>NW_016806642.1:12793892-12878968 GCF_001698545.2 Rhinopithecus bieti | reverse complement strand
TTTTTTTTTTTTTTTTTTTTTTTTGAAGAGAGGGGAGGAGTTCCAAACTTCTTTGAAAATCTCATGAAAGTATGGGCACTTTCCCTGATGAATGCATATAAACCGAGGTACCTGAAAATTTGCTTGCAGTTGGAAAAAAGCCCTTCTGAATTGATCCACAAAGAGGTCCTTAGGGTAACATCTAATAACTTCATTAGAGAATAGTTTTTGTCAGAGGTAAAAGGCACATAAAATGTGATTTTTATACTCCAAACACTTTCTGGGATAAACGTATGTGGAAAGGATGCCTTAATAGGGTATTTGAGAAAAAGACTAGGAAATGAGAGATTAAAGAGAGAGATAGAAAGGTACCAGCTATTGTTGCCTATTTGTGGTCTATACCTTGTCTTTAATCTAAAAACTAGGAAATTGCTTTCTCTATTTCTCTTCCTTGTCTAAATCGTGAAACTTATTTAGTACTATAGCTCAACTAGATTTTTGGTTCAATAGATTATATTTTCTATGTTGAATTAAATATTTCTAAATTAGCTTTTGAAACATAATCTCTTCATGAGTTGGGGCCCATCTGGTTTCTAATTATAGAATTTAAAGAGGATTTTGCAAAAAAGTAGTAGTCTGTATTTTATTCTCTTGACTATGGAAAAGGTAAATAATATTTTGATGTTTTCATGTTTGGGAAAGTCAATATGCTTCAGAATAACCTCATTTGTGATGGGAATCAACATTTTTATTTAGAAAGGAAATTTAGTTTCACTCATACATGTGATGTGCTTTAGTTTTTTGTTACAGTGTAAGCACTCTGAGATGGTCTCTTTCCAGTTAAATGCTTTCCACTGCCTTTTTTTTTTTCTTTTTTTTTTTAGCACTAAAAAAAACAATGAGGTATGCAGGATCAAGGACTTGAAATTTTGCTCATATTTATATGACTTTATCTACTTTTAAAAATATCTAGCACCAGGTAAACATTACTTTTATTTTTAGGATTATCTAATATGATGTCAGATGGTGAGTTTCTGAGAACTAGTTGCGGATCTCCAAATTATGCAGCACCTGAAGTCATCTCAGGCAGGTAATAATCAGTGAAGCATAAGCTTTTTGTAATCTTGAGGTCATTTTGATAACATTTAATTATAATATATTCTCTATGGAAGGTAAGATTTTAACATGGTAGAAATGGATTGTTCATTTATTTTTCCATTGTTAAAGGGATAATGGTTATATTTAAAATGTTAAACATTTCATTTAGATGTCATTATATACTTACGAAGTTTTCCCCATTAGAAAAATAATTGAAGTGGATCCTGATTTAACATATCTTTCATTTTACAAAAGTGCAGATAAGAGAGTAACAATTTGCTAAATTTAAGCTAGTGTCATTATTTATTTATTAGATATAGTTCTTTAATAATACCTTGCATATTTTCCGATGTATATAGAGCATTGTTTTATATTTTGTCTTTGGAAGAATGAGATTTTGGGGGACAATATTGTTTCATGAAATTAAACTACAAGTAGAGATTGTGTAGTTACTCGTGTAAGTTTTTCATTGGTACATTATAAAAATATTTATACAGATTGCAATGGTAAATTCAAGTCTTTCTACAGTGATCAACGTGTGATTTTGAAAGTTAACTGAATCCTATGAGAGAAAATATGGTAAGAGTATTATTGCAAATAGCAGATACAGGATTATCTTAGTCCATGTGGGCTGCTATAAGAAAGATACAATAAAGTCGATGGCTTATAAACAACAGAAACTTACTTCTCACAGTTCTGAAGTCTGGGAAGTCCAAGATCAGGGTGCCAGCAGGTCTGGTGAGGGTCTGCTTCCTAATAGACTACCGATGTTCACTGTAACTTCACATGGAGAAAGGGACGCGGAATCTCTCTGGGGTCGCTCTTATAAGGGCACTGATCCCATTCATGAGAACTCTGCACTAGTGACCTAATCATCCTCCTAAAGTCCCCACCTCCTAATACTATCTCCTTGGGGGTTAGAATTTCAACACATGAATTTTAGGAGGACATAAGCATTCAGTCTATTGCAAGGAGTTTGAAGAATACAGCAAATATTTCCACTGTGGCTGCTAGATTTATACGCACATGTGGCATTCATACCATTTCTTTTGGAAAACAATCACCATTTTTTATATAAACAGATTATATTCTTTTCATTAGAATAGTAGAGATTTACTTCGTTACCACAGACCCAGGTTTGAGTATGGTAATATGCTATCATGGGAATTGTAATGCTGTCGAAATGTAAGAGAAAAAAGGAATAATACTATAAGCATAGGTTATCTGGATCAAAGCTGATTTTAGTCATATGAGCTAGGAGGTGATGAGAATGGAAGTGGTAAGTACTCAGGATAATGTGATACGGATACTGTCTACACAGTACTAATTAAGTACTTTAATGTTTTAAATCTCTCTCTCTCTCTATATATATAGATATATACACACACACACACATACACACACACACACATATATATATATATATATATATATATTTTTTTTTGAGACAGAGTCTTGTTCTGTCGCCTAAGCTAGAGTGCAGTGGCACAATCTCAACTCACTCTACCACCTCCTGGACTCAGGTGATCTCCCACCTCAGCCTTCTGAGTAGCTGGGACTGAGGTGTACACCACCATCCCTGGCTATTTTTTGTATTTTTAGTAGAAACAGCGTTTCACCGTGTTGCCCAGGCTGGCCTCAAACTTGTAGCCTCAAGCAATCCACCCACCTCAGCCTCTCGAAGTGCTAGGATTACAGGCGTGAGCTACCGTGACCGACCTTAAATATTCTTTAAAGGTGTGCTGGGGTAAAAATTCTATTAAGTGTGTATATTATGTGTATATTTTCTTTCTTGTAATAGTTCTTTGGGAAAAAGACTTAACCTGTACACTATAGTATTTTTTCAAGTTCATGGCCATCTACTTTGTTCCCCTCAAAAATCAACCACAGAAAGTATTATATTTTTTAATTAGTATGTTTCAGTTAAATGAATTTGTGACAAATAAAAATACCCTATTCACTGGCAGACTTGAATAGTAGTTGGCTAGCCCCCTTACTCTCTTTGGGGAACAAACATTGAATACTGGGGAGCGGCCGTGGACTTCATTAAAGACCTTGGAAATGAATATGTACTGAATGTAGACTACCTATATATAGAAGTAGGGTACATAGAGAGGGAAAAAGTGATACTTGCATTTCAGGTTTGTGTCGTCATCTTTTTTCGTAGATTGTACGCAGGTCCTGAAGTTGACATATGGAGCTGTGGTGTTATCTTGTATGCTCTTCTTTGTGGCACCCTCCCATTTGATGATGAGCATGTACCTACATTATTTAAGAAGATCCGAGGCGGTGTCTTTTATATCCCAGAATATCTCAATCGTTCTGTCGCCACTCTCCTGATGCATATGCTGCAGGTTGATCCACTAAAACGAGCAACTATCAAAGACATAAGGTGATTATTCTTTTTGTTTCTGTTCTGCATATTTTCTCATAAGAATAATAATAATGTTAATTGAATGATTCTCCCAAAGTCTCATTTCCTGCCCTCACCACCTCACCCCTAGTACCAGTGCTTCAGCCACATTGAACTTGTCCTTGTTTCTCAAACCTAACATAGATTTTATGCCTTCATGTCTTTGTTCATATTATTCACTTTGCCTTGATGCCTTTTCCGTTTTCTTTTTTTGACCTGCTAGAATTCCATTCATCCATTAAAGTTCATGCCACCCGTTTTGTGGATTTCCACAGGTGCTTCCGTTTCTGTTTTATCAACATTTTGTTAATGCTTTTATTATTTAATTCTCATCCAGTATTTAGTTATTTCTCAGTGTGTCTTTTTTCTCTCTTAAATTATGATACCAGGGTAGACAGTGTGTCTTATTCATCTTTGACTGTAGAATGCTAAAAGGCCTGGAAAGATGGTATGCTTAGAAAGTGTCTGAAGAAATTTCAAATGGAGAAATAGGGTGAGATTTATGTATTTTACATATGGTTAAAGACATAAAGCATGAAAAGTTTTGCTAAGTATTTTAATTCAATGGCTGCTAACTGGCTTACTGTGAAGGCTTTTGTGTCACGTGAGAAACTTTGGAAAGTGCCATTGCTGATGCGCCTATGAATATGACCTTTGTGTATCAGACACCTGTGTCTCATAGTAGCAAGATGATTCATTGCATTCTGCCTATGACTTATCAAGGCATGTTTCTTAGAGGTTTTTTGTTCTTACCTAAGATTTCATCCATGTTTGTTTACAAACATGTTCTTTTGACATCTTTCCAGAACTCTTCCCCTTTTCTTCATTAGCCAGCAAAGACTTTTTTTTTTTTTTTTTTTTTTTTTTTTTTTTTTTTTTGGCAGGGTCTCACTCTCACTGTAGCCTCAACCTCCCAGGCTGAGGTGATCCTCCCTCCTCAGCCTCCTGAGTAGCTGGGACTACAGGCACGAGCCACCACACTCAGCTAATTTTTATTTTATTTTTTTGTATTTTTAGTAGAAACGGAGTTTTGCCATGTTCCTCAGGCTGGTCTTGAACTTCTGGGCTCAAGTGATCCACCCACCTTGCCTTCCCAAAATGCTGGAATTACAGGTGTGAGTCATTGCACCCAGTCCCAGAAAAGACTCTTTTGAGACCTCTGACCTTTGAAATATTTAAATGATGGCTGAGATAGCTGTTTATGTGACTGCTGCTGATTTCATGCAGGCAAGGACTGATGATTCTTTTTGCAATTATGTATCATTTTCTTTTCCCAGCCTTTCCCAGTGTTCCAAACCCCATGCATAACAATGTAAAAGTGTAAATTAGCCACCAGATTTAATTATGAAAATGAACTTAGCAGGGAAAAAGCCCTTTGTCTTTATAGTTCTTTAGCATATATACTTCTGTTAATTGACTTTTTCTTAGAAAATCAGACATGCTGATATATTTGCAGCTGCTTGTGTCAGCATATACGTTTAGAATAATAATGGGCTGGGTGCAGTGGCTCATGCCTGTAATCCCAGCACTTTGCGAGGCTGAGATGGGAAGACTGCTTGAGCCCAGAAGGTCAAGACCAGCCTGGTCAACATAGTGAGAGCCCATCTATATTAAAAATTTTTTTTATTAAAAAAAAAGTGGTAATAATACTGATTTGTTGCTTTAAAACAGATGTTTGCATATTTATAGACTTCAGAAGAAAAATGTAAATATATTTACTGGGAAGAGTAATTTGTACATAGGTAGATGGCATGAAAGTATCATTCATCTCTGTACTTTAATATGATAACTTGAATCTATAGTTTTCATCTTTTTTTGCTTATACATATATTTACTTACTTATCTATATTCCGTTTTTTAATGTTTGGGAATTCTTTCCATTGTTTTAATTTTTTTTTTTTTTTTTTTTTTTAAGAGATGGGGTCTTGCTATGTTGACCAGGCTGGTCTTGAACTCCTGGCCTAAAGCGGTTTTCCCATCTCAGCCTCCCAAAGTGCTAGGATTACAGGCATGAGCCACCACACCTGGCCAATGTTTGGGAGTTATTGATTTGATGAACTATAGTTCAATAGGGAAAAGAATTACTAATTATTGAAGAATTACACAATACCAAGCATTTTGCTTTATGGCTTGACTTACATTATTGCGTTAACTTTTCATAGATAGATAGAAACCATTTTATAAACCATGAAACTGAAGCTCAGAAAGGTTATATCATGATTTATGTATCTGTTTGCCCCTATTAAATTATGCATTACTTTAAATTAGGGACCGATTATTAATTCATAGCAAAATGCACAAGATCTAACACATATTAAATGTTGAGTAAATCTGTGTTTGTTGAAAGTTACACAGCTAATAAGAAGCACAACTGGGGCTCAACTTGGAACTTAACCTGAATTCAAAACCTGTGCTATTTCCACTATTCCAAATTGTTACATCTGTTTGGTGATATCCATCCTTCTTTCAATCTATCATGTTTTATTTATCTCTTATGCTACTACATACTTACTGTCTCAATATTATTTTTGTACATCTACTATTTTCTTGTAAGATAGCCATTGGAAGTTCGAAAATATATCTTCATATTTATTTGCTTATTTAACCATTTTCGCTTTTATTCATTCAACAAATATTTATTTCACATCTGTTCTGTGCAAGGTCTTGTGCTAGGTGCTGGGAATATAGTGGTAAACAAGATAGATATTATCTTCATGGAAAGCACAACTTTGTGTTCTCCAGCTATCTTAAGCTTAGTAATAGTATTAATGTTATCATAGTTAAAGTGGGAGGTCTGAAGTTCAACTGAGCACAAATCCCAGTGCATCTGTTTGTTAGCTATGTGCAACTTAGTTACTTCCCACGTATATTAGAATTTTGGGGAAAGCAGTCATAGATCAAAACGTGAAATTGTCATTTAAGTAGGTCTAAAAATGATTGAATATCAGAAACTGCAAATATTCAACTTAATATAATTAAAGCTTTTAGAACAATGTCTAGAACATATTAGCTATTAATATTATTTTTGAGGGAATATTTGAAAACCTGTTAGCTGCACTTAAAGAAATTTGGGCATATCATGAGGTTTCTAAAAGTTGATAGTCTTTATAATCTAACCTTAAGTCATATATCAATTTCAGGTATCAGGTAGCAGTGATAGAAATACATAATTTCTGATGGCTGTATAATAGCCTATGTGAAGTGAATTGCTTTTGTCTCAGATGAACCTTCATAAGCATCCTAGTTACTGGTCACTTTGGTAGAGTTAGTTCAGAAAACGACTCTTGAAAATCAAAAGCTAGAAGGATGGTTTTTAAAATTGACAGTTATTATGAGAAATTGTGGCATTTGACTAAATTAATGAAATGGAAATCAAATTTAGATTGTTTCTTTATTGTTTTTTAAAATTAAATATAATTCACATATCATAAATTTATCCCTTTAGATTGTATAATTCACTGGCTTTTCATATATTCACAAAGTTCCACAATCATTACGGCCATCTAATTCCAGAACTTTTTTTTATTATCCCTGAAAGAAACTATACACACTGATAGTCACTCCCCATTTCCCCTTCCTTCTATCCCCTGGCAACCACTAATCTACCTTCTGTCTTTATGCCTGTTCTGAACATTTCATATAAATGGAATCATACAGTATGTGGTCTTTTGTATCTGACGTCTGTCATTTAGCATAATGTTTACAAAGTACTTTCCTACTGTAGCATGTATTAGTACTTCATTTTTTTTGCTTGAAAAATATTGCAGTGTATGAATGTACTACATTTTATTTATGCATTCGTTGATGAAGATTGAATTGTTTCTAATTTGTGGCTTTTATGACTACTGTTTCTATGAACATTTACATACACAGTTTGTATGGCTATGCTTTCATTTCTCTTGGGTGTGTATACTTAGAGTTTATAATCGTTCTATGTTGTTACTGCTGCTCTTGTTTGTTCATTTAGTGATTTTCTGATCTGATTCTGTAAAATCTGTATCCTTTTTTATATATGGCTACTGAAATCTCTCTTTGGTTCGCTTAATGATCAGCTAATGATTAGATACAAATTTCCTTAAATGCCGTGATCTAATAAGTCTCCCATCCTTTGCTGATGGGCTCTGTGTGATGTTGGGGTATATCCTCAAGTGCTCAGTTGTAACTCTGCCTTAGCCTTCACTTCCTGCTTGTGCAGAGCCTCAAAATCTGCCAATGATGAGAAATTATGGCCGTTTCAGTTTTTTCTCAGGCAAGCACACAACCCTGCATTTGTTTCTGCCCTTTCTGAGTCCCAGCAATATATCAGAGCTTTCCAAAGACCCCTCTGGAAATGGTATTTCCTAATGTTTCCTTTTAAGTGTCTTGGGCAGCTTTTTGTTTACCCAACTTTCACTGCTGCTTCAGGTAATTGGGGTGTTAGACAGTTGCCATTGATTTTTTTTTTTCTTTTTTAACAAATGCCCTGGGGAGAAGGCTGTTTGCAGGAGTAAGCTGTGAGTCAGGTCATGTAAAAACCAGGCTTGTGAGTGGAGGTTCCTAGAGAACTGCTAGACATGTAAAATAATGACAGTTCTCTCATGGTAAGATTTTCAGGGAGCTCTAAACTATTCTGCTCCTCTGTTCTCCCTACCCCAATGCCCCAATGGTTATTAAGCTCCTTGTTTTCTCAGCTCTGTGATTATGAGGCTCTTGGTTTTCAAGGCTGCCATGGAGCTGGACAAAGGGAAATGGATATAGGACAACTTAAAAAGCCACAAATCTCACCTTTCTTACTGAGATTTAGCCATTTTTATTGAATAAACCGTCTTCAGATTGTTGCAAGCCTTTGGTGAATTTCCAAAGTTGATTTTCACAGTTTTTGCTGGTATTTTATTGTTTTATGGAATAATAGATTTTTGGAGTTTATTTTGAAAGTGTCTAACTTTTCTATTTGTCATTGATATTTACAAAATATTAGACAGGTAACTTTTTTTTGTCTTCTTTTACTTCTTTTGTAGCTGGGTGTGGTGGTGCGCACCTGTAATCTCAGGTACTCAGGAGGTTGAGACAGGAGACTCACTTGAACCTGGGAGGCAGAGATTGCAGTGAACCAAGATTGAGCCACTGCACTCCAGCCTGAGTGACATAGCGAGACTCTGTCTCAAAAAATATATATACATAGAGAGAGAGGAAAGATCTATCTCAAGTTATTTTTATTGCTGAACATTAATAGGGGCTTAATATTATTATATAGCCAATAAACACATGAATGAATTAATTTTGTGTTCATACTTTATTTATCATAGATGCAGAATTTATTGAGCATTTACTCTTTACTAGGTAGGAGGGTAGAGCTAAATAAGGTATGGTCACTATTTCAAGAAGCTATCAGTTTACTGGGCAAGATTAAGAAAAAAAATCAACAACTAGAAGAATGTGTTGTGATAGAAAAATCTGGTAGCTGTAGAATTTTTATCTTTGTACATATCCTCAGGTCCTGACACACCATTATTTCCTACTTGGACTATTGCAACTAGCTTCACCATCATCATTTTTATCTTTTCAATTTATTTTCTATACCACAAACAAAATGATCTTTACAGAATGATAATTAGGTTTTGTTACCCTGTCTCTTTAAAATCCTTCAATGATTTTCATCAACCACCAGTTCAAATCATGAGATTTCCTTTT
The DNA here is from genome assembly GCF_001698545.2 of Rhinopithecus bieti. NCBI lineage: Eukaryota > Metazoa > Chordata > Mammalia > Primates > Cercopithecidae > Rhinopithecus > Rhinopithecus bieti. Next base: position 12,869,808 of record NW_016806642.1, on the reverse strand, counting down.
CATAGCCTACAATTCTTAGAAATATCTGATTTCATTTGGCACTCCATCTCACAGCTCATTCTGCTTTCATGATATTGAGCTCATTCCAGTTCCTAGAGCACAGCACAACTCTTTTTTGTCTCATGGTGTTTGCACATATTGTTTCTTTTGCTGGGAATATCTGTTCTGCAACTCTTTGCCTAACTGACTTCAGATCATTCTAGTGACTGCTTAAATATTACTCAGAGTGGCTTCCCTGATCACCTACCTCTCGTTCTAAATTATATACTCTCATTTTACTCTATGCAATTTCTTTTGCAATCTTTATCACAGGATTTGCATATTTGTATGTTTGTAACTATATTTTATGTATATTTGTTTAATCTCTATTCAGCTAAAATATAATCTTTGTGAGGAATTTCTTTTTATCCATAGTATGTCCTCAGTAAATATTCAAAAATAAATTAATCAGTGAATAGAAGACATTCAGTCAAAATATGTTTTCATCTGAACTTATGGGATGCCCAAATCTACCAGGTAGTAATGCCTGAACAATCTCGAAGGAGTAGTTTGTGTTAGATGAAAATGGTTTGATATTCTAGGATAACAATAGTAACATCAAGCGCAAAGGCCCAGAAGTGTGGGAAAATAAGGCTTAGGAGAGCAGTTCTCAAAATTTTGATTTTAAAATCTTGTAACTCTTAAAACTTATTGAAGACCTCAAGGGGGATTTTTAAAAATGCAGGTTATATCCGTCAATATTTACTGTATTAGAATTAAAACTGAGAAATGAAGAAAATATTTAATTTACTTAAAAATATCTATAAACCCACTACATGTTAAATGATACATCTTTCATGAAAAATAACCATATTTTCCAAAAAAAATTGTGAGAAGAATGACTTTATATCAAAGACAGCTAGGTTCTCATACCTTCTTCATTCAATCTGTTGCATTATTTTGTATTAGTTGAAGTGTGTAAAGAAGGTCTGACCTCACTCAGATAAGTGGTTGGAAAAGAAAAAAAGTGTATTTATTATTAACACCAACTTTATCAGAAAGTCTTTAAGTAATGAGAAGCTGTGAAACTCATACAAATCATACAAAAGTTTTGCTTGAAAGCTTGAATTTTATCATTAGCAACAAATATTGCTGATTGTTTTTTCATTTTTGAGAAAATGTCGGCCAAATGACAAATCTTAATAACCATAGTTATTCAGGGATAGTGGGTAATTAACTTGCTTAGGATCACATAGCTAGTAAGTGGCAGAGCTAGGTCTAGAGACCAGATCTTTTGATTATATTCTATTATATTGCCCTATGTCTAAATTATTTGGACTTGCCAAAGCGTGTCTTACAATAGTGTATTGTGGTGTTTTTCCTAGAGAGCATGAATGGTTTAAACAAGATTTGCCCAGTTACTTATTTCCTGAAGACCCTTCCTATGATGCTAACGTCATTGATGATGAGGCTGTGAAAGAAGTGTGTGAAAAATTTGAATGTACAGAATCAGAAGTAATGAACAGTTTATATAGTGGTGACCCTCAAGACCAGCTTGCAGTGGCTTATCATCTTATCATTGACAATCGGAGAATAATGAACCAAGCCAGTGAGTTCTACCTCGCCTCTAGTCCTCCGTCTGGTTCTTTTATGGATGATAGTGCCATGCATATTCCCCCAGGCCTGAAACCTCATCCAGAAAGGATGCCACCTCTTATAGCAGACAGCCCCAAAGCAAGATGTCCGTTGGATGCACTGAATACGACTAAGCCCAAATCTTTAGCCGTGAAAAAAGCCAAGTGGCATCTTGGGATCCGAAGTCAGAGCAAACCATATGACATTATGGCTGAAGTTTACCGAGCTATGAAGCAGCTGGATTTTGAATGGAAGGTAGGAAATTATAATGTAATAAGATCATTTGTAGAAGCCATTTTACTATATTGTAAGCTGCTCTGAGCTCCTGAGTTGAGTATTAAGCCCATCTTTTTCTAATAACATGCCATGCACATTAAAAACAAAACAACCTCTGTAAGGATGAAAAGTGGTTGATACTGGGAACCAACATATTTTGAATTATAGCAGTGTTCTTAGTCAAGAAAAAAGTAATCAACTAGAAACCTGAGAAAATAGCTTATCGGTTTCAGCATACATCATAGCAATGAAAAATCATGAGTGTCTTCAAAGATAGTATGTTTTTACTTTCTCTTTTTTTTAGGGAGGTTTTTTTTTCTTTTCTTTTTAGGGAACAGAGGCAGGTGGTTGTAATAGCTAGTGGTCAGTACAGATTATATCAGGACATATTTATTCAGTCAATTAACACTTTTCTCCAAGTTGTGATATTCTCTCTTATTTGGCTAGTGCTTTTAATACTTATAGTATATTTTCCTTACTCTCAGGCCACAGTTTGCTTTTCTTCAAAATTAGTGCTCAATTTCATTTCAGTTCTATTTGAATATATGTGTGGGGAGGGGCATTTTTTCTTTTCGGATATGCCTTTCACTGTTTTTCTTGAGGATTGTGAACTTTTAAAGGAATAAGAAAAATGTGCAAACTTACCACATAAATATGCATTTGACATGTTCACATAAATCAGTCATTTTCATTTTATTATCTGTACATGAAATGAATATTTTCTTAAAATCATTTAAAAAACAGATCTCTTTGTTTTGAAGCAGTCGTATTTAGTTAAAAAAGAAATGTTAACATTTTAAAATTCTATACTGAAACATTTTTGAAACTAGTACCACAGATGTTTTGAAAATCCAGAACCTTCAATGCAGTGTTTGTTTGTTTGTTTGTTTGTTTTGTTGTTGTTTGTTTTTTGAGACAGAGTCTCACTCTGTTGCCCAGGCTGGAGTGCAGTGGTGTGATCTTGGCTCACTGCAACCCAGGGTCAGGCTATCCTCTCACCTCAGCCTCCCTCGTAGCTGGGACTACAGGCGCCTGCCACCACACTCGGCTGATTTTTTTTTGTATGTTTTTGTAGAGATGGGGTTTCACCATGTTGCCCAGGCTGGTCTCAAGCTCCTGGGCTCAGGCAGTCCACCCACCTTGGCCTCCCAAAGTGTTGGGATTACAGGCATGAGCCACCGTGCCTGGTCCTCTTTGTTCCTTCTACTCCACAATCATCCATGAACATGTTCAAGCAGAGACTGGGCAACCAAATTATAATTGATGTTTTAGAGTTGATGCTTATCTAGAGTGAAAGCTAGACCCGATGTAATCTCTGGGTTCTCTTTAACTTTTCCTTTTATCTTTCACTTTTTTCTTCAGTACCCCAAATTTATTCAAGTAGCTTTTCCTTTAAATCTTAATTGCCATACAGTACTGCTAGTGGGGATTAAATAAATACTAAAGTAAACTACCAGTAATATAAAAAAATTATTCAGATATTCCTTTCCTACCTCACCCCTATTAATTACTTGTTTTGACCTTTTTTTGCATAAAAGGGAGATACTTTGTAGTTGGTTATTTTATTGATTTTCACTTTAGGTAGTGAATGCATACCATCTTCGTGTAAGAAGAAAAAATCCAGTGACTGGCAATTACGTGAAAATGAGCTTACAACTTTACCTGGTTGATAACAGGAGCTATCTTTTGGACTTTAAAAGCATTGATGGTAAGGAAGCTATGCATGCATGAGCTCTGAGAAGATAAAACTTGGCACTAGTTGACCAGATGTTAAAATCATCTCGAAGACATCCGGTGGGTAGGTCATGCACTGGTTTTTAAGTAATCTTAGACTTAACCAAAATGTAAGTGAGGTGAAAAGGATGAAAGACATGTTGAATACCTCTTACCTGGCATCTTTCCACAAGAAGTATCTCCGTGGCATAAAAGAATCATTTGAAGTGTTGGCAGTGGAGCAGAAGTAAGGAACAACAGGGAAGTAGGTTTCACTTTTTAAAATTAACTGATTTGTCAGATTCTTTGTCACATTTCTCCATTCATATTTTATTAGTATTGTAGTGTCTAAACTTACCCCTTCATCACCTTTCCTCATCCTGGGTGGCCAGGGTGACCAAATAGGTCTCCATTGGGATTTGGGTTGGATTTAGGTACTCATGGCAATCAAGGAGCCAAAGGCGTCAGGGAAAATTGTCATGTCCAAGAACTTAGTGTGTGCCAAGAATTAAACTTGGGTAAACCAAATCTGATTATTCATTTCAGAGGCCCAAGTGGGATAAAACCAGAATAAACCAAGGGTCAGGTGCTGGATGGAACAAAAATGGAACTGAGTTTAGAGTTAAGGAAGTTGTTTTAAAGAAAGGATTTAAATTTTACTCTTGAACTACCATCAAATATGTATGGTAGTGTTTATATGGATCCCAGACCTCTTTCATCGAAATTACATGTTGTTATTAAAACACAGATCCCTGGGGACCACTCCAGACCTGTCAAACCAGAATTTCTGGAGATTGGTCCTGGGAATTGTAGAATCTGCAGTTTTAACAAGATTTCTCTCACTTTGCCCCCCACTTCCCCAAGACAATATATGATGGTAACTTTTATTTTTACCTTAATGATTTTTTTTTTGATATGCTAGAAGAAAATAAGTTGTCAAGAATACACTTTCTTCACATGAAGAAATATCAGTTTGATTGATTCCAGTATCAATGTCGAATACTCCGATTTGAGGACTTAGAGGCCACATTTTGGCTGTGTGCACGTGTTGTGTAGCTATGTTTGTTATGATTGTTGGAAGGAAGAGGACTGTGCTTCTAAAACACTGAAACATGACATTCATTATTAAGTTGCCCTTGCTCAGATGTGTTTACTTAATATTCTGAATATCATAAATTCATAGGAAGGGCTTGGGCATGTATACTTTTCATATAAATTGCTCTTCTTTGGTCCATTTCAGACGAAGTAGTGGAGCAGAGGTCTGGTTCCTCAACACCTCAGCGTTCCTGTTCTGCTGCTGGCTTACACAGACCAAGATCAAGTTTTGATTCCACAACTGCAGAGAGCCATTCACTTTCTGGCTCTCTCACTGGCTCTTTGACCGGAAGCACATTGTCTTCAGTTTCACCTCGCCTGGGCAGTCACACCATGGATTTTTTTGAAATGTGTGCCAGTCTGATTACTACTTTAGCCCGTTGATCTGTGTCTAGTTTCTTTGTTATTGCACTATGAAAATCAGATATATTCTTTAAATTTTTATCTTACTTTTGGATAGTATCCACTGCAATACTAATTGAGAGACATGAATTATGTCCAGGGGACATTGAAATTACTGAAAACAAAATCTCTGACATCTTATTTACTTGTAGAAATCTGTAATTCTATTGTGCCTATGATAAATTCACATAGGCAGTATCTTTAATAGGTTAATATTGATGAAGATTTTTAATTACAATAATGAGTTCACTACAGATGATTAACACACCACACTGGCAAACCATCTCAATGTAAGGGTGGTTTGGCAACACCTCCTTGCTTTACTGTTTGGTGTAGGTAAATCCAGTTTACTTCCTAAATTTCAGTAGGCTTTATGCTGTGTATGCCCCCAATTTATTTTAACAAAAGAAGATTAAAAGTAAAAGAACCACGAGTAAGATATTTAAATGTTGAAATCTTAAAACCTGCCCCCAAGGTTTCAGAAGCCAAGTTCTTTTAACGGTATTTTTACAAATACTGCCTAGTATATTCAACAGGAGGACTGTGGTCATGTCACAAGTAGCCACAATTTTCAGGTTTCTTAAAAGCAGCTGTAACTGACTCAGGATTTTATCTTGAGATTTCCCTGAATAATATATTTATCTTAAGAGCCTTCAAGTTTCAAATTAGTATTGGAACACCTGGAATTGCAACAACTTTTGTCTTTTACATATACTTACGTCTTTTAAAAAATGTCTTCAAAACCTACCTTTCTCAAATTCGTTTGGCTCTATTTATTTTTGCATTTCACCAACAGTGATAAAGTAGTTAAATGAAACAAAGCAAGGTATCAACAGTCCCTTAAATGAGAATTATCTTTGATCTTTATTTTGTGTGTTAGGTGTTAGGGTCCTGGTGCATCTCATAATGCTAATTCTTCATGGCAAGCCACTCCCTTCACCCCACCTACCCTAGTCACTCTTGTCTTTGTTCATTGTTTGATCCTCAGTGGTTGGTGGGTACAGCTTTGAATCTTTTCTAGTTCCAAGTTTGAAAACACTCTTCTGGCCCTAAGGGCTTTTGTACACTTCCAAAGCTTGATAGGCTGTGACCTTCACTGTTGAACCTGATAGGGCAGGGAAGCTTTGAACATCAAGAAAAAATTTTTCTCTTAAGTAAATAAATATGTGTATTCACACGCCAGTGCTTTTAAGCAAAACCAGTTTTGTTTTGTTTTGCTTTGTGCAGGTTTTTTTTAAGATTAAAAAAACACAAACTACAGCAGGGTAGATAATAGTTTATGATTATATTTTTTTTTCTTTTAGTAAAAGTATTTAATTTTAAATTATGTGTAATTTATCTAATTTGTATTTATTCATTTGTTATTTTTATGTTGTAATTAACACTGATTTACCTGGATTACCCTAAAAAACATTAAGCTCTTGAAAACAAAAAAATGACATTACCTTGACAGGTTTCTCTTTGCCAAAAGTAATGTATGTTCTACCAAGAAGCAAATGAGAATATTAGACTAAGTTTCTCATGTGTTAGTGGAAAAACAAGTGTGTCTATCTTTAAATATTCTTTGAATTAGGAGTTTGCATTGTATCACATCATATGGCTTTGCAGATCTTTTAAAAACTGATGTTAAGTAACTTATAAGTCCAACTTCTTAATATCAAAGTAAAAGAATCGTTCACCAATTTGGGAATGAGGGCGGGTTGCAATTTGAGATAGTTAAGGTTTAATTATTGAAAGACTGCCATCTTGTGGCACCAAAGGGTAATTTTTACCCTTTGAGATGCTGTGATTATTTGTATAGAGATAAGCAGTCCTGCTGTGTTAGCCTGATGTGCATTATAGATATGACATATTTTGGGTTCTCCAAATGGGCACACACCTGTTTCGGGAAAACCACGGCCACCTCATAATATTGTCCTGATTATGAATGGAATTACCTTAGAAATAAGGAGCTAATCAGATTACTTAACCCCAATGACAAAATCCACAAAAATTTTGAAGGCAGAGAAACAGAAGGAATCCAGTGGTGTTTTAGCTCCGTTAGTCTCATCAGATATTAAAGAATTGTTCATATCAAAATTACCTTATATGGATGATTGCCATGTTTTGTAAGAGTTAATTTATTTACTGTTTTCTAATTCTTGCCAGTATTTATGAACAGCTGTAATTTGATATTTACCTACTGAATTTTAGGAGAACTAATGGTCACAGTTTGGGTTCTTTTATGTGTATGTTTTTAAAACAGTTATTTTGTGAATCTAGGTGGTTGGTTTTTAGAGAGAAGATTTCAGGAGACGCAGTCCAGCACAATTAGAGCTAGAACATTGTTACAGCAGCTTTTTGTTGCTCATGGGCAGATAGAGGGAAAGAATCAGCTGTTAACCCCAAATTTCTACATTTCAGTCTTGTAAACTCTGGATGTGGTAGGTAGATGTGGGCTAAGAATAATTTCCTCCAGTTAACACTTGGGAGAAGAGCTTCTATTATTAGGTTATAGATAAGGCCTTAGTTATATCATGGAAATGAACTCCATGTAGTTCTAGAACTGCATTTCCCAAAGTATATCCTGTGAGATGCTCCACAGAAAAAGGATTGCATGGACTAAGTTTGAAAAATGTTGCATGCTACTCTTCCCCTCGAAGATGACAGTAGATGTCAGCATTAAAGACTGACAGGTCTTTCTGTGAAAAAGAAAGCCATATAACTTTGTTGAACTTTGCCCAAATTAATTTTTCATTTTAAAAAACTTAATATCCCATGAAAAAAGGCAAATTTGGGAAATACATTTTTTAGGAAAATATTGTCCCAGAATGCCATAATTAGGGTAGTTAATAATTAACACTTCCTTTTCTCTTACTGGTTGTTGGGAGAGTCTGATTGAAAATTAGAATCATTTTGTTTTAACTTGCAGACATGTTCATCATGAGTGAATGCTGGATTAAATAGAATTTTCTATGTCTGCGACTTGTTTCGTGACACCTTGGTTTTCTTAATCATCTTGTGTTATTATTTGAGTGCAACATTATTCTTTTTTTTTTTTTTTTTTTTTGAGGCGGAGTCTCGCTCTGTCGCCCGGGCTGGAGTGCAGTGGCCTGATCTCAGCTCACTGCAAGCTCCGCCTCCCGGGTTTACGCCATTCTCCTGCCTCAGCCTCCCGAGTAGCTGGGACTACAGGCGCCTGCCACCTCGCCCGGCTAGTTTTTGTATTTTTAGTAGAGACGGGGTTTCACCGTGTTAGCCAGGATGGTCTCGATCTCCTGACCTCGTGATCCGCCCGTCTCGGCCTCCCAAAGTGCTGGGATTACAGGCTTGAGCCACCGCGCCCGGCCAACATTATTCTTATGAATGGGCGACTGAAAAACCTGAAACAAGATTACTTGTTAAAAAAAAAAAGTCTAAGAGACTAGTGACTCATGCTTATGGCTCTGTGGGTAATGAATCGTCACTGATTCTTTTAAAATGTGTAGTAAGTGAACATTTTCTAAATACTTTTCTTTGGGATACCATATGAAGATCGAATTCCTTATGTTTCAATGTAGGAACAGCTACCTTCTCAAATAGAATACGCAGGGAGGGAAGTAGGCAAACCATTTGCAAGTTGGATTTTTGTTATGATTAACCTTTTAGGAGACACTTTTATAATCTCTAGTGTTTACATTCCTTTATACTAGCTATCTATAAAGAGAATCCAGGAGCCTAAATTAATCAGAAATAATCGTGTTTCTATGTCAAGGTATTGGCTATATGTAGCACAAACAATTCTCCATTTTCTGCAAATGGGTTTTTCAGTTTTATAATTCTGGGTTTGCTTTTTCTTATTCCCTAGCCAGTTTGTACTCAGGGAATACAAATTGATTTTTATTGTTAAATGAGACATAGTTTAGAAAATAATCATAAACGACTATTATAGATTTTTGATCTATTTGGATTTATCTGTAGCATCGAATAATGTGCAGTGTACTGAGTTAACGTAGGCATCTCACTTTCCATTTATACAATGTAAAAACCTGGAACATGCCTGCCACAGACACCACTTTGTCGATTCACTGGTTAATAATTTACATCCTATTAATGGTTGTAAAATCTCAGTATCTAAATGCTAGACATGTTCACAATTTCGTCTGTTTTTGTTTGTTTGTTTTTAAAGACCCAAACCTTTTCAATCTTGCATTTATTTACTTGGTTCTCCTGTGTCACCCTGTGGCTTTTTAAATAGGAAATGTAATTTATTTTAATAGTAGTTCTCAAAGACTCTATTAAAAACTCTGGATGAGGGATATGTGCAATCTGTTGGTAAGTCACATCCTATGTTTGGCCTCATTTTTATAACTCCTAAAATGAGAGAGGTAGATTTTAACACTTCTAAGGTACCTTTGAGCTTTAAAGTTCTTTTCTGCTTTTTCATATGATTTGTGTTAGTGTTCACTTTTTATATATTTAGAGTTTTATACTAGTGTGAATGTTTCTGTTTTGATTTGGTGAGGCATGTCAAAGGTATATACTTGAATATTTTTCTAAATACAGCTGCCAGAGGAATGCAAATGGCAAAAATCATCCAGAAATCCAAACATGGTGAAACATCATGTCCATTTGGCATGAAGCAAAGCATTACAAATTTGGAGTGATGAAAGTGTTCCATATATTTTTTATAGTGATTTTTCGATCTAGAGACCCTTCACATTGTTTACTTACTATTACAGTAACTTGGGGAGGAAACCAGAGAAAGCATTTTTGCCATTTCCAGATGAGGAAGCAGGACCAGAAAGCTCTTCATAAAGCTTTAACACCATACAAGTATCCAGCAGTGATCAATTGCTCTTTATAGGAAACCACCTTTCCTCTGGGTAAGAACAGTCTGAATTAATAAAACATCAGAGTGGTTGAGTAATAAAAATAAACACAGATGTTTTGCTTTCAAGTCTTAGAGTGACATAAAGTAGTCTTAAATAAATAGTTCTTAGTTTATTTTAACCAGTTGATTGTACTAACGAGATGTAATTATCTGAAGTATTTACGATTAGCATATTGGTTTTTATAAGTATTTCTAAGTTATTGAGGGTGCTTAAAAATACTGAAGAAATTTTAAGACATGATTGTTATAATTTTATGTGATTCTTATAGCACAATCATTTTTGAAGAAGGAAAACTAGGCCGGGCATGGTGGCTCATGCCTATAATCCCAGCACTTTGGGAGGCCGAGGTGGGTGGATGACCTGAGGTCAGGAGTTTGAGACCAGCCTGACCAACATGGTGAAACCTCGTCTCTACTAAAAGTACAAAAATTATCCGGTGTGGTGGCAGGCTGCTTGTAATCCCAGCTACTCAGGAGGCTGAGGCACAGGAATCTCTTGAACCTCGGAGGCAGAGGTTGTAATAAGCCAAGTTCATGCCACTGCATGCCAGCCTGGGTGACAGCACAAGACTCTGTCTCAAAAAAAGGAAAAAGAAAAGTAGCTTCAGTCCCTGTCTAAATTGTTATAGTTTTTGACTATTATCTGAATTAGTCTTATCCAAATTTCATATGCAGATCGATAATTTTCATTTTGTATGTATATTAGATGATATAACTATTTTCATAGAATATATTTCTAATTTATAAACACTGAATTATTATTAGCTTGATAGAGTTTCTCCCAAACCTTATAAAATTTTGTAACGTACTTATGTTTGAGCTTTAAAAATTATAAAAACTTCATTTAAATAAGTTGCTGGCATCCTTACTAGCCTTTCCACCTATAATTATGATGCATTTGATGCCACTGAACAGTAATAGCACAAAGAACAGGTCTCACAGTCTAGACTGGATTGAGTTTTAATTAAACTTCTTCAGCCATAGCCTGATAAGAATCAGGCTGGGTCTAGAAGAGTTACCAGACTGTAGGCCTGTATTAATTTTGCAAGCTAATGTTAATGTTTACTGCCAGCCTTGCATAGCAATGCCAGTTTGCAGTTGTGACTGTATGTGACTTTTGGTAAAAATAGTTTATATCTAAAGTAGTTTAGATGTTATGGAAGTGGCTCTTGATGGTTTGGACAAGCAGGGTAGGTAAATTTCAATTACGTTTAAAGTGTAATTAAATCCTAGAATAGAGCACTCTCCAGAAAAAAAGTAAGAATTTGGAGAATATCCTGGTATGAAAACGTTTTTGAATAATACACAGAATTTTGACAAGGTTCATACAGTGCATACAATGTGACCTTTTTTGAGGCGGGCAGGGAGGGTTGCTGCTTTGTGTCGATTTAAAATTTCAGGAGGAACAAAAACATTCTAGCCAAGGAGAATTGCATTGTTAATTTTTTTCTACTAATTTAAACGTGCGTTTTTCACAGTTACATATTTCTTTAAAATAAGTTTTGCTACCAAAATGGCAATTTTTCTAGACAGATAACCTTTTCCTAAAGTGGAAAAGAAAGAGATCCACTGTTCCAAAAAACAAACAAACAAAAAAAACACTAAATTGTGCCTTCTCCCTTAAATTATAAGAAGAGTAATAGTAAAACTTGTTTAAACTATGTTTTCTTTTTTTCTAATACCTCTCAGTTCTCCTTAGATCTGCCTCCTACAAATGATCATGTTTGCATCTGCCTGATTGAGTTCCTTGGTCCAGCCTCTCACTATCACTATCAGAAGTTGTTCACTAAATGTATTTCCCTACTTCTTTCATGTTGATTGACTTTATAAGTCACATTGGTAAACATAACATTTGGCTACCTTCTTATGCTTTAAAAATTAATGCAATGAATGACAGTTTTATATTTTAACCCTTTAAAAGTTTGTCAAGGAAACAACTCAGAGCTAAGAACAAAATCTAACTTGGAATCAGTTTCTACCTTTGGCTGCTGAAGCAGCAGCAAGTCACATAACCTCATTTAGTTTTTCCATTTACAAAATGTGGATGATAACCTACCTCACAGATGTGTGTGAGCAACTGTTTGAAAGCCCTTGTTTAAATACAGGGTTTATATCCCCACATTCAATGTAAATTCCTTTTTTTAAAAAAATAAGTATCTTTGATATTGATGAGTATCTTGATTTTTAGGTAAGATCACAGTTTCACAAATTGTGGTGTTCTTAGGTGACATTTAGTATTTCTTGAGACCTCAAGTATTCAAATATCAAACATGTCCTGTGTTGTAACAAATATTCGGAATCTCTTAAAATGTTGGCTGGAGCTGCCTTAATGTACCAAAATACAGCTCTCAAGACTGTTCACAAATATCTGTGGTTGTACAATGTTTTGAACATTTAATGTAAAGTTGTTACAGAACTGTGAACTCTAAGGATAGTATCTTTATTATTTTAAGAAGAATGGTTGTGTTCTTTGTCATGTATGCTTAAATATACAGTGGATTTTGAGTGCAACAAATAAAACTGAAAATTAACAGCCATTAGGTTGTGTTGTGACAATCATAATATAGGATATAATATTTACTTTTTTTCAAAAACATCCTGCATTCATTCATTCTTAGCCTACCTTTGAAAAAGAAAAAAAAATCAATAGGTTGATACATTGACCCACTGGAGTACTTCATTACATATTTATTGAAAATTTTTTAATTGTTAAAAATTGGGACCACTTTTTATAATTGGTTTCAAGAAAAAATAGGCCGGATGCGGAGGCCCACGCCTGTAATCCCAGCACTTTGGGAGGCAGAGGCGGGTGATCACGAGGTCAGGAGATTGAGACCATCCTGGCTAACATGGTGAAACCACATCTCTACTAAAAAATACCAAAAAATTAGCTGGGCGTGGTGGCGGGCGCCTGTAGTCCCAGCTACTCGGGAGGCTGAGGCAAGAGAATGGCGTGAACCCAGGAGGCGGAGCTTGCAGTGAGCGGAGATTGCCCAGCTGCACTCCAGCCTGGGCGACAGAGCGAGACTCCTTCTCAAACAAACAAACAAACAGACTTCCAGTGCTTTTGTGTTCAAATAATCTCCGATTCAGATTTCAGTTTTGTTTGTTATATACTTTTTGTGAGTGTTAAATGATATGGGAAGGATTTGTCTTGCAGTAACCATATGGAAAAGATGTCTTTCTGAATTACATAGCATTTCACAGTTACAGATTCTTCCTGATTAATGTTTGCACTGTATGACACTCATAGGTAACAAACACAAAAGAGAAAAGCAGCCTGATTGCTTATAAGTTTTTTTCACAAAATCAAATTAAAGTCTCTGGTTCATTTGAAAGCTATTTTTGTTTCTGCTCCATCATTATGCTGGTATTCTGCACGCCAATTAATAGTTACAAGAAAGTTGTTAGTGGAAAAGACTGCCTATACTCATTGGCGATTTCACACCATCTTTGTTCATTTTTGTCATCTTAGTTGTACATTATAGTTTTTAACTTAAGCTATTGCATTGGTTTTCTACTGTTGCTGTAACAAATTACTACAAACTTAACAACTTAAAGTACAAATTATCTTATTGTTCTATATGTCAGAAATCCAGCAGGCTTAGCTGGTTTTTCTGCCTCAAGTCACACAAGCTGGAAACCAAAGCACTGATAGGGCTGGGCTGTGGAGGAGAATCTGTTTCCAGTTGCATTGAGTTGTTGGCAGAATTTCGTTCCTTGCTGCTATAGGATTGAGGTCCTTGTTGCCTTTTTGGCTGTTGGCTAGGAATCATTTAAAGCTTCTAGAGGCCATCATTATTCCTTGGCCCATGGCTCCCTTCATCTTCAAAACCAGCAACAAGTGGCTTATGGTTTGGATCTCTTCCTCCTTCTCTTCAACGACATGTTTCTGATTTGCTGAGACTGACTTTACTGCTTTCCTTTTCAGATTTTAAGGGCTCATGTGATTAAGCTGGGACACCTGGACTGTATGCTTTTGAAAACAGACTTTAGCCCTCATGAAAAGACAAATGCAAACATATTAAAATCAGGATATACAGGTAAAGATTTCAATTCGCTTTTTCTAAACTTGAAGGAAAAGAATGGATTTGTTTTTATTAGTGAAAATATTTTTTATTTCCTAAATTGCAAGATAATAAGCTTCCATAGGAAACTATAGGAAATTTGAAAAGTGAAGGAAATTTAAAGAATCTGAGAAGAATCTCACCCATAATAAGAGGCAGCCACTTCTTAGTTTTGTTATTGTATGTTCATATTTTTCCTCTTCCATTTCTTCCCCCTAGAATATACCTTTTAAAAGTTTTGAAGATTTGCAGGAGAGGGCCTGGTCAAGAAGGTTGCTATGCAGTCTTAGAAGAGTGAGTATATCACAGAGGAACTCAGAAGTGGGAAGGGAGGTCTTGGGACATCTTAAGGTTGCTGGAGGGCCTGGCCTATATATCAATGAGTTTATGAATAGGCCAGTGTTAAGCCTCTGTTACAGTAAAGTGCTTTATTATGCTGCCTTTTATCTGATGATGCCATTATCTTTATTTTTATACAAAATTGAAAATAAAATGTAAACTTAGTCTTTCCATTGAAGCTTTATGCTCAATTAGGGTTTCTGGGAGACAGATGACATCTGCTTAGAATATCACTGAAGTCTTAGTCATGGTGTTTACATTTTGAAACCTTGCAGATTAATAATGTGAGAAATATAGTTTTGATGCTTTGATTCCAAGAATGGAGGAAATGTGGCTGATATTAGTGAAACAGAGACATAACTGCATTAAGTATGGATAGAAAACAATCATTTTTTTCTAAAACCTATACCATATCAATAAATAATAATTAGGTACTAGTTTATATTAGACAAAATAGTTTATTCTTCAGTATATGCTATTTAATAGGCTTTTAACACAACGTTTTTCTGTCTACGCAAAAAAATTACTTAACAGCCATTCTATCAAGTCGTACAATTTGAATTTTAAAAATGTATTTTGTTTTCAGCATCTTCCAACTTCAGAAAAAGCCAGGTACAAAAATGACACCACTTATACCATAGTGTGTATTACGAATTTTAGATTACTTTTATATTATTACATTATAGCATAACAACTACCCTGTGAAGTAGACAAGATCAGTTATTAGCCATTTATTATTAATTATTATTATTATTTTAGACGGAGTCTCACTCTGTCATCCAGTCTGGAGTGCAGCGGCATGATTTCAGCTCACTGCAACCTCCGCCTCCTAGGTTCAAGCGATTCTCCTGTCTCAGCCTCCTGAGTAGCTGGAATTACAGATGTGCACCAGCACACCCAGCTAATTTTTGTATTTTTAGTAGAGACAGGGTTTCACCATATCAGCCAGCTGGTATCGAACTCCTGACCTCAAGTTATCCGCCCACCTCAGCCTCCCAAAATACTGGGACTACAGGTGTGAGCCACCATGCCCAGCCTAGCCCTGTTTTAATGAGGAAATTGAGATGCAAAGAGCTGAGTCAAATTAAAACAAGGGACCATGTGATGAGGTGGAACGTGCAGGGAACAAACCTATCTGAGTTCAAATTTAGTCCCGCTGTCACTCCAAGATTTAAAATGCTTAGTGGCTTGGTGAAGTGGCAAGAGTGATGTATGGTATATGATTCTCTGTTGGACAGGATTATTGCATGAAAGATTTCTGCTCAGCATAGTCGTATACTCTTCTTGCCCACAGACCATACTTAGCCTTGTCTTCTACAATGCCTACTCTAATAGTTATGGTCCTGGAGAGCAGGAGAGGGCTGCAAATGCCTCTCACTGGGTAATAGTTTTAGTTCAGGGGGTCCAAGCAGAGTTTGGTCTCTAGTCTAAGCAGAAATATATTTCCAATCTTTAGCACAAGCCTTCATTTCATCTTCCAGAAAAGAAGTCTCAAAGCCATTCCCTAATTCTCCTTCTCTCGCACCGATACATCTAAGTAGTCACCAAGACATTCTCTTTTACCTCTGTCATACCTCTAATGGGGCTCCTGTACCATATATTTCTGTTGCTGCTGTCTTAAGGTATAATGCCCTTTTGCCTAGAATACTGCAAAAACAATTCACCTCTCCTCTATTATCCATATTGGTGATTGCTTCCCATCCCCCAAGTATCTGGCATTTTCTTCCTATCCCCCAAATAACTGACATTTTTTTCCTGCTTCACCCTTAAATGACTCCTTACTCTCTAGAGGAAAAGGTACAAGTGAAGTCTGTCACATTCTAGCCCCACTTTGCCCCATTACAAGCAGCTCTTGCCATTTCCCACCAGACATTCTCCACTCCATTTACTATGAATTTCTTCATAATTACCAGACAGAGCATGGCTCTTCCATCTCTGTGCCTTGTTTAATAAATAAACATATTTAAAGACCAAGCTTCAGTGTTACCTTCTCTGTAAAACATTTTTTAATCCTTTAGCTCTTCCATTCATATCTTGTTTAATTATGTTATTTGTAATAATCTCTACAGATTTCCTTCTTTAAAGTCTGAACTTTTTGAATATCTTTGATTCATGTCTTTTAGAATAAGCTTGGCCTTTATTGGCAAATGTCATTTGGAACATGAAAAGGAAAATAAAAGAACCTAGAAGCTTAAAAAGTGGCCTCAATATAAAGAACAAGGCCATGGAAACAAATTCCATCATACTTGTGATGGCCAGAATCACCCTACTTAAAGAACTGAGTGAAATTCTTCAGTTTTCAGTGCTGAAAAGCCACTTAAAATTTTGAAACTGTTAAATGCATATGTAGAATTTATTTCTCTTGACATGCAGTGCACCTCATTTAAAAAACGGAATAGATATTACAGCTCAGTTTTTAAATTTTTATTTAATTCCATATAAATGAAAGTACATATGAATGCTGTTAGTTCAGTAGTTATTTGAGCATAGACAAAATAATGACAATTGTTCTTATTTTGGACAAAAAGATGTTTTAAAGTAATACAGCATATATATTATTTTGTTAAGTACATTTGGGCACTCCTTAAAATGACGGGTGAATTTAGGAATAAATTATTTTTCAGGAAACTATTCCCAAAAGAAACCAATGTGGAACAGTATTCATATGAGTTTATTTTTGTGATAAAGTAAAAGGACATTTATACCTTTTTAAAGACTGAGTCATAATTAAGATTATACCTTAAACTTGAGTATTTAAAAGACCTTGGTTATACTGTTTACTGTTCAGAATTAAATTATACCAAATTTGAATGCACAACATCTAGAAATTACAAACGCTCGTGTGCTAATATTAGAAGCAAACCAACCATCTGCACAACTGACTAGGTACCATAAGGCATGATTTCTAACTTTGGATATGGCTCATTAAATAAGTGCTCAAATGCTAACACATACTGTTTCACATTCTCTTGAACTGGCAGTGAAGTACATACTGAAATAGACATTGACAGATAACCTTTTAGGAGTAAAACCAACATCTAAATGTTGAGGATTTGTTTTTATTTTTCTCTTTTAAGTTCAGAACGAAAGTTTCCACAGATTCCACCATCTCTAAAATTTTGACATGTAAACTGAAACTGATGTAAGGCAGGACTAGGATCTTAGGACTAGTTCTCCCTTATGCAGTCCATAACATTTGATCTTGATCTTTCTAAGGTGACCAACTCTGATGCCTGAGAATAAAGAAAAATATGCAAACATTTAAAAATATAGGACAATGAAACAGTTGAGTGGGAGATTTCTAGGGAATTTCTGATCTAGTTTAATATGTTTGTGGTCTTTTAAAATGTTTATAAAGCTATGTAGAGAAGTTTGATAGCATACTCAGGAGAGACAATAATAAAGTATCTTCCAAAATGATCCTTATAGAATAGGGTACTGCATGTCTAATTTTTAAAACTTATCCTGAATTTCAATAGATTCAGTAATCTTCTCGAGACTAATGTATACAACAATGTATTAGGAACTCATGATTTAAAGTACAAAATCAAACAGCTTACTTGAAATCTAGATGTTCAATGAGCACGTATCCATCTATAGAAAGAAAAATCACTGTTAATTTGAAAGTTATAGAGAAAATGCTTTAAGATTCTTTTAAAACAATGAAATGTTATGAAAATTAGCAAATAAACTTACATTTGCCTTTAGAATTACGACATATCACTAGATTTTGTTCAGTGGTATCAATGACTTCCAGTTCTTCTCCAGGACTTATTGGCAAATCAAATATTCCATTTCTTGAATTATTGGAACAGGCCACTGCTGTGTTGATGACAATAATCTCTTTATTGTACTGAAATGAGAAATTACTAATCAGACCATTCTTGCATAGTTATTTTTCATAACAAAATTAATGGAGGATATAATATAGTAACCTCAAAATAAACTCCAGATACTATTGACTAGTTAAATAACACATATGGGAATAGAAAATAGGAAGGTATACAGTTAAAGGAAAGTCATTTAAGAAAATAATAGTAAAATGGTGCAATCTCACATTTGTTTGGTGTGATTATATTTTCAAAGTATTTTCACAACCATTATTATTATTTTTTTCTCTCAAATCTTTTTTAAAAATTATTATTTTTAGTTATGGGGTACATGTACAGGATGTGCAGGTTTGTTACATAAGCAAATGTGTACCATAGTGGTTTACTGCACCTATCAAGCCATCACCTAGGTATTAAGCCCAGCATGCATTAACCATCCTTTCTAATACTCTCCATCCCCATACCCTATCCCCAGACAGACCCCAGTGTGTGCACAACCATTACTTAATTGTACTAGAATGAGCCCTGCTGGATGAGGTTGTAACGTAGGTATGAATTAAGCACCATGGATGGTAGTTAACTGTTCCATTACTAAAACTTCTGTGTAGTGCCTTAAAGTTTATAATATTCTTACATACCTATCATTTCTAGATGACACTCTTTGCATGCTTTTTCTCTGTGTGAGCTTATGTATTCTTATATATAGCTATACTACATGTTATTTTAAAGTAGTGGGAATTGGCTGTACCCAGTTGGGGGCAATTCCCAGTCTCCTTTTGTATTCACGGGTAGGCAGGTATTTTGTTAAAAACTCCTGAGAAATTCAAGTCCTGACCTTGGGAATCTTTTCCTGACATACTGACCTATACATCTGCAGCACATCACCTTCTAATGCACTGAAATCTGTTGACCACAAACAGATAGTTCCAGAATACACAGCTTAGATTACAGGTACCTACTTCTCCAAATCAGTGTGACCAAGTATCTCCTTTTGCCCAGGATATTGTCTGTTTATAACTAATATGTCTATCTATAACTATTTATTATTATGATTAAGAGTTCCTCCTTCCACTCTTAGAAGTGTCCTGTGTTTGGATGATAAATTACAAGATCAACCTATATCAAATGAGATCAGATCTACAAGATAGCTTTTTTCCTTTACTTAACAAAGCAATCGCTTCCTTACTGGCTTTTTTATCCTTTACAGGCCATTGCTCACTGTGAATTCATAGTGATTTCTTAAAATACAGATCTAATTAGGTCACCTTTCTATTTATAAAGTTCTAAAAACTCCTTATTGCTTTCAGGATGAGATCCACACTGCTTAGCCTGACATTCAGGGTCCTTTGCATACTGCCATTCTCCATCCCTCTATCTTTGTCTTCTTTACTGAAGCTGCATCAAGCTACATGACAATCCTTGAATACATGCTGTTTACTTGAAATACTCTTCTTTCTCTTAACCACTTCACATGAAAACTGTTATGACTGCCATATATAATTTACTGTCTCTTAACTATACTTTATATCTATCCCTATTATATACTTTAATAAACATACTGTCTTATCAAGTGAAAATAGTAGACAGCCTTATTCATCTTTGTACCCTCAGTGCCTGGCACAAATGAGTTATCCAGTGTTTTATGATTTGAGCTGGATAAAAATTATTGAAATGGCCTATCAAGGAAACCCACTACAGGTAATAAGAATGAAATTATACACATATACAGGAAATGGAATATCTTTCCCACATGAAACAATCAAAAACACACGGAGAGGGAAAAAAGGATTGGATGGAACATAAGGGTCTTTTCAACAAGTGATTGCCTCATGGTTGTTTTTCAATTAATCAAATAACATCAAGGTTGTAGTAGATAATAACATATCACAATTTCTAGATATAGTACCCCAATCAGCTTTGGTTCAAACAGGAATTATCAGTGATTATGAGAGATTTGTGTACATTCCTATTTTAGTTCATCTCAAAAAATATTTTATGCGTGTTTACAAAATGCTAAGCAGCCTTATTCTGCTCTGCACATGGATATAAACATATATAAAATAACCTTTGTCCTCTAGGAGCTCATAGTTTAATATGATGAACATGTAATACCAATTTTGTTAATGTGGGATAAGCTAGAGATTGCTCAAGCGTATAGGTAAACGGAAGAAGAGTAATTTATTTAATTAGAAGATTTGGGTAAGTCTTCCTGGAGAAGAGGAGATCCCTCGACTGGAGCTTGATAAATGAACAAGAGCTAGTCAGATGGAGAAAAGTTCAAAAGTGTACCAGATAGTTGGAATAGACCAAGGAAGCACCTAGAGGGATGAAATAGCAAGACAAAGATAGAGGTGGAGGTTCATTCAAGGGACAGAACTATGAGCAGTTTGTGGCCAAAGCAGAAAGTGCAGGGCAAAGAGTGGCAAGAGATAAAGCCAGGAAGATATGCAAAGGTCAGGACATAAAGAGCTTTCTATGTCATGTTAGGAAGCCTAAACTTTAAACATTTTGCAAGGGGGAATTTTTGAAAAATTTTAGGCTGCATAGTGACTTAGATAAATTTTATGAGGAGGATGCACAATTTGTCTCTCTCAATCCAGTGTCTAGTACATGGAAGGTGCTCAGTATGTTTCATAGTTAATAATCCTCACTTTGACAATATATGAAATCAGGGAAGGTTGAGCTTTAGAATAACGAAAAAATGTTCCATGGACTCTTAATAACAGAATAAGAAGGCAGAGAGCTTCAGATGCTGCGTCATTCATTTGTTCATTTTGTTATTCATTTGCATGTTTATTTAGGCATTCATTTACCAAACACTGTCTGTACAGTTTTATGTCAGGCCCTGGGGAACAAACCTGAATGAGACAGGGTTTCTTTCTCAAAAAGGACTCAAGAGATTAATTAGTAACAGAAAACCAAACACCGCATGTTCTCACTCATAGGTGGGAACTGAACAATGAGATCACTTGGACTTGGGAAGGGGAACATCACACACCGGGGCCTATCATGGTTGGGGGGAGGGGGGAGGGATTGCATTGGGAGTTATACCTGATGTAAATGACGAGTTGATGGGTGCTGACGAGTTGATGGGTGCAGCACACCAACATGGCACAAGTATACATATGTAACAAACCTGCACATTATGCACATGTACCCTAGAACTTAAAGTATAATAAAAAAAAAAGAAAAAAAAAGATTCACACACACACACACACACAAATGCTTTAATACAACTAATCAGTGTTATAAAAGACATGTGTAAAATAGATATATAAAATGTGCTGAAGGAGTAACTTAACCTGGACAAGTTAGGGAGGAGTGGGTGACATTTGAACAGAGCCTTCAAGAACAACTTAGGAGTTTTTCCAGGAAGAAGGAATAGCATGTACAGACATAAGAATATAGAAATGTATCAGGAAAAAATAGGAATGAAATGCTGGCTTTTTGTGTCAAAGATAATGTCTGTATCTTAGAGAGGCAGAGGCACAGCATACTTACAGATTTTTTTTTTTAAATGAAAGCTCCAAGCTGTCAATATTGCTAATTTTTACCTCGAGAAGAGAACGTACCTTAAACCTTTCTCTAAATAGTTTTTCTTCTCTTTTCATTCTGTTCTTTTCTAAGTTTTGCTTCTTGGTTTTGAAGAAACTTCTAGGAGAGAAACTAGCAAGAAATGTGCAGGTAGGGTAAAATGTACTATAATAAAATTCTTAAGTTGCCGAGTCTACAAAGTCACTTCATTTCAGGACAAATTCAGGTATAGTTTTTTGTGTGCATAATTTTATATAAAATAATACATATGCAAAGTCATGCATCTGTATTTGTGTATACATACACACACGTATGTAAGTTCATAATACAAATACACACACATATTTCCATTAGAGCAAATTGTCAAACAAGTGATCAGGGTAATACCAATTGCTTTTCCCCACAATTAAAAAATATTTTTGATGGCAAGATAATAACTTGGGATAAAATCACATTGGTTAAACAAATGAAGGTAAACAAGAAACTTGTCTGAATGAGACTTATAGATATAACTTGTTTTTTTTGTGTGTGTTTTTAGTTTTAGGAAATTTACATATGTTCCCATTCACCTTCAGATTATTTAATGGAAACCAGTAAGAATGAGTAAGCAGTTTACTTTGTGTGGTTTTCTAAGTTGTTAAACCTAATTGGAGATCACAAATCTACATGGTTCAATTGAAGAGCTCTCCAGTTTGCTGAATGTTTTGGAGGATGAATACCATTAAGAAAATAAAGAAAGATGCCACAAAACATGTGCAAGAATTTCAGCACATAAAAGTAAATAACGCTACAGAAGAAGCTGATTATACTCTTAGTCCTCCCTCTTGCTCTTCACATGAGATTTGTTTCTTCTTTTTAGCAGTTTAATGTACTGACAGAAGTAAAAAAGGCAACCAAATCCTGTCAATTTTATTCCAAAGTGTCTCCTACAGTTGTTTATTTCCAAGATTACAGCCACTGGCATATTTCAGATTATCACTACTTATTGCCTGAGATACCATCTTCGTCTTACCTCTCCTTCCTCAAATCCATTGGCATACATGCCTGCAGAGTCATTTTTCTAAAATTTAGTTATGTCACTCTCTTGCTTAAAACCTTTCAATTTCTCTCTATTGCCAATAGGATAAAGTCTAAATTCATTAGCATTTTATAATCTGGCCAGATCATCTTTCCAGCTTCATCAGCTGCCCATTTCCCTACACATTACAATGTCTACTTGGGTCATCTTAGAAAGTGGGTTATCCTTTTCATGCCGTTATACCTGGGATACTGCTATGGTTTGGATATTTGACTCCTCGAAGCCTCATGTTGACATTTGATCCCTAATGTTGGAGGTGGGGCCTAATGGGAGATGTTTGTGTCATGGGGTTGTTTCCCTCATGAATGGCTTGCTGCTGTCCTCTTGGTAATGAGTGAGTTACCACTGTCATAGTTTCCTGGAGCCTGGCATCTCATTTGTTAAAATGAGCCTGGTACCTCACTTGTCTCTCTCGCTCCCTTTCTAGCCCTGTGATCTCTGCACATTCTCCTTCACCTTCTGCCATGAGTGGAAGCAGCCTGAGGCCTTCACCAGAAGCAGATGCCAATGTCATGCTGCTTGTACAGTCTACAGAACCATGAGCTAAATAAACCTCTTTTCTTTATAAATTTCCTAGCCTCAGGTGTTCCTTTATAGCAATACAAATAGGCTAAGACAGATACCTTTGCCCAACTTCTCTTTAAACTTACCATCATCTTTGATTGATAAAAGAATAATAAAAGGCTTGAACTAATATGGAAAACATTTCTTCCTTACTGGTAGAATACGTTATGGTCGAAATCATTTTAAAAAGATCAAAGAGCACATAGAAATTGATACAGAAATAATTACCCTTACTGTAACATTTTCTAATTTACTTGGTTCAAAATAAAAGTATACTGTTATATCACTCTGTTGTAAAAAAAATAAAATAAAAGGCACTGGAAAATTGTTTCCTAAGAAGCATTATTTGTAGTTATCAACATACTAAAAGCTTTCTGGGGGGCAGATCAAAATGTTACTAATAGTTCCTCTCTTGGAATTCTGTTTTGTTATGCTGTGCAAATGTATGTAAAAGTATGAAGTTTAAGATAGAAAGTTTCTTTTCTAGTCTGTTAATACATCTTTCCAACCTGAGAAAAATAAATTACATCAAGTCTGAACCTAAAGAAAATAAACTTACGAGAAGGGCCATCCAATGCCATCCTCTGAGTCTCAGACACTAACGTCTGGTTTCCTCTGGTGCACCCCAGTAGGACTTTTCTAACAGGTTTCCCAGAGCAGACAGACTACACAATGTTCACATCTCAGTGACTATTTAGACAAATATTTCCCCAAGTCATTTGTTAAAAAAGTACCTCATATCCTGCCTCATGTCCTAGCAATTGAGAAGACGGGATCAGAGAGCAGTAAGAAACCACCTGCCTCAGTAAAAACATCCTCTCACAACTGCTTGGGAACTTGAATCACGTGAATGCAGGTTAGATCTTGACTCAGTAAAACATTTTAAACTTCTAACACTCATTATAGTCATAACTAGAATTATATTTTAGGGAAATCAGTGTTACTATATGATACCTAGTTTGTTTTTTTTCTCAAAGTTACATTTAAGTTCTAATTGGAGTTTTATTTACATGATATCTTATAAGGGGAAGTTCTTACAACCTAAAAGAAGACTAGAAATTTGTCATTGTTTGAAAATGGTTAACTTGAAATCTTTTCTCACTTCCTATCCACCAAAAGCAGGGAGGAGGAAGATGAAGATACATGTATATGACACTTAATATTTTTATATTCTTTGTCCGTTTTAATCCTCTCAACTGTACTATGATGTAGATGTTGTTATTCTCATTTTGTAGATGAAAAAGCTGAGAATCAAATTTCATTACTTATCTAAGGCCACACAGCTGGTAAGAGGTATAAATTGCCACAGATAACCTATAACATAAGTGCCTCTGTGTTCCCACCTTTCTGATTCTTCAGCACCGTTTTTCTCTTTTTTTTCCTTTGGTGTCAGAAACTTGGGTTTCCACATTTTCAGTTTATCTTCGTCTCTGAGGAGAAATATATTTTGAGCAAGTAAATTAAGACTGACTTATACATTCGTGGAACCATCAACACTTCATAGGCAATTATGTTTTACAAAAAATTAAAAAGCCATCTAGAAATATATTTTGATAATCCATGGAAAGGCCATATAGTAAATATTTTAGGCTTTGCAGCCATATTATCTCTATGGCAACTCTTCAACTCTACTGTTGCAATTTTATACACAGAAACAAGTGGCAGGCCATATTTGGTCCTCCGGCCATAGTTTGCTGACCCGTAATGTGTCATAATCCAAATTTGAAGCCAGATGCAAGAGTCAGCCTGCTTATAATCACATTTCATCTCCTTTATAAGCCTCAGGGGCTTTGGTCTCTAAAATGTGAATAATATAACTGAACTCCATTGTGAAACAAGGCTAAGCCAACTAGCATGTAACGTTAGTGATTCCAGGCAAAAGAAGATGCAGGGAAGGGAGAAGGTATTTATTATAGAAGGAACTAGTACTTTTTAGCATCTATGTGTCAGGTCTTATGCTAAGCATCTTACATATGTTTACTCATTTGGTTTTCAAAGTAAGTATTGCAACAATCCTTTAAACCAATCACTCAAAGTTTTACAAGCGAGGAAACGGATGAGCAGAGAGAATGAAATGGATGGTCACAGTGGTATGACCACTTTGGAAAACAAGTTGGCATTTTCATATGAATTTGCATTCTCTATAATTTGCATTTTTCCCCTTCTATCTTCTAGAAAAATTCCTGCACACATTCACAGGAGCCATAAATAAAATATCTGTGGCAATATTATTTGTAAGGGCCCCAATAGTTACCAACAATTGAATAGATAAATGAATTATGATATATACATATAATGGAATATTATGGAACATTAAAATGAATGAAAGGAAAAATGAAAGATTATATTTGAATAAAAAAGTTACAGAACTCTGTATACAGTGTCTCATTTTCATGATGTTCAAATCCCCAAAAAACAATTTTTGTTTCATGTTTGTTAAAACTATATTTATTTTGAACAAGGAAATGAAAACACCAAATTTATGAGAACAGTTACCTTGAGGGAAGGGCTACATGGTGTTTACAAGGAAAAGAGGCCAAAGTATTGGTTACGTTCTAGTTCTTAAGTCGAATGATGGGTTCAGGGCAATTTGTTTTACCATGCTTTACAAATTTTGTTTTCTTTTGATTTTTACAAATGACTTAAGAAAAATAATTTATCCAGATTCACTGGTATGCACTTGTAGTTCCAGCTACTTGGGAGGCTGAGGTGAGAGGACTGCTTGAGGCAGGAGGTCAAAGTGCAGTGTGCTATGATCACGCCTGTGAATAGCCACTGCATTTCAACCTGGTCAACATAGCAAGACTCCATCTCAAACAAAAGAGAAAAAGAACTTATTCTTTACACTAATTTGATATTTCAGAATTCTCTTCCATCTTATGCCAAATTACATTTCCTGCTTGTAACACCCCTTTCCTGATTATATACGCCTTATGGTCCAACAGAACTTCCCAAACACGTGTGTTTTCCATTTACAGTTGTCCACTCCCCCTCTTGCTCCTCCTTTTCTCTCATCTTCTTTTGCTCCCAGTCTTCACCTGTCAAAATGTTACCTGTCTTTCCTGTTTCAGCTTGGCACAAAGATTTTTGATCACCTAAATAACAGTAATGTCTACCTATTCTGAGCTTCCAGATTATCTTGCACATTTTTATAGCAGGTCCTTCTTTGTTAACTAATTTATCAAATTATGTTTTGGTATCAGACACATGATACAGATATGAAAGTCACAGTCCCTACCTCAAAGAGTTCCCAGTCTAGCAGATAAGAAAGTCAGGAAAACAGACCACTACAATTGTGAGAAAAATATCTTGATAAAAAAAGGGAGTACCTAACTTAAATAGATAAAGTTAGAGAGGGCTTCTTAGAAAAAGTAAAATCTGAATCCAATTTTAAATAATGAGGGATAAAATAGCCGGCAAAAAACATGGCAAAATGTGTCACAGGTAGATATTCTTTTCTTCTTAAATTATCACCTTCTTGAAGAGGCTTTCCATAACTATCAATACTTTAAAACCCCTACCAGCACACACCCTATATCCACTGTCTTTCAAAATATCCTGTTTCAAAGCAACCAAATTCCAATGTGTAATTATAGACTAATGTTTTCATTTGTTTATTGATTTAGTCTCTCTATGCCCACAGGAGTAGGAATTATATCTCTTTTGTTCACTGCTTTATACCCAACACCTAGCACAGTGCCTGGCACAAAGGACATGTTCAATAAATATTTGTTGAATGAATTGATGAAGTTGGAACAAATGTGAAGGTTTGGAAATGCTAGACAGTATATCCGGTCTAAGGAACTCCACGTAGTAGAGTATGGATGGAACACAGGAATAGTGGGTAAGCAGGAATAACAGGTGAGGCTAAGAGGTTGCCAGGGACTGGATTATGAATAAATTTTATGTTTTCCTAAGCAGTTTTGACTTCATTCTGAAAGTGATGGGTAACCACTAAACAGTTTTCAGCTGTTGGGTGGTAGGTGGTCACATTAGCACTTAAGAAAGTCTGGAGAATAAACAGAAATGGAGGTAAGATGGCCATTCAGGGAGTTGTAGTAATCTGGTTGAGAAACAAGACTGCATTGTGGCTGTGCAGTGGAGATGGGAAAAGTGGGAACAGTTTTGAGTTATTGGAAGAGAGTGAAGGGAAGGCAAAGGCACAAGAGAAGGAATAATAGATAACCTAGGGTTTCAGCCTGAGCAACTGTGTGTTTATTGAAATAGTCACCAACATAGAGATCAAAAGGACTAGATGTGGAGCTCCATCTTCAGTGGATCCAACACTGGAGCACCCAGATATATAAAACAAATATTATTAGGCCAAAAGGGAGAGATATACCTTGATACAATAATAGTTGGGAGACTTCAACCTCCCACTCTAAGCAGATTATCCAGAAATAAAAACAGCAAACATCCTATTTAAACTGCACCATAGACCAAATGGACCTAACAGACATCTACAGAACTTAATACACATCTACAGAACATGTCACTCATGTTCTGTATAGTACACATTCTTTTCATTATCAATGGAACATTCTCCAGAACTGTTCATAAGTTAGGACACAAAACAAGTATCAACAAGTTTTAAAAAATCAAAATCATATCACGTATCTCATCTGAGCACAGTGGATTAAAACTAAACATCAGTAACAACAGGAACATTTGAAACTATACAAGTATATGGAAATTAAACAACATGCTCCTGAACAACCAATGGGTGAAGGGAGAAATTAAGGATAATACTTAGAAACACAACATACCAAACTTATAGAACACAGCAAAAACAATATTAAGAGACAAGTTTATAGTAATAAATGCCTACATCAAAAACTAGAAAGATTTCAAAAAACAATCTAATGATTTATCTCAAAGAATTAGAAAAGGAAGAACAAACCAAATTCAAAGTTAGTAGAAGAAAAGAAATAATAAAGATCAGAGCTGACATAAACAAATTTAGATAAAATATACAAAAGATCAATGAAACAGAAAGCCGGTGTTTTGAAAAGAAACAAAATTGGCAAACCATTACCTAGACTAGACAGAGAGATGGGGTGAGAAGGAGAGGGGAAGGGAGGGAGGAAGGGAAGGGAGGGAGGAGGGGAGGTAAGGGGAGGGAAGAGGAAAGGGGAGGGGAAGGAGAGGGGAAAATTAAAGGGGAGGGGAAGGGGAAAGGGGGAGAGGGAGGGAAGGGCAAGTTCAAGTAAATAGAGTCAGAAGTGAAAAAAAGAGACATCACTTAGAGACCATGTGAGCAACTATCTGCTAACAAATGGGAAAACCTGGAGGAAATAGCTAAATTCATGGAAATATACAACCTGAGATTGAACCAAGAAAAAATTAGAAAACTTGCAAAGACCAATAAAAGCAAGGAGATTGCATCAGTAGTAAAGAATCTCCCAAAAAAGAAAAGTCTAGGACTGGATGGCGTCCCTGCTGAATTCTACTGAACCTTTAAAAAAGAATTAATACCAAATCTTCTCAAACTATTCCAAAACATTAAAGCAGAATGAACTCTTCCTAAATCATTCTATGAGGCCAGCATAACCCTGATACCAAAAGCAGAGAAGGATACAAAAAAGAAAAGAAAAGAAAATTACAGGTCAATATCCCTGATGAACATAGACACAAAAATCTTCAACAAAATATTAGCAAACTCAATACAACAGCACATCAAAAAGATAATACACCATGACATAGTGTGATACATCCCAGAAATGCAAGAACATATTAGTGGGATGTATCCCTGAGCCCAGGAGGTCAAGGCTGCAGTGAATCATGATCATGCCACTGCTGCACTCCAGCCTGAGGGACAGAGTGAGGCCCTGTTTCAAAAAACAAACAAACAAAAAACTGACTCCCAGGGCATCCTCCCTGCACACAACCAGGCTGCTGTCCCTCTATAACCTCACACACTGACCCCTGGGCTCACTTGGTGAGCACATCCCCAGAGAGAGGGTAAGTGGCAGGAAAGAGCGCTGGCTTGGGGGCAGGCCACCCAGATCTCAGACCTACCTCTGTACTCAATCGCGTGGACAAGTTAGTTACCCTTAGCTTTGATGTTCTTGTCTGAAACAATTTAAAATATTTTTTTACATTATAAAAATAGAGATGGGGTCCCATTATGTTGCCCAGACTGGTCTCAAACTCTTGAGCTCAAGTGATCCTCCCACTTCTGCCTCCCAAAGAGTTGGGTTTACAGGCATGAGTCACTGCACCTGGCCAACTGGGAACCATTCTAATCTATCATGGAGGGTTGCTGTGATAGAAAGGGAAGTATCAGGCTGGGAAGATTTCAGCTCACCTCATGAATCACTGGCTTCATCTTGTGAAGCCAGAAATTCTCTAGCCATCACCCCCTCCATGGTCATATTGATGTCCATCAATCAGACCACCAGGAACATGCCTGCAGTTAACAAAGTTGGGTCATTCAACATAGGCAAATCAATAAATGTGAAACATCACTGCAACAGAATGAAGAACAAAACCATATGATAATTTCAATAGATGCAGAGAAAGCATTTGTCAAAATTCAACATCCCTTCATAATAAAAGCTCTCAACAAATTAGGCGTAGAAGGAAAGTACCTCAACATAATAAAGGCCATATATAACAAACCCACAGCTAACATCTTACCAAACAGGGAAATGCTGGAAGCTTTTCCTCTAAAAACTGGAATAAGACATGGATGCCCACTCTTTCCATTCTTATTCAACAAAGTACTGGAAGTTCTAGCAGGATAAATGAGGCAAGAGAAATAAATAAAGGACATCCAAATGGCAAAGGAGGAAGTACAATTGCCCCTGTTTGCAGATGACATGATCTTATATCTAGGAAAACCTAACAACTTTACCAAGAGACTCTTAGAACTAATAAATTAAGTAAAGTTGTAGGATACAAAAACAACATAAAAAAATTAGTAGCATTTCTATACATGAACAAAGAACTAGCTGAAAATGAGTTCAAGAAGGCAATCTGGTTTATAATAGCTACAAAAAACAAAAATACCTAGGAATAAATTTAGCCAAGGAGGTGAAAGATCTCTACAAAGAAAATGACAAAACACTGATGAAATAAATTGTAGATGACATAAACAAATGGAAGGACATCTCATGTTCATAGATTGGAAGAATTAATATTGTTAAAATGACCATAGTACCCAAGGCAATCTACAGATTCAATGCAATCCCCATCAAAATACCAATGCCATTTTTCACAGAAATAGAAAACACAATCTTAGAATTTGTATGGAATCACAAAAGACCCCAAGTACCTGAAGCAATTCTGAGCAAAAGAACAAATCTGTATAAAGCACAGTACCAGACTTCAAAATATTCTGCAAAGCTCTAGTAACCAAAACAGCATGGTATTGGCATAAAACAGACACACAAACCAATGGAACAGAATAGAGAACCCAGAAATTAATCCATGTATCTACAGCCAACTGCTTTTTGACAAAGATTCCAAGAACACTCAGTGGGGGAAGGACAGTCTTTTCAATAAATGGTGCTGGGAAAACTGGATATCCATACACAGCAGAATAAAACTAGACCCCATCCCACCTCTTACCCTATACAAAATCAAACAAAATCGATCAAAGACTTAAAATGTAAGACCCAAACCTCTAAAACTATTAGAAGAAAACATAGGGGAAACACTTTAGGACATTGGTCTAGGAAAAGTTTTATGACTAAGACCTCAATAGCACAGGTAACAAAGCAAAAATGAACAAATGGGATTTCAGCAATCTAAAAAGCTTCTGTACAGTAAAAGAAACAATCAACAGAGTGGAAAGCCAACTTACAGAATGGAGAAAAATATTTACAAACTATTAATCTGACAGGTGATTAATACCCAGAATATACAAGAAACTCAAACAGCTTAACAGAAAAAAAATTCAATTAAAAATGGGCAAATGAACAGACATTTCTCAACAGATGACATTAAAATTACTAATAGTTTATTTGCTTAGAGGTGTTTGTAGTATTTTTATGGTAGTTTGTATTTCTGTGGGATTGGTGGCGATATCCCCTTTATCATTTTTTATTGCATCTATTTGATTCTTCTCTCTTTTCTTCTTTATTAGTCTTGCTAGTGGTTTATCAATTTTGTTGATCTTTTCAAAAAAACAGCTCCTGGATTCATTGACTTTTTGAACTTTTTTTGTGTGTGTGTGTCTCTGTCTCCTTCAGTTCTGCTCTGATCTTAGTTATTTCTTGCCTTTTGCTAGCTTTTGAATGCATTTGCTCTTGCTTCTCTAGTTCTTTTAATTGTGAAGTTAGGGTGTCAATTTTAGATCTTTCCTGCTTTCTCTTGTGGGCATTTAGTGCTATAAATTTCCCTCTACACACTGCTTTAAATGTGTCCCAGAGACTCTGATACGTTGTACCTTTGTTCTCATTGGTTTCAAAGAACATCTTTATTTCTGCCTTCATTTCGTTATTTACCCAGTAATCATTTTGGAGCAGGTTGTTCAGTTTCCATGTAGTTTTGTGATTTTGAATGAGTTTCTCAATCCTGAGTTCTAATTTGATTGCACTGTGGTCTGAGAGGCAGTTTGTTATGATTTCTGTTTTTTCACATTTGCTGAGGAGTGCTTTACTTCCAATTATGAGGTCAATTTTAGAATAAGTGTGATGTGGTGCTGAGAAGACTGTATATTCTGTTGATTTGGGGTGGAGATTTCTGCAGATGTCTATTAGGTCTGCTTGGTGCAGAGCTGAGTTCAAGTCCTGGATATCCTTGTTAACCTTCTGTCTTGTTGATCTGTTTAATATTGACAGTGGAGTGTTAAAGTCTCCCATTATTATTGTGTGGGAGTCTAAGTCTCTTTGTAGGTCTCTAAGGACTTGCTTTATGAATCTGGGTGCTCCTGTATTGGGTGCATATATATTTAGGATAGTTAGCTTTTCTTGTTGAATTGATCCCTTTACAATAATGTAATGGCCTTCTTTGTCTCTTTTGATCTTTGTTGGTTTAAAGTCTGTTTTATCCGAGACTAGGATTGCAACACCTGCTTTTTTCTTTTGCTTTCCATTTGCTTGGTAGATCTTCCTCCATCCCTTTATTTTGAGCCTATGTGTCTCTTTGCACATGAGATGGGTCACCTGAATACAGCACACTGATGGGTCTTGACCCTTTATCCAATTTGCCAGTCTGTGTCTTTGAAATAGCAAAGACTTGAAACCAACCCAAATGTCCATCAATGATAGACTAGATTAAGAAAATGTGGCACATATATACCATGGAATACTACGCAGCCATAAAAAGGATGAGTTCATGCCCTTTGCAGAAACATGGATGAATCTGGAAACCATCATTCTCAGCAAACTATCACAAGGACAGAAAATGAAACACTGCATGTTCTAACTCATAGGTAGGAATTGAACAATGAGAACACTTAGACACAGGGCGGGGAACATCACACACCAGGGCTTGTCAGTCGGTGCGGGCCTAGGGGAGGGATAGCATTAGGAGAAATACCTAATGTACATGATGAGTTGATGGGTGCAGCAAACCAACATGGCACATGTATACCTATGTAACAAACTTGCACATAGAGCACTTTTACCCTAGAACTTAAAGTATAATAAAAAAATAAAATAAAATACAATGACCAATAAACATATTTTAAAATATTCAACATCACTAATCACCAGGGAAATGCAAATCAAAACCACAATGAGGTATCATTTCATCCCTGTTAGGATGACAATCATCAAAAAGACAAAAAACAACACAGGCTGACAAGGATGTGGAGTACAGGAAACCCTTCTTCATTCTTAGTGGGAATATCAATAGTACAATACCTATGAATAACAGTATGGAGGTTCCTAAAAGACTACAAATTGAAATACCATATGATTCAGCAGTTCCATTGCTGGGTATTAATCCAAAGGAAATGAAATCATTATATGAAAGAGACATCTATGCTCCCATGTTTATTGCAGCACTATATGTGATAGCCAACATATGGAATCAACTTAGGTATCCAACGTCAAATGAATGGTAAAGAAAATGTGATAAACATACACATGGCAGAGAACTATTCAGTCATAAAAAATAATGAAATCATGTCATTCACAGCAACATGGATGGAAGTGGAGGACATTATGTTAAGTGAAATAAGCCAGGAATAGAAAGTTAAGCACCACATGTTCTCACTCATATATGGAAGCTAAAAAAGGTTGCTCTCATAGAAATAAAGAGTAGAACAGAGGATGCTAAAGCCTGGGAAAGTAGGGAATAGGGAGAGATTACTTTAGGATACAATATACAGTGAGATATGACGAATATGTTCTAGTGTTCTATATTACTGATATGGTCAGGCTTTGTGTCTCCACCTAAACCTTACCTGAATTGTAATCCCCACGTATCGAGGGAGGGAGGCGACTGGATCATGGGGGCAGTTTCCCACATAGTGTTCTCATGAGAGTGAATGAGTTCTCATGAGTTCTAATGGCTTTATAAGGAGTTCTTCCCCCTTCACTTTCTCTTCTCTCTCTCACCTGCCACCACATAATATGTACCTCTTCCCCTTCTGCCGTGATTGTAAGTTTCCTGAGGCCTCACCAGCCACGCTGAACTGTGAGTCAATTAAACTTCTTTCCTTTATTAATTACCCAGTCTCAGGTATTTCTTTATAGTAGTGTAAAAATGGACTAATACAACTACCATAGGATGACTATAGTTAACAATAATATGTTACATAGTTTTAAATAGCTAGAAGGGAGATATTGAATATTTTCAACACAAAGAAATGATAAATGTTTGATGATGAATATGCTGATTACCCTGATCTTATCACTATATATTTTATGTATCGAAACATCACTATATACCTGGAAAATATGTACAATTATTATATGTCAACTTAAAAATAACATCAAATAATGAAGAAATAATAACAACATAGAAACCTAGGGAAAAACTAGTATTTTTTTTCCTTTGGAGGATGGCATGGTTCATAGTTTAAGATATAGAGAAGACAAATAAAATAAAGGCTTAAAAGTATCCATTGGATTTAACAAAGGAGTTATTAGTGACCTTACCAAAATTAAGTTCGATGGTATAATAGGAAACCTAATTGAAGTGATCAAGGAAAGATGAATCAAACATGAACAGAGGAGACTTTTATTTTTAACCAGTTGGTTAAGAGGAGAAGTATAAATAACAAGTGATTGGAGAGGGAGTAGCAAACTTAAGGATGGCTTTTTGTTTTGTTTTTTTTTTTTTTTTTTGTTTTTTTTTGTTTGTTTGTTTTTGAAACAGGGTCTGGCTCCATCACCCAGGCTGGAGCCTAGTGGTGTGATCCCAGCTCACTACACCTCTGACTCAAAGGCTCAAGCCATCCTTACACCTCAGCCTCCTGAATAGCTGGGACTACAGGCATGTGCCACCATGCCTGGCTAGTTTAGTAGAGATGGGATTTTGCCATGCTTCCCAGGCTGGTCTTGAACTTCTGGACTGAGGCAATCCACCTACCTCAGCCTCTCAAACTGCTGGGATTACAGGCAAGAGCCACTGCATCCAGCCATCTTTTTTGATAAATTATAGTTATTTAGTCTTTGAATATGGAGGTTCTGTCACATAGTGCTTGCTATCCTCCATGTTGTCGTGTACATTGGAGATAATTTTTAAAATGTGTTAAAATGAGATTCAAGTCTAAATTCAAAAATGAAAATCAGAAACAGACTCAAAACCTCCAATGCCTTTTATGGTCACCTACCACTGTTGGATCATATATGTTATTCAGTGTTTTCCCCTGTTAGTGAGAAGACTATCTCAAGTTGACTTTTCATTCAATCTCCAAGGGTCTGAAAAGATGGTTCTGTGATCATAATTAAGAAAGCATCAGGAAATGGGTCAAATATCAGCAGGGATAACCAATAAGGTAAATTGACTTACTTTGACTCTTTTTCACTCAGGTCCACATCGTCATAGATAATAACTTCCTGAGACTTAAGTTCTAGGGTCAAGACAGGATCAAAATAGTCCATTATTAAGCATGGTTTATATAAGCACTGACTTTCCAAATTATACCCAATTACCTAATTATCCAGGTGCATCTTCGGGTCTGTCTTGGCAAAATCTGATCATAGAATACAAATAGACTAGAAGAATCAAAGAATAAAAATATTCTCTATTTGGGAAGAAATTCAACTGAAAGATTAAAAAAAAAGTTTGATGTCCCAGTATCTCAAAACACATATATTTATATTAATTTGATTTCACAAAGAGTTCCAGAAAAATGAGTTCCTCAAAGAATCATTTTTAGACTAAGTTCCCATCTTTCTGGAATTGAACAAATATGCTATACTGCTAGAATAGTGAGGTCTTTTCTTAACTCCTAGAGGGGAGAAACAGCTTAATAGAATAGTCATGTTGATTTTTCTTCCATGGTTTTTATTTCAAATCATTGGTAATTGGTCCTTTACAATAATCTTGCATAATGTTAAATCTGACTTAGTGCCATAATAATGATTAGGCACTTTCATTTTACAATATTCACTTTCCTTGGCACTCTACATAGAATTACATGATTTTCAGGTGATTCACCACTGAACAAGTTTGAGACCTTTGGGTATAATTATTCATAATTATTCACTCCCTTATTTTATTAAATACCTTTAAATGTGGGTGGGGATACAATGCGTGTCTATTCTAAGTCAGTTTTTTTCTTTTAAACATAGAGCAAGGATATGTTGAGATGTGGGATTTTATCAGGTGTATATAATTGTCATTTGTTTTTTAGTTCAGAAAACTCATATTTATGAAATATAATATACATTTGAATTGTCAAGTTCAAGTGACATCCAGGTAGCCACATAGCTAGAGCCACTAAACGAAAATTAACAAACAACAGAACACATGACAAATTCAATGTACTGAACATGTATTGATAGCCTAGTATGTGTCATGCACTGTGTTAATTTATGCACTATTATTTTAATGGAAAAGCAAACAGCATTCCAATGATCCATTCTCAATTCAGTTAGTTTGCTGGTGGCAATGTGATCATATTCAACTTATTATGTCTTAATTAGAATGAAGGATATCAAGTGCTTCAAAAGGCAGTATGGTAGAATGCAAAATGCATGAGTTTCATAGTCAGAGAGACTGGAATACCAATCCTGGATCACTTAAATATGGATGTAGGTTCTACAGCTTCTCTGAAAAGGGATGATAACATTTATTTCTCTGGGATTTTAAGAGGAACACATCTGCTCCAGGGCACGGTATATAGTAGATACTTGAGAAACATTATTCATCTTCCTCAATGTAAAAAAAATACTTCCGTAGGAAACATCTTCTTTGATTTTGGTAGATCAATTTTTCATCAAATGTGGGAATGCAGGAAGGGTTACCATTTCTCCTTCCCTGCCTCTGAATATATGAAAACTGAGTACATTTGGTCAGCAATAAGCAAATGGCACTTACCTAAATCAGGCAGCAAAAGGGAAAACGCACTGTTGATTGACAAAAGACACAAAAGAGTTAAGGAGAAAAAACGTGTTCTGAAACATGAGCTGACAGATCTCCAATAACATATTGATGATGCTGGATTGCCCTTCATGCCCTGGTATTCTCTGACTCCAAGAAAAATGGTTCCTCTGGTATTAACAGATTCACAAGATGTGCACAGGATGTTATGGGAACACAAAGGAAACATAGGTAATCCAGGTTTGGAAAGAGGAGTTCAGAGGAGGAATTCAAGCAGGGATAATATTTGATTGAATTTGAGGGAAAACTAGAACTTTGAGAATAAAAGAAGGCTGGAGGAGGGCAGGTACATTGCAGACCATGGGAATGTCATGTTCAAAGCATGGAGGCATGAGACACCATGGCAGAGTGTGAGATCTATAGCTATGTGGATCGGATGGTAGTGAGAGCTACTTTTAGTGAGAGACAGAACTAGAGAAGTAGAATGGGGACAGCCATGAAGTATTTACTTGCCAGGCTAAGGAACTGGATATTTGTTCTAAACGTTGTATGTAGCCAACCAATAGTTTTGAGAGAAAGGTAATTAGATTTGCATCTTAAAAATATTAGCATTTTCATCTGGCTCAAATATTATGGGACTGCACGTTATCGTGCCAATAATTTTCTCTCAGAAAACATCTAATTTGCTAAGGCCAGGGTCTGCCTTTGTGC
Source organism: Rhinopithecus bieti (assembly GCF_001698545.2). Lineage (NCBI taxonomy): Eukaryota > Metazoa > Chordata > Mammalia > Primates > Cercopithecidae > Rhinopithecus > Rhinopithecus bieti. The sequence continues at coordinate 12,832,287 of NW_016806642.1, read as the reverse complement.
ATAGGGTCTTGTTGACCACAGAAGGTAAACTCCCTCTTCTTCCATATTAGGACTACAATTTATAAACCTCATGTTTTGTTGGGTCTCTTGGTAGATCTAGATCCAACTGACAGTCGGACTTAAAGTCACAAAACTCTGAAACTTTATAATCAAAAAGAACTTCAGGGTAGAACAACATAATTCCATCTCACTATAGGTAATGACCTTGGGCAAATTATTTTATCATCTTCTGCCCTCACAAAATAAAATCTCTATATCCTTATATCTACACAGATGTTCCCAGTCTTACAAAGGTTTGACTTGCAATTTTTCTGCTTTACAGTGGCGTGAGAGGGATATGCATTCAGTAGAAACCTACTTCAAGTATCCTTAAGACCATTCTTTTTCCACTTTCAGTACAGTATTCGATAAATTACATGAGATAGTCAACACTTTATTGTAGACAGGCTTTGTGTTAGATGATTTTGCCCAACTGTAGGCTAATGAAAGTATTCCAAGCATGTTTAAGATGGGTTAGGCTAAGCGATGATGTTTGGTAGATGTATTAAATGCACTTTTAACTTAACATATTTTAGAGTTGCAATGAGTTTATTGGGACATAACCCCATCATAAATTGAGGAGCACCTTAATATCTACATCTATATCTATCTATTGCCTGCAAAGTGTCTCCAGAGTCCCCCTTCCATTATATACAAGAGAAAACTGGAATGCTGTGGGTATACAAAGGAAGTGATATGCCCATGGTTATACATGGAATAAATGGCAGAACTGGTACTAGAATCTAGAATCCAGGTTCCCCTCATATCTCTTTCTAGTGCTAGTGAGTTTGGAACCTCTCCCAAAACTGGCACTTAGCCTAGGTCATCTCAGAGGGTCTTTTCCAGGTCTAAGACCTTGCAATACATGAACTGTTCAGCTGAGCAGCTCATCTCCCCCTTCCACATATTGCTGCTCTCAAGGGAGATAAATTAAATATGGAACAGTAGACAGATAAAAACGACTGGGGCTTGTAGGGCCCAAAAAGCATAAAAGGACATGGTAAGTAACATAACGCTTAGTGGTAACAACAGGAATAGGATGTTAAGGATGATGAGGAAAGTTTCCTTTCTGGACTTTGCTTAAGATTTTCCCTCTACCCTCATTTTCAACCCTTTCTCTGCCATTTTTTCAAAGGAACATGCCACTTTTTCATTAATTAGTCTCTGTGCATGTAGTTCAATCAAAAATTCACAAGAAAGGGGCAGATGATGGCCAGATCCTTGGTTTTAGTTTCTGATATCCCCTTCACTGTTTCTTAGACTGGATGGATAACATCAACCTGTGTATCTACCAGGTTAATCCCCTCATGGAAAGGGATTTAAAGGGACTTTTTACCTTAAGTTTTCTTTTGACTTGGTTTTCTTTATTTTAAATCTATCCTTTTCTTTCTTGAAGAATTGCTGCAGTCTTTTGAGTGCTTCTTTTCCATCTAAACTAAGAGGAATCACAGGACATAAGTAACATGGCGTTTAAGAGAGTACTAGAGATAGAGAAGGCTGTTGTATTATAAAATCAAATGCCACATGTTCTCACTTACAAGTGGGAGCTAAACAATAGGTATACATGGACATAAAGATGGAAATAACAGACACTGGGGACTCCAAAAAGGGGGAGGGTGGGAGGAAGAATGAGGGTTGGAAAGTTCCCTATTGGGTACAATGTTCACTATTTGGGTAATGGGTACACTAGAAACCCATACCTCATCATTAGGCAATATATCTATGTATCAAACCTGCACATGTACCCCTGAGTCTATTAAAAAAATAAAGAACCAGAGGCTTTGGTTTCATGTCCAAAACACATCCCACTCAAGAAAGAGCAAGAAAATGCCTTATTGAATGATATGCTTTTCTTCTTTGTTTAGATGTGATACGAAGTAGCACACACCAGTCAACTATGAAGGGAGTAATTATATTTCAAGACAAACTACTGCAAGTAGTCTCTATTTTGCAGATTTTATGAAGCAGTCTTCCCTTTAGAGGAAAAGATAACTCAGGGAAATGTAGTTTACAAACTGTACTAGAAATACGTTATAGAAAATCCTGACTCAATTCCCACCTATGAGTGAGAACATGCGGTGTTTGGTTTTCTGTTCTTGCGATTGAGAATGATCGTTCCCAACATAGCACCTGTCACACTACAAGGACAGCGACTCATCCTTTTTAATGGCCGCATGGTATTACACATAAAAGAGAATATTGTGCCACATTTTCTTAATCACAGATCTGTCAACTGATGGACATTTGGGAATATAAAATATCCAGTCTTTGCTATTAGTAGAAAGATGACTGCAATAAACATAAAACCCCGTTTGGTGCATGGTCTTTAACAGCATCGTAGAGATTATAAACACATATTGGGTATATCCCCAATAAAGAATAGACAAGATACAATGGTGTTATTTCCAGATACTAAGATCCTTGAGATACGCCCACACTGTTTTCCCCCACAATGGTTGAACTAGGTTACAAGACACCAACCAACAGTGTAAAACTGTTCCTATTTCTCCACATCCTACTCGCAAGCACACCCTATTGCTTTCACTGATTTTTTAATGATTGCCATTCTAAACTGGTGTGAGATAGTAACGCAATTGTGGTTTTGATTTGCATTTCTCTGAATGGCGAGTGATGATGAACAATATAACAATGTGTCTGTTGCTGTATGAGTCTTAACTATGACAAAATATACCTCTTTGGAGACCCAATCCACCCTAAAATTCCTTGACCAGTACAAACACTCTAATACATATACATCCCTACTTTATATTACACAGATATAACAATAAAAATTTTGGTCGATGTGTTTATTTCTTTATTGTTCATCTTCCTTATCTAGACTGGATACACAAACATAGAAGATCGACACATATACATATACAACAGAGACCTGACAAAGAATGATAACAATATAACTCAAAATATACATATTATAATAGGTATAAAAAGAAGTGTCAAACATAAAATTCCCACAATTACGGGATATACATTACTCTCAATTAAACATTAGAGCATTAAAAAATAATGAACCTAATATTATATCAAATTAAAAACATTTTATAGTTCAATTCCAAAAAAGGCAATTATTCTGTACTTGCCTCCACTACCAATGGTAAGTGAATGAGAAAAATAACAAATATAAAACAGAAAAAATACGCCCATTTGGACAAAATCATCACATCACTCTCGAATATCTACTAGGCAAAACTGTAATAGCAAAAATACTTTTCAAAAAAATAAAATGAGGAAATGTTTATACCCAAGACCCTAAAAAAAAAAAAAAAAAAAAAAAGAAAAAGAAAGGAAATCCTGGCTCTTGAAATTCTTATCATTGATTTTTAATTTACTGAATAATATAGCAATGGTGATACATTGATTACCCAGCTGATAAGTACAATTCTGTCAAATATCCTTTTGGGGCTTTTAGGGGGTAGAGTGAGGGAATGATATGCCCACATCATGCCAATCAGCATGCCCAGTTCAGGGTCTCCTTTTTCCCCTTGAACCCTTAAACTCCTTGCTTTTGACCACTGTTGTTTTCTTTTCCACAACATGTCCTTAATAACTAAACTTGTCGAATAATACCCATCTGAACAAATTTTATTCTTGATAACACTGGATCACTACATGTTATATTAAGCCCAAATCCCAGAGTTAGGCTTACTAACTTACAGAGACACAGGTAAGTCATAAACATTGATTTGTTCCTGGAAAAACAGCTATAGAATTGAAGCAAGTTTTATTAATATTTATGTCTCTTTTATTACTTATTTCCTAACCCAATATTAAAATCCTTTACTCTGGGAAATGGGTATTTCTCAAAAGCGAGAACAATGTGATTTAATATGTATAGTATATGATTGTACACAATTACAAGTATCCTGTTGATCACAATTATAATATTACAATAGGTTATCATAACTTTCAGTGTGAATCTTTCCTAAAAGATGATGACGGGAGTCGGGGGTGGTAGTGGGGCGGGGTGGAGGTGGGTTCTCACTTAAACTCTGGCTTTACTAGACTAATAGGAAGTGTCATTAGCCTACAAAGCCAAGAAAGAGAGAAACTCACTCTATCTTTGGGTAGTTGTTCTTTGTTTTGTAGACATCTTCATACATTTCTTCTCTGTTTTCTTCTGAAATTAAAAAAAAAACCTACTTATATTCATTCCAATAGCAATAGTTCAGATTCATATTTAACAAAAATTTTTAGATACTTACTAAATGGTACTTTGATCTTTCTTTTGTTAAATAGTTTTACTGAAACTCAGCCACATGTGTTTAAAAGCATATGGTAAAAATACTTAAAACTCTGTAAAAGTATGTATAAATGAAAATTAAGACTCATTTCCACCTGATTCCAAGTTTGAACTGATGTAGTCAAAGACAGTTGGTTCTTTAATAGATTCCTTCCTTCCACCCTCCCTCCTTTCTGGATTTAATACATAATAATCAGAATTTACTAAGCATCAGGCATTGCGCTGAATGCCGGGGAAACCATGGAAAATGAGATATATCTTGAATAATCTCTCCCTTCACAACATGGCTTTGGCCTAGCCCAAGACATAAGCTTAACATACACAGATATACTTTAGTTCAATCCTGAAACAGAATCTAATGGAAAAAACTTTGAATTAAAGGTCAAGATTTTCAGGTTCAAAACTCGACTTTAACACACAATGATCTTAGAGGAGTCACTTCTCTATGTCTCAATTTTCTTTTAAAATGAGTGTACTGGGTTTAATGATATTTAAGGTTGTTTTTCCCTCTCAACTTCTGGGATTCCAAGAAGATCAATCAGAGTAACAATTGATTCTCTCTCCTCCATTGCTTTTTCTTTTTTTAAAATTTATTTTAAAATTGACAAATAATTATATCTACTTATGATCTATAACATGTTTTGATAATTGTATACATAGTGGAATGACTAAGTCAAGCTAGTTAACATATTCATTACCTCACATACTTTCTCGTGGAGAGAATTTAAAAATCCACTTTCAGCAATTCTCAAGTATAGAATACTTTGTGATATAATCACTATGTTGTGCTATAAACCTCCTGAAGGTACTTCTCCTAACTGAAATCTTGTATCCTTTGACCAACACCTCCCCATTACTTTTTCATTCATGAATTCATTCATTCAACAGATTCTTTTGAATGTCTAACATGTACTTGGCATTATGCTAGGGGCTGGAGAAAATGGTATGTATAAAGAAGGTAATAATCTAGGAGGGGAGACATTAATTAAAAAGTCACATAAGAACAAAATTATCACTGCGACAAGTACTATGAAAAAGAAGTCCATGGTACTATGAGATTGTACACCAAGGAGAATATTCCCTGCGGAAATAGTGATGGAACTGAGATTAGAAGATTAAGAGTCAGTGAAGCAAAGGGACCCAGGGGAGGAAAGAGGATTTTGGAAAGGGAGGGAGAAGCATATGAAAATACCCTGCTGTGGGAGCTTGGCAAATTATAGAAGCTAAAAGAAAGTCAGCATAACTGGGTCTCAAAGGTGAAGACTGAGTATAGTATGAGATGAGGCTCCAGAGGTCTGTAGGGGTAGGTTAGTCAAGGACTCTCGATCATGTCAGAAGTCAATCTTTAAAGTATTAGAAAGCCAAGAAAGTGTTTTAAGTAAAAACATTCTTATAATCAGACTTCCATTGTAAAACGATCAGGAAGGAAGTAAATTCACTTTTACATAAGAATGCTCTTACCAGCATCTTCACGTTCCTGATTCTAAATGCATTTATTAGCACATACCTTGGTATTGCAGTTAGCACATACCTCAATACTGCTTCTCTTAGCTTCTCACAAATTGGTATTATTAAAATATGAATAATTAAAAGACGTCTTATCACTAATCAGTCATAGAAGTATTCTGCAATTCCTACTGGCAGCTTCAGAAATGTCTTCCTATACTTACCACTATTTGAGGCAAATGAGCTACAGAAGTTTGGCTTCGGTCTACGGGAGAAAATAACAAAGACCATTTTTGTACCTTTAAAGTCTCACCACATTCATCTTGCTGAAAGACTGGAACGTTACTTACACCTCTTTCCTGGAGTACTCGACATCATCATATATCTCCTCCGAGATGGAACTTGGCTTAGAGACCCCTAGGTCTGGAGTTTCTTTAGTCGACTCCAAAACCTCCAGATACCCAACTGAAAGGAAACCAGAACCGCCCCCGAAAAACATTTCATCAGCTGCCATGATAAAGTCATTCACACACATCACTGGTAATGCAAGCAAGCATAAGAAAAGGCAGATTAAATGGGCTAAAATTGGATTACAGTCTTGGTATGTATGATCCTTGGGCAAGCCACCTCACTTTGCAGCGCATCAGTTATGATTCTCTGAAGTTGAGGATAATAATGCTAACACTGAATCATGTGGTTTTGGCAAGGATTAAATGCATACTTAAAAAGGGTGCTGGTTACCTAGTAAACTAGTAACTTCCTTCTTTGATGGTTCTTCCTTTAATCCCTGATCTCAAACTTTGAAGTCTACCAGGGTACATCCCTGGGGCTTATCTCTCTACATCTAGATGATCTTATCCAGTCTTATGGCATTTCTTAAAGCAAAATTTCTCAGACAAGTTGATTGAGCACATATCAATATATATTATTCATTAATTCATTCTGGAGTTAGCCAGAAGATAGTGTGCCAGGTTAACAAATGTAGAGGAATTGTTTGCACAGGTAGCTAAATGCAGATGCTGGCTTACTTCACAGAGTTGTAAATTTGTCATAACCATAAAACTGCCACTTCTTTATCTGTTGGCATTGGTTAATATTTAGGGTATGGGTAATTCATAGCCATATTCAGATATGAACTACTAATCAGAAATAGAAAGTAATATACATGAGAAATAAACAACAAGCACATTAACTTGTATCTATTAATTAAATGAACCAAGCAATAAGATTTTATCCTCTGACAAGAAGTCAGTGAGCGTGTAGGCCCCAAACCATCTCAATGAATGTCAGCTCTCGGAGGCATAAGGTCCTGCTTTTTCTCAAGGAGTGATCAGTAAATTTCTCCAACACAAAATAAAGATGCTGAACACACAGTTGCTTCTTAGTCTGCAGCATTTTTTTTCCTTCCTCAATCCTTCCTTTTGGCTGAAGCAAATGCAAAAGTTTATGGCTTCATTTTAAAAACACTGACGACTCTCAAATTTACATCTCCAATTTAGACATCTCTCATGAATTCCAGATACTTTATCAGCCTTCACACCATTTCCTTTTGGTTGTCTAAACATATTACATTCCAAACCAAACTCATAACTTCTCTCTGCAAGTTTGCTCTTCCTGAAGTTTATTCAATCTCATAAAAGGGGCAATTCCATCCTTTATGTTGCTTAGGCCCAAAACCTTGCAGACATCCTTGATTCATTTCTCTCTCATTTCTCACTTCTAATCCAAAGCCATCTGTCCACTATAGTTTCAAATTATATTCTGATTTCAAACACATCTCAGCAATTCTACCATAGTATCCTCCTCCAAGCTACCACCATTTCTCACCTAAATTATTGCAATAGCCTCCTAACCGTTCTCCCCGATTTAGCTTACATTTTATTTTCAAGACAGAAGCCAGATGATTTTTTAAAATGCAAATCAGGTCGTGCCTTTCTTGTACTTTCAAAGGCTTTCAGTGGTTTTAAAAATCTCGTTTATTGTAAATGCTAAAGTTCTTGCAATGATCTACAGAAGTCCCTTGTTATTTCTGTGACCCCATCTCCTACTATACTCTTCCTCAGTTACTCTGAGGCCACACTGGCCTCCTTGCAGCTCCTCCAACATATCTGGCCAACTTCTGCCTCAGGGATTTGCACTTTTTTTCTTTTCCTAGGTCGTTCATATCCTAGATACACATATGGCTGTCTTCCTCAGCTACTTAAGGTCTATTGAAGTCATCCATGAGCACTTTTTTTTTTTTTTTTTGAGATGGAGTCTCGCTCAATCACCCAGGCTGGAGTGCAGTGGCGCGATCTCGGCTCTCTGCAAGCTCTGCCTCCCGGGTTCACGCCATTCCATGAGCACTTTAAAATGTCAACCTCTATCACCTTCATCTGCTTCCTTAATTCTCTTAGCTTGCTTTATTTTTTCATAATATTTACTGTTAATACCATTCAATATAGATCTTTTATTGTCTGTCTCCTCTGTGAAAGTAACCTCTGTGTAACCTCCGTGAGAAAAGGAATTTTTGCCTGTTTGCTGCTATATACCCCCATTTCCTAGAACAGTGCTGGGCACATAAAAAGCACTTAATATATTTGAATTTCGAATGATTTGAATGCATGTGTCTTCTCATTAGTGAATTTAGTGTATTACATTTATAGTGTTTACTGATATTTTAAAATTTATAGCTATTATCTTAGTATATATTTTTATTTGTTCCATTTTTTTTTCTTATCTTCGTCTGGCTAAAGTTTCTTCTCTTTCCGCCATTCAGTTTTCTTTTGATTTGTTTTCTTTCATTTATCTTTTAATAGTTACCCACAAGAGTGACCACTGTCCTGAGTTCTAATACCAGCAGTACTTATTTTTGAATGTTATAATAATGGAATAATTTAGTATGTACTCTATGGTGTCGCCTACTTTCCTTCAATATTATGTTTGTGAGATTCATCCATAGTGTTGCAAATAGTTTTAATTTGTTCATTCCGATGACTTTATTCTATTGTGTGAATAGGTTACCATTTATTTATCTATTCTACTTTTTATGGGCATTTGGACAGTTTCCAGTTTGGGGCTATTACAAAAAGTTTTGCTACAAACGTTTTGTCTGTGTGTTTTGGTGCATTAAACTGTGCACCAAATACGTATATATTGGGATATATACATAAGTATGGAATTGCTAGGTCATAGGATATGCATATGTTCAACCTTAGTACTGCCAAACAGTTTTCCAGAATGGTTGTCTCAGCTTACAGTCTCCACAGAGAATGAGAGTTTTAGTTGCTCCATATCTTCACTAACACTTGATACTTTTAGTCTTTTCTATGGTAGACAATTTGGTGAGCAGAATTGAATCTTCATAGTGTATTTGCCCTTTGGATAGTTTCTTTGGGGAAGGGCCTGTTCAATATTTTCTAATTTCACTGTATTTCTTTTCTAAAATTGATTTCTAGTTTATATTTTCTGAATAACAAGCATTTATAGATGTGTATTCCAAATATGAGTCATTTATCAAATATGTATATATGTGATATATAAATGGTATATGTAAATAATGCAAACATCTTCTCCTACACAGTGACTTCCCTTCTCACTCTTTTTTAATTTTTTTTTTTTAAAGTTTACTTTAAGTTCTGAGATACCTGTGCAGAATGTGCAGGTTTGTTGTGCCATGGTGGTTTGCTGCACTGATCAACCCGTCATCTAGGTTTTAAGCCCCACGTGCACTAAGTATTTGTTCTAATGCTCTCCATCCCCTTGCCTCTCACCCCCGACAGGCCCCAGTATGTGATGTTCCCTTCCCTGTGTCCATGTGTTCCTCACTGCTCAACTCCCACTTATGAGTGAGAATGTGTGGTGTTTGGTTTTTTCTTCCTATGTTAGTTTGCTGAGAATGATGGCTTCCAGCTTCATCCATGTCCTTGCAAAGGACATGAACTCAATCTTTTTTACGGCTGCATAGTATTCCATGGTATATATGTGCCATATTTTCTTTATCCAGTCTATCATTGATGAGTTGTTTCCAAGTCTTTGCTATTGTAAATAGTGCTGCAATAAACATACGTGTGCATGTATCTTTATATAATTATTTATAATTCTTTGGGTATATACCCAGTAATGAGATTGCTGGGTCAAATGGTATTTCTGGTTCTAGATCCTTGAGGAATCACCACACTGTCTTCCGCAATGGTTGAACTAATGTACACTCTGACCAACAGTGTAAAAGCATTCCTATTTCTCCACAGCCTCGCCAGCATCTGTTGTTTCTGGACTTTTTGATAATTGCCATTCTAACTGGCGTGAGATGGTATCTTATTGTGGTTTTGATTTGGATTTTCTAATGGCCAGTGATTATGAGCTTTTTTTCCCATATGTTGGTTGGCTGCATAAATGTCTTCTTTTGAGAAGTGTCTGTTCATATCCTTTGCCCACTTTTGATACGGTTGTTTTTTCCTTGTAAATTTGTTTAAGTTCCTTGTAGATTCTGGATATTAGACCTTTGTCAGATGGATAGATTCCAAAATTCCCTCTCATTCTGAAGGTTGCCTGTTCACTCTGATGATAGTTGCTTTTGCTGTGCAGAAGCTCTTTAGTTTAATTTGATCCCATTTGTCAACTTTGNAGCCTCGCCAGCATCTGTTGTTTCTGGACTTTTTGATAATTGCCATTCTAACTGGCGTGAGATGGTATCTTATTGTGGTTTTGATTTGGATTTTTCTAATGGCCAGTGATTATGAGCTTTTTTTCCCATATGTTGGTTGGCTGCATAAATGTCTTCTTTTGAGAAGTGTCTGTTCATATCCTTTGCCCACTTTTGATACGGTTGTTTTTTCCTTGTAAATTTGTTTAAGTTCCTTGTAGATTCTGGATATTAGACCTTTGTCAGATGGATAGATTCCAAAATTCCCTCTCATTCTGAAGGTTGCCTGTTCACTCTGATGATAGTTGCTTTTGCTGTGCAGAAGCTCTTTAGTTTAATTTGATCCCATTTGTCAACTTTGGCTTTTTTTTGCCATTGCTTTTGGTGTTTTAGACATGAAGTCCTTGCCCATGCCTATGTCCTAAATGGTATTACCTAGGTTTTCTTCTTGGGTTTTTATGGTTTTAGATTTTACATTTAAGTCTTTAATTCTTCTTGAGTTAATTTTTATGTAAGGTATAAGGAAGGGGCCCAGTTTCTGTTTTCTGCATATGGCTAGCCAGTTTTCCCAGCACCATTTATTAAACAGGAAATCCTTTCCTCATTGCTTGTTTTTGTCAGGTTCGTCAAAGATCAGATTGTTGTAGACGTGTGGTGTTATCTTCTCACTCTTTTAATGGTATATTTTAATGAATATATCCTAGCTCTTCTAATTCTTTCAAGGCTAAAGCAAATTAATACCATTACTCTCTTCCCAAACAATTACCAACCTTAGGACACTTTAATCACCGTCTCAATATAAGCATTATGAATGTTCAATATTTTATAATATTTTAGACCTTCCTCAATTTGACATTATTTTGTTGAGTTAATGCTTTTGCTTAACTTTTTTTCTTGCATCCACAACTTTCTGTCTGTGATTATTTTCCTTCTGCCTGAAGTACATGCTTTAGAATTTCCTTCAGTGCATTTTATCTTGACAATAAAATGTCCCAGTTTTTATTTGTCTGACAACATCTTATTTTTCTTTCATTTGTGAAAGACATTTTTATGAGACATAAAATTTCAGGTAGATATTTAATCTCTTTCAGCAAAACTGTATTCTCATTACACACTCTTGAGAAGTCAGCAGTCAGAGCTCAGTTTTTTTTTTTTTTCTTTTTTGTAGGTGATTGGTTTTTCCCCTTTGTCTGTTTTGAAGGTCTTTTAAGATATTCTCTTACTCTTTGATGTTCTTCATTTTGAATGGCTAGGCATAGATTTCTGTTCTTTATCCTGCTTAAGAACCTTAGGGTTCCTGGTTCAAATGTATCTCTCTCAATAATTTTGAAAAATTCTCACATAGTATCTGTTTTATCTATTATTTCCTCTTCCTCATTTTTCCAGTATCCGTTTATGGAATTCTGATTTTTCTGATAATATTGCTATTTTAAGACTTCTCACTTTATCTTCCATGACTTTTATCTTCTCTTTTACTCTTTTTTTTTTTTTCAAATCATTTCCCCATGTAGAATGAATTTTGGATAATTTCTTTAGATTTATCTTTTAGTTCACCAATTTTCTCTTCAACTGCAGGTAATGTGATATAAAATGCAATCACTGCATTTTATCAATTTATCAATTTTTTTTTTCTTTTCAAATATTTTTAAAATATCGTTATTCCCCATTCATATTATTCTCTATTTCAAAAACATATTAAACACCTTATGTGTTATACCGATGATTCTAATATCTGCAATATCTTGTAGGTTGGTTCTGCTATCTGTTCTGCTGGTTTTCCCTCACTGTGATTTGTTTCCTTGTGTTTGGTTATTTTTGACTATCAATTGTTAGTATTTTAAAGAATATTTTGAGGGAATTATTTGAAATCTGGGATAAAACTAAATAGGGATTTGGATCTCAGTAAAAATCATCAAGGCAACAGTTAGCTTTGGCATGCACCTGCCAGTTTTCCTGGTTACTGTAGGCATGTGGGTGCTTTTCTTTATAAATCATTTCTGTGATACTTTTATGAATGTTTTAAAAAATTGATTCTTCAGTTTGTTTTAGTCAAGAGAGTCATTCATATTACCTAGTCCACCATATTTTTAGACACTGAAGTTTGATTTATCCTTTCATTCTACAAAATTAAGTTGGGTTTCTCCTGTGTGCCCAATACTGTGTCAGATTACAGAGATACAGAAAAAAATACCAAATGGTCTATGATTTCAAGGTGCCCACAGTATGCCATGGGAGATAACACATAAATCATGAATTGTAATTTAAGGCATGGTATGATTTTTTTCAAAATACAAATAAATGAAAAAGACTAATAGTTACTTAACATATGATCCAGAAACTTCATATGCATTGCCAAATAGCCCTAGGAAATTAGTAGTAGTATCACCACTTGCACATGAAAGTAAGTAAATTTCCCAAAATCACGGGGTTAGTATAGAAATGCTTTATTCCAGGTCCTATTACTGTGGTCGTTCTGTTGTTATTGAAGTGTCAACTGAAAGAGTAGTAAAACCAGGAGTGGAAAAAGTGATACCAAGTCACTATGATATTGTCTGTGTCCCTGGATCCAACTATGACTAGACTTTGTACTAGGTGAATCTCCTTTTCTTTTTGGTTTAACATAGTATGGTTTGATTACTGTTGCTTGCAATCAAGGGTCCTGACTAACATGCAGGTAAGATACAACCTGAATAAAGTCCACAAATGACACCATAGTATTATCATCAGTACATGTCAATGATGATGTGAACCTAGACAACAGGAGCTAGTATATATAAAAAGAAAAGAATAAACATTGGCTGAGTACCTATCATATGACATACTGTCGGATTTGGCCCTCATAAAAGCCCTGTGAGGTCCATATTATGATGGTCTCTTTTTATAAATGAAGAAATTGAGTTGCAGGAATATAAAATCCTTACCACACAGCTTACTAAGCATTAGAGCTTAGGTTTGAACTCAAGACATTTGCTTTTAAATTCATTTTTTTTTCCACTACCGCACAGCTTCCTCACTAGGACAAGTTGCTTGGCACATAATAGATGTTCAATAAATGTTGGTAAAATAAATAAAAATTTTGGCCATGCTCAGCTATAAAACAAATTGGTAATGATGAAGAGGATCAGGAAGAAATGCAACTTACAGTGGCCTTGGGAGTGCCTGGCCAGCTTCAGGCCCTCAGAGCAGGGATTTGTCTGGATGACGTCAATCATGGCCTCTTGCTTTCCAGCCAACATGTTCCTTCTACCTGTGTGGATGTTGGTCATCTGAATGTTTTCAGGTGTCCCTTCATAGGCATCTACCTAAACATATGCAAAAGGGAGAGTACCATAGGTCTCTGGCTTACCTAATGAGTTCTTTGCTTAGTTGTACAGCTTTTCATTCATTCCTCTTGGATAACAATTATTTATCATTTATTTAACATTGAATAATACCTTACCAGACTCTAAGTTTCCTGAAGGTCCATACTATATCCTTCATGACCTCTGAATGTTCAGTGAATGCCTGGCACAGAGGCAGCTCACAGGAAGCAGTCAGGATATAGGGTGTACTGACTCTAGCGCAGGCTTTTTATATTCCATATAACTTAATCATCATTATACCTCATGAGAAAGTATCATCAATTCTTTTGATAAAGAGTTTAGAGAGGTTAAGTAACTGGTCACTGGTTCCACAGTTAGTAATCTACCTAGGCAGAACTTGACCCCAGAACCTTGTTCTAAGGGATGCTATGTATTCCTTTTCATTTCCTCCTTTTTGGCTACATTTTTTCTTCTCACGCACCATTCTTCTGTTCCTTCTCAATTCTTTCTTTACTCCCTTTCTCTAGCATTTGTCAAGCACTTACTGAAGGCAAGACAACATGCTAAGCTCTAGAAGTAGAGACAGAGTTTAACACATTGGTCTTGGAGATAATGCATGCAAATGATTAATTAGGGCATAATGTGATGAATGTTATTTACAGCAGTATTGCTCACCGTCATGGAAACAGAGAGGATGAGGAGGCTGGTTCTCTTGGCTGGGAGATGGGTTAGAGAAGACCTCGAAAAGCAGATGTTATTAAATTGTATTGGAGATTGATAGAGCAGATAAAGGAGTATCTGGCAGATAAAGCACAAAAAGGCACAGGGGATTTGGGGAAGTGTTCATGTCCTTATAAGGGTAGCAAGGAGTCTGCTGATAAGGTAAGAGTTTAAGGAAAAAGATAAGGGAAGACAGCCTGGAGATGAGGTTGAAAAGGTAAACGAGAATGGGGCTGAGTTATGAAGGGTCTTGTGTACAAAGCAAAGAGTTTGGGCTTTATTTCTTAGCCATTAGGATTCAAGCAGGGGAAAACCCTAATCACATTTACATTTCAAAATGTTCTGGATAGACTGACAGGAAGAGACCCTGGAGAGAGAGAAAATTAGAGTATTTTTGGCCATCTAGGTGTTTTATAATTGTCCAATGAAAATGAGAGAAAGGTTATTGTCCTTCTGACGACAACAGAATAGACATGAGGATTGACTATGATAATACATTTGAAAGTACTTGGGGAAGGCTAATATAATTAATAGATATAAGGAGTGGATTATCCTGAGTTTTGAGTGGGATCTTGGGGAAACTCACAGAAGAATAAGAGGAGGGTATTCTTTTAAGTCATGGTACCAAGAATTAAATGTATAAATGGAGAAAAGTGACAAGAAAGTAATGAAGTCAATATTTTGCACAAATATAGTGACCACCGTCCTTCAGTGTACTCTCATAATGAAGGCAGTCCCCTCATTCACCTAACATATTCTAAATAGCATTTAACAATTTCTGAAACCCAAATGCACTCCATAAAAGAAGGCAGTGACCCTTTGTTAGTAGTTTGAGCCCATATCTGCCTTATACCACCTAGCCAGCATTGAAAAAGAGCAGAGCCTGAGATTTTTCATGGCTAATATCCTTAGTCATGTATGTCTCCTGCCTTCTCATATGCTCTTGATCAAACCATTCCTGATCTCTAACTTGACAGCCATTGATGACTTGGCCTTCACACCCAGTGCTGCTCCCCTGTCTCTGGACCTTGTCTTTCTCAATTAGCAACTTACACCATCCTTTGAATTATGCTGCTTTCTGATGCTCTCTGAACACCCAGCATGGTCCAGCCCAGCCTCTGGACCTACACGCCAGTTCAGGCTCATACAGCCAACATGCTGTTTGATTTACCCTAGCTCTGCAGATGGCACTGGGACAACTGCGTGTTAAAAGATAGGCACATCTCAAACAGGTATCTAATGTGAGCACTGGCAATCGCCCTGGTGGTATCTATTGTTTAAGCCTCCTGCCACCCAACTGCTTTGAAGGGGATGGGGTCAATTAGATATGGATATACACACATTCACCATATTTAATATTAATGAAAGCAACAAGAATACATTTCATTTTTATGGTAGCTTACGGCGTATGAAACACTTTCTTGCACATTATTTTATCACCACAAACAAGGTAGAATTGGCATGGGAATGGTGATGGTAGTTGGGTAGAAATCATTTATTTTCATTTTACAGATGAAGTAACCAAGCTCAGAGACAAGTCACTTTTCTAAGCAGGGCCTTAGGGCACAGCATTTAAGGAAACTCTCACTCCAGGGTAGTACAAGGGCAGGGACGGCACCTGAGAGTGGGTACTGCCTTGTAGTTTGCACCCTGGGTTTCTTGTTGGACTTAATCTAGTCCCAGCCCTGCTTCTAAGGCCTGCTTCATGGCTAAAAAGTAGAAAATTAGGGGCTGGAGCTTAGTGTCATTGTTGCATTTATTTCCTTGATACAATATCAGATGCCCATTGCATTTTCTATCTCTGTCTCTCTGAAGAGCTCTGTCTCTCATGCCCTGTAAGGTCACCCCCATGAACTGATCTGTTATATGTCTACATTGCAGGAACCGTAGAACATAGGTACCTTGAAAACATGGTTTGAATGTGGTTCCTTTTCTGTGTTCTTAGGTTCCAATTCACATGGCTCTTTTTCCTTTATTTTTTCATCTTCATGTTTAGCACTGAAATGTGAAGAGACATCAGGAAAAAAAAAAATGAAGCTTAGAGTGTTTAAATGATTGTGTACTGTCCAATCCTAAATGAAATGAATGGGAAAAATTGATTTAAGCAAATAAGAATCATTTCTCTTAGATGAGGGGTCTAGGATCAGATCAATTATATACATAGTTTCCTTGAGTTTCTGCCTGTTCCAATTAATGCCAGAGTGTCAATTCCTGCTTAAAATCTTCTAACTCCCTATTGCCTGTAAGATAAAACTTAAGTTTCATCGTGATCTGGCTCCTACCTTTCTTTCCAAACTCATCTCGTGCTGCCTTTTACCTCCACTTTTGTTTGAGTCTAGACTCTCATAATTCCTCAAACCCACCACCCTATTTGAGCAACTCTTCCTTTTTATTATTTTTCTTTAGACATGCCCTCCACGTCTTATACTGGTAAATACAATGCCCTTCATGATATAGCTAAATCATCTTATCTCTGAGAATGCTTCCCTGATTCTCCCAAGCAGTCATACCTTCTCTACTCTTCTAACACTTTGTTCTTCTATATTATCTTACAGAACATCTATCTATGGATCTATCTCCAGTCCCTCCACTTTGTCTTGTCAACCACTAAAAATCAAGGCAGAACTATCTTATTCACATGTGTAACTCCAGCATTAATGCTGTGTAGGAATAGCTGGTTTTCGTGCTTCACTTCTGTGTTGTTAAACTTCCAAAGGAGTGATAATATTTTATTGTGATTTCCTATTTATTTGGTCATTTTACCCTCCAAGTAACCCCTCACTCCCAACTACTCTGGCTTCCCCTCCCACCTTGGATCAAGGGTAGAAAATATATTCTATTCAGTTTTGTACCTCAGAATCTAGCAGTGTCTGAAGAGTAAAAGCCCAATAAATATTGAACTAAATAATTAATCATTTGACCTGTGCCTGCCATGTGCCCAGCACTGTGTTAGTGTTGTAAGTTTAGGGACAGGTAGGAACTCAGGGAGAGAGAGGAAGGTAGCCCATCCAGCTAAAGCAGGTTTTCTCCATGATTCAGCAAACGTTTTTAGACTCAACCAGGAAATTTTGATATTTGCTTCTCCAGAGCTCATCAACCATGCTTTTTAAAATATATTAGAATAACTCCAGGGAGAAGGGCTAGAAACAGACTCTGAAGAGGCAGGTAAGAGCACTACTATGTGCCAGGGAATTCCTCTGGACCCAAGGAGTGTGAGAGGTATCAGAAACACCAAGAACATTAAGACATTGGCCCGGAATACAAGGAGCTCCCAAACAAGAAGTGGAGTAGGGAGGGGAGGATGAATTGGCATGTTAGCAAACTACATACAGTGAGTGCCATTTGTGCAAACATACTGTGCAAACAGAACTTACAGTGGTACCACAGGCAAGGGACTGGTTAATTCTCTCTGAGGGAGTGGAATGAAGAAAGGGTTCATACACAAGGGGTGCTTGATGGATTAGTAGAAGCTTGCCAGATTGTTAAATTGGGGTGAATCAATGGCTTAAAAGAGCAAAGGCAAAGAGACTTCAAACAGCATGGTACATTTCAGAAACTGTCAGTTCTTTGGAATTCATGTTATTGTTATTTGCCTGTTTGATTTTGTGACTCTCCCACTAATTCAGGAGATCCTGAAAGCAATAGCGAGGTCTCCATCACTGCTACAGCCCGAGAGATGAGCACATGTCTGGCACAGGCTGGATACTCAGTAAATGTTTGCTGAGTACAGCATGGGCTAGAACAAGATAAGAGAGGGAGGCAAGGCAGGATCACGGATCACTTCCTCTGTACTAGGTATCTTGCAAGGTGCCAGGGAAACTGAACCAGGCTAGTTCAGTTTGGAAACATAGCTGGCCCATAGAGGAAAACTAGTTCAGTCATCAGAAAGTCAGTAGTTGGACAGATGCTTTTCTTTTTGAAGATAAAACTCACCTAGGTTCTGGATAGGGAAAGTTCTTCCAAGGCTGAAAGTAAAGAGGAAAATGGTTATTTTCATAAATCAACCTGAATCAGGCTCTGTTATTTGGTTACAGATCATTAGCGACTACACCAAAAGGTGAGGGGGATGAAGCCTCAGTAGAGAGCAAAGGCAGACACGGACCACAGAAAGTTCCAGAAACTGTTGCAGTGGGGCTGAAGATTAATCAGAAATGTAAACAAGCATTTCTGACGTTACAGGGCATGCCCAAAGGAATGTATGATGTGACTCACAAAAATTGTCTGCACACCTTTCCAGAAATGCATCTGAAACATAAATAACTTCTAAATCCTATGAGAAAATATGAATCTGTGGGATTTAAGCAATATTTTAGTGGGCAAATTGGCATTCACAAGTGCACAAGTAATGCTGGAATTTCTCCCTTACTCACTGATCACGTGCCTTGTAATCACCGCTCAAATCTTGCAGAATCTATGTTTGGCTCCATTAAAATTATGCCCCAATGATCAAAACGTAGCCTCTCATTTATTCAGTGATTATAGATCTGGTCCCATTCATTATTTGGAATCTGTCTAAGAACGCTGAAAAGAATAGAAAATATCTAAGCATCTAAAATGCCACCACAAAATCCAGGTATCCTAGCTCATTATACTCTCCTTCGAGGGCAGCCCTGCGGACCATTATTCAGAGACTATTGGTCCTTATTTTACACATAATTCTAACAAATTAGATGTAGCACTGGTAGAATGACAAGTCAGACAGGCCTTGTTTTTATATCTTTGTTACATGATTTATAGCTTACTAAACCTCTCTGAGCCTTAATGTTGTCATCTGTAATATGGGAGCAGTGATATCAGCTCACAGGGTAACTATGAGGGTTAAGCGCTACTGTCTATGCACAAGTGCTATCACACTAGAGGGACTTGGTACACGTTTGACCAGATGGAAAAGTCATTGCTAGACACAAAGATATTGACAATAGAAAAAAAGGGAAAAGAATTCAGAAAACCAACTTGTGGTAGTTTGGTATGAAGGGAACTAGTTCTGCAAAGGCTCAAGAGCATCTCAAAAGAAGAGCATAAACTATGTCAACTCAGTCCCTTATAGTCAAGAATATTCCAAGTCGTTAAGAAAGGAAGAATTCAGATTCCACTCACTGAGCTTAAAAATACAGATATAAACACAAAACATGTATGAGAGTCAAAAGATTTAAAATTTAAACATAATTTTATGTTTTACTTAAAACATAAAATTGGGATAAAATGGGATAAAATTCATTTACTTGGCGAGTTCACTTGTGTAGAACAGTTTAGTATTTGTTGGTGTTGCCAGGCACATGAAGCATTTTAATAGGCTATTTCTACTCCCATTGATAGAAATAATAATCATTCATATTTTTCTAGTGATGAAGTATATCCACAAATGAATAATCCTTACCAGCAAGCACAAGAAAACTGAAACAGAGAGATGAAGGATCTAGACTAAATGTACCCAGTGAGGAAAGAGTAGAAACTTAACTGATCCTATTAAAACACTAGGTAAGGGCCTTCTGTGAGCTTATACAGTGCTTACATACTGTGTTTGTCTTACTTCTCCCAGACATTCAGTGAAACAAGTATTGGTCCCTTTATTTACTGAGCATCTACTACTGCAGATACAGTAACCACAAGACATATGCTTCCTGTCCTCATGGAAAATACCCCTTTTCTTTCCTTCTTCCCTTTCTTCCTTTCTTCCTTTCCTCCTTTCCTCCTTCCTTCCTTCTTTCCCTTCCTTCCTTCCTTCCCTTCTTTCTTTCTTTCTTTTCTCTCTTTCTCTCTTTCTCTCTTTCTCTCTTTCTCTCTTTCTCTCTTTCTCTCTTTCTCTCTCTCTCTCTCTCTCTCTCTCCTCTCTTTCTCTCTTTCTCTCTTTCTCTCTTTCTCTCTTTCTCTCTTTCTCTCTTTCTCTCTCTCTCTCTCTCTCTCTTTCTCTCTTTCTCTCTTTCTCTCTTTCTCTCTTTCTCTCTTTCTCTCTTTCTTTCTTTCTTTCTTTCTTTCTTTCTTTCTTTCTTTCTTTCTTTCTTTTTTGATACAGGGTCTCAGTCTGTCTACTGCCCAGGCTAAAGTATAGTGGTACAGTATCAGCTCACTGCAACCTCTACCTCCTGGCCTCAAACGGTCCTCCTGCCTCAGTCTCCTGAGTAGCTGGGACTACAGGCATATACCACCACGCCTGGCTAATTTTTGTATTTTTTTTTTTTGTAGGGACAGTGTTTCACCATGTTGCCCAGGCTGGTCTTGAACTCCTGGGCTCAAGTGATCTGTCTGTCTTGGCCTCCCAAAGTGCTAGGCTTATAGGCATGAGCCACTATGCCTGGCCAAGAATTCACCATTTTATAGAGGACACATCTGAGTCTCAGAGAGGTGAATGCTCTGTTTCAAGCACTTACTAACAAGCTGTTTACCTTCATTTATTTAATTTTCATTCTCACAAGGACCTCAGATGTGAGTGCTTTATTATTCCCATTTTGCAGGTGAGGAAATGGACATTCAACATCACATAGCCAGGAGTTGGGATTGAGGCCAGCAGTGATTCTGCTTGGGCCCTACTCAGGTTGCTATGCTGCCTCCAGGTGGCACCTGGCACCAAGTCTAGCAGGAGCCCAGAAAGCATGTCTGAAAGCCAGGATATACAAAACTGGATTGTGCCATAGAACTCTTCTCGCTGGAAGTCACAGTTATTAAAAGCTAGTTGTCACTACCCACCACAGAAAAGGGCTATGGATGAATTGGAACCATTTCCTCCCGTCCTATCACACATTTTTGTCTCTGACAGTAACAGGGCTCAAAGTGCAGACTCTTAGAAGCTGAAGTCTGGAAAAACCTCAGAAATAGGAGTAAAAGTGAAAACAAAGACATTCCTTCCCTCTAAAAGATACTACTTTAGAATCAACCTTGCATGCTTATTTTACTTTTAGTTATAATGTTGGTAAGCAGAAACAATACCTTTTGGAGTTCTTCAATTCCAACTGCATATGTTGCTAAAATAAACATAAAAGAATTATTTCAAGGCAGTTCATCCACCCATTTCTTATAGTATCCAGGATTAAAGTAGTTATGAAAGATTCCAGAGTTTGGTTTTCTCACCTTTAAGAACATCAGACTGTGTAAAGCTCTATCTACAAAGTTTGGGAAATTATGGGGTCAGTGATCATGGTTTTAATTTCTGTGGGGATTTCCAGAATGGAATTTACAGTTGATGAAGCATGTGAAACCATTTCAGTTTCCTGTTTTGGCAAACAGATACATACTCCATGCTTAGAAGAAAGCACTAAAATTTAGTGGCAGCTCAGAAGGCAAACGTGAAAGGAAAGGGAAAGGAAAAAGCCTAAATCCCACTTAAACAAAATGAATTCTCTATCTTGCCCCAAAGTGCTCTGTTCCACAGCCCTTTTCATTTCCTTAAATACAGTTTGAAAACACAAGCACGTCAACTAAGGCTGACCCACTTTTTGATTTTTCCAATAGTTCTGTGGATTTTATTTAATGACATGATGCCAATCTTAATTACAGTCATGCATCACTTAACAGTGGTGATCTGTTCTGAGAAATGCATCCTTAGGTGATTTCATCATCATGTGAATATCATAGAACATACTTACACAAACCTAGATGATATAGCCTGCTACCTTCCTAGGATATAGGGTATGGCCTATTGCTCCCAGGCAACAAACCTGCATAGCATGTTACTGTACTGAATACTATAGGCAATTGTAACACAATTATAAATAGTTGTGTATCTAAACATAGAAAAGGTACAGTAAAAATACAGTATTCTTTGGGAGGCCGAGACGGGCAGATCACAAGGTCAGGAGATCGAGACCATCCTGGCTAACACGGTGAAACCCCGTCTCCACTAAAAAATACAAAAAACTAGCCGGGCGAGGTGGCGGGCGCCTGTAGTCCCAGCTACTCGGGAGGCTGAGGTAGGAGAATGGCATAAACCCGGGAGGCGGAGCTTGCAGTGAGATGAGATTCGGCCACTGCACTCCAGCCTGGGCGACAGAGCGAGACTCCGTCTCAAAAAAAAAAAAAAAAAAAAGATACAGTATTATCATCGTATGGGACCATTGCTGGATACGCAATTCATTGTTAACTGAAACATCGTATAGCACATGACTGTATTAATACATACAAGTAGTGGCAAGAATTTGAGTTCAAACACAGTTCTGCCACTCTACATAGGGTATTTCAAACAAATTACTTCATTTCTTTGAGCCTCAGCTTGCTCATTTATAAAAATGGACCAATTGGTACCTGCCTTACAGAGTTAATGGGGAGATTCAAGGAAATAATGTAAGAAATTTGGCCAGGTACGGTGGCTCATGCCTGTAATCCCAGCACTTTGGGAGCCTGAGGCAGATGGATCACAAGGTCAGGAGTTCAACACCAGCCTGGCCAAGATAGTGAAACACCATCTCTACTGAAAATACAAAAATTAGTCAGGCACGGTGGCAGGCCTGTAATCCCAGCTACTCAGGAGGCTGAGGCAGGAGAATCGCTTTAACCCAAGAGGTGGAGGTTGCAGTGAACTGAGATCATGCCACTGTATTCCAGCCTGGGCAACAGAGTGAGTCTCCATCACAAAAAAAAAAAAAAGAAAAAGAAAAAGAAAAGAAATTTAATATACCTAGCAGAACACTGGATATTGTATAGAAAATGGCAATTTTTTTGATAAAATTACTTGTTTGGTTTTCTTTGCTTAAAAGTTATTTATAAAAGTTTTCTCCCTACTGTTAGTAAATATATGTTCATAAAAGTAGGACTCCTCCCTCTGCTTTTCTCTTTCTTGCTGCTAAAGTCTTGAAGCTTTAGAAAACTGACCAAACAACATGTTGCATTTCCAAGCTTTTATTATTCTAAACATATAATCCACTGATAAAATCAATGAAATGCTAGGTTTTCTTTAGGGACTATCAGCATATAATTGTTGACACAGGCCTAAAATTCTACATGAATAATTAATAATATGTATTTCAACTTGAGTAATTGTACACATAATACTTTAAATTAGGTAATTTTACACTTAATACTTTAAAAATACCTGTTTGTGATACAGTTTGCCCAATATCCATTCCTGATATG
The DNA here is from genome assembly GCF_001698545.2 of Rhinopithecus bieti. NCBI lineage: Eukaryota > Metazoa > Chordata > Mammalia > Primates > Cercopithecidae > Rhinopithecus > Rhinopithecus bieti. The sequence goes on along the minus strand of NW_016806642.1, from coordinate 12,808,835 downwards.
AATTTGCTTTCCAATTTTAAGAATAATAATCTCCTTCTTTCTAATCCAATTTATTTACTTGTCTATGCTTTTCAAAACCAAATCATGAGCTCTTTGCTTCTCCTAACCACCATGGGATGGATATTATTACTTCTTCTCTCTTAGAAATGATGAAACCAAAGCCTGGAGAAGCCTTATTTGCCATGGGCTAGTAAACAAAGATAATACACATTCAATTAATAATGTGTTCAAAATGTCGTTACTGCTGTTTAACAAAGTGGAGGTTCTTTCATGATAAGCTAAGCTATCCAAACTTAGGTAGGAATTCCAACATATATTCCAAGGTAGGAGTACAGAGGATAAAGGGCTACATCCCAAAGAGTCAGGAACAGACTAAGAATTATGACAAGAGCATGCGATCTACAGCATGGGAGTCCTCGCTTACTTTCTGCACAGAATTATATAACCCTCTCTCCACTGACTAGTTTTATCGTGGGGGCAGAAAAAGGACTAATATCTGAAGATGGTCCTCAGCAGCCCTCCAACTGCTAGTTTCAAAACACTTGGTCATGTCTTGGAGGCCTTTTGTTCCTTCTCCTCATCCTATCTGTATGACCTTGGAAAAGTCCCAATAGCAGTGGTAACAGCAGACATTCTTGCCTTGTTACCGGTAGTAGGGGTAAAGCAATCAGTGTTTCACCATTAAGAATCATGATTAGCTATAGGCTTCCTGTAAATGTTCTTTATCAAGTTGAGGAAGACAATAGAGTCCCCATCTGTTCCTATTTTATGACAGTTTTTTAAAATCATAAATGGGGTTGAATTTTGTTAAATTATTTTCTGCACAGATTGTCTGATTTTTCTTCTTTATCCTGCCAATATGGTGATTTTGTTGATTTTTGAATATTGAACCAGCTTTGCATCTCTGCACTCTTATATACCATTACCAAATGAAGAATAAACCAAACTTGATCATGAAGAATAATTCATTTTCTATGTTGCTGAATTCTATTTGCTAATATTTTGTTGAGGATTTTCATGACCATACTAATTAAGGATATTGATCTGAAGTTTTCTTCTTTTGTACTGACTTTGTCTAGTTTTGAGATCATGGTAATACTAACTTTAAAAAAACAAAATGTGTTTTCTCCTCCATTTTTGGGAAAGATTGTATAAAATTGGTATTCATTCATCTTTAAATGCCTGATAAAATATTTCAGTGAAATCACCTTAGAGTTCATTTTGGGGGAATTTTTAAACTATGCATTCAGTTTTCTTAAGAGTTACAGGGATATGCAAATTATTTTGGGTGAGTTGTGGTAATTTGTGCTTTTTGAGGAATTGTTCCTTTTTTTAAATCTAAGTTGTTAAGTTTATATGTGAAGAGTTGTTCATAATATTCCCTTATTATTGTTTTGATATCTACAGGGTCTATAATGATATCCCTGTTTCATTCTTAATATTATATCTTCTTTCTGTTTCTTTTTCAGCCTTGCTAGAAGTTTATCAATTTTTTCAACCTTGCTAGAAGTTTGTCAATTTTACTGATTGTTTTTTCAAAGAACACATTTTTGGTTCCATTGATTTTCTCTATTGTTTGTTGTTTTCATTTCATTTCATTTACTGCTAATCTTATCCTTATTGTTTCCTTTCTGCTACCTGCTTTCAAGAATTGTTCTCTGTCTTTAAGAAGTTTGATTATGATTCTTCGTGAGATTGCATTTGTTTTAGATTTGCTTGGTTTTTTGAACCTGTTGTCATATTATGTCTTTTTTTTTTTTTTAGATGGAGTTTTGCTCTTATCGCCCAGGATGGAGTGCAATGGTGCGATCTCGGCTCACTGCCACCTCCGCCTCCTGGGTTCAAGAGGTTCTCCTGCTTCAGCCTCCTGAGTAGCTGAAATTACAGATGTCCACTGCCACATCCAGCTAATTTTTTGTGTTTTTAGTAGAGATGAGGTTTCACCATGTTGGCCAGGTTGGTCTTGAACTCCTGACCTTAGGTGATCCACTTGCCTCAGCCTTCCAGAGTGTTGGGATGACAGGTGTGAGCCACTGCTCCTGACCCATATTATGTCTTTTGCCAAATTAGGGGAGTTTTCAGTCACTATTTCTCCAAGTACTTCTTCAGTCATGCACTCCTTCTCTTCTCTTTCCAGAAGTCTAATGACATGAATGTTAAATCTTTTGTTATAGTCTCACAAGTTTTTTGAAGCTCTTTTCATTTTTTTTTTCAGTCTATTTTCTCCTTGTTCAGATTCGGTAGTTACTATTGTTTATTTTTAAGTCATTGACTCTTTTGTCCCTCCATTCTGCTGTTGAGCACATCCACTGACCTTTTTATTTTTCAGTTCTAACATTGTCATTTTTTTTACATTTCTATTTCTCTATAAAGACATTTTATTTCTTTGATAAGACTTTTCTTCATTTATTTCAAGCATGTCCATAACTATGCATTGGAAAATTTTATAAAAGCTGCTTTAAAGTCTTAGTCAGAAAATTCTAGTATTTCAGCCATCTCAATTTTGGCAGGTATTTTTTTTCCAGCTTCAGCTGCCATAACAAAATACCACAAATTGCATGGCTAATAAATAACAGAAATTTATTCCTCACAGTTCTGGAGTGGGAAGTCCCGAGATCAAAGTGACAACAGATTCAATTCTGGTGAAAGCCTGCTGCCTGGTTCATAGAGAGCCGTCTTCTTGCTGTGCCCTCATAAGGAGAAGAAAGCAATTTCCCTTGGGATGCTTGTAAAGACACTAATCCCATTTGTGAGGGCTCCACCCTCATGACCTCATGTAATACTAACTACCTCTGAAAGAGCTCACCTCTTAAATACCACTGCATTAGGGGGTAGGTTTCCAACATTTTAGAGAGTAACAAGCAATCAGTTTATAACAATACCCAAGTGAGAAAAGAGCACCTCATCACTGCTGGGCAGGAGTAGGAAGGATTTTGGCTCTCCAGCAGGCTTCTGCTGATAACATCTTAGCTGGAAAGAGCAGGAGTGCCCTGTTATTGCTTCCCATATGACCTTTGCTGACAGCAAGAAGGAGAGGGTGGCCTTTTTACTGCTGGGTGGTTATGAAGATCCTTTCTACTAGCTCTCCCCTGACACCATCCTTTGAGGTAGAGAGAAGGGCATCTTGTTACTTCTGGAAGGAGACTGAAAGTCAAAGTTCCCCACATAATCTTTATGGACACTAAGTGGAATTTTATTACCACCTGGCAGGGGTGGAAATCCCAGCTCCCTACCTGGCCTTCTCTGACATCACTCCAGTGGAGGAGTTGGGTGCATCATTGCAGCTTGCTGAGGGTAGATGTCCAGGCCCCCCATTCAGCATTGCTGTTGGTGGTAGGCCCCATTTTTTTCTATGATGTTTGGCTGGAGTAGACCAGCTATTGTCTAGAGGTTTTCTGTCTTTCTAAGTTGCCCTTTTCCTGGTCATTTGGCTAGAAAGAGCAGGCTTCAGCTGAAGTTGTTGTGCCCACTGGTGTTTCTGGGTTGCTAACTTTTTTACCTCCAAAACTGACACATACGAGGCAAGAAGAAAACCAGGGAACTCACCATCTTATCCTTCCTTGGGGCCTGATGTCCCTAACTGGTCTACCTTCTTCTCTCTACCTTTCAGAGTCATCTAGTCTTCTTATGTTTGTTTTACATACATAATGCCTGGGGCTTTTAGCTGTACTTAGCAGGAGCAATAGCAAAAAAGTACATCTGTTCCATCTTCCCAGAAACAGAGGTCCACTTCACTTGAAATGAGCTACTTGCAGGGGGGTGGATTCTAGGGGTGTCATGTGGTCCAGAGAGAGAAGGAGCAGGTTCTGATTGGAGCATCCCTTTGGGTCTGTGAATTCTTAGCCCCGCAGAAGGGCGTATAGTTGGAATGTGGCCCAAATGGTTCCCACAGACTTTGTTTTCAAAGTGTGGTCTGTAGATCAGCAGCATTGGTATCACCAAGGAACTTGTTAGAAATACAGAATCTCAGATCCCACACTAGAGGAGCTGCTGAACCAGAATCTACATTTTAACAAGATCCCTGCACAACTTGTATGAACGCTAGAATCTCAGAAGCCCTGCTCTAAAGAAGGGGCCCATATACTCTGAGTATGGGGCAGCACTGCCTTTTGGGGGTGTTGGGCGGGGTCAAGACTTGCTTTTCCTATGGCTAGTATTTTACAAGCCATTTAGGAGAACCTAGACTGCCCAGTCTAAAAGAGAGGCAGTTTTTCTAATAGTTCTCCAACCCCTTATTTCTTGAGGGAGAAGAGAGAAATTTCAATAGGTCCTGATCCTTACCACATGAACTTCCTACATATGTATTCCCAGGAAAATGACTTCCTTTCCCAGAACCTTGGGGTTCTGGTCCATACAATGAAGAAGTTGTACCGGATGATCTATTTTTAGCCCTGCTTCCAGGGAAGCCAAACTTCCTTGAATAAGAAGTAGTATAAACTTGTGGAAAAGCATAGACTTTAGAGGTAGCCTGAGCCTGTTTCACATTATAACCCTATTCCATGGTATATTTATGACCTCTTGCAACTCAATCTTTCTGATGTTCAGTTTCCTGTATCAAACATTAGGGTTGATCAAACCACTCTATCAGCAGGGCTGTACACAGGGAGCCTAACATAGAACTACAGTATCCTATAGTACAAACTCACTAAATACTAGTGTTTATTCCAGCACTAAAATGTATGCTTTTATAGAGAACTGGCTGATACTATAGGCAAACAAGGATGTTGCAACTTGTAGAAATGCTATGAATCTCTGCTCCCTCATCTTTTTACCTGAGAAGGTCTCTTAACTCACAAAAAAAGTCCCGAGCATTGTCAGCAATGCCAGAGGCAGGAAGACTTAGCTCTGAGCCAGTGGTCAGATCCATCAAATAAATCCCCTGATCCTATTCAGACTGAACACAGGGTCCTAACTCCTATGGTCTGCTATCTCGTTCTCCACACACCAAGTAACCAGGGAACTTCAAGAAAGACACCAGGAGAAAAGAGATGAAGTTTCTATAGGAAGAGAAGGAAGAAAAATGAATCGTCATATCTTGATTTTCCCTCCCTCATATCTACAAAAGGCAAAGCAGCTGAGTCGATTGGTAAAGGGGAGAAAAGAAGAGGCTGGGAAGGCACCAATAGCTATCGTGAGATAGCATTGATGCCCAGCTGGATTTATTTATATTTTAAGAGACCAGATACAGAAAAAAAAGAAAAGAAATAAGATGGTAGTGCAGGATGGCTGTGCATTTTAAACTTACAGTTAGCTAAAGGGAAAATATCATTTTGACACATTTTCATTCCACACGGGGTTACACTATTAATTGGCTTAGCAGACTTACGATCAGCAATTTCTTTTGCAGTGCACAGGTTAATGGAGTTGCCAGAGTGTCTCAGATATGAAATTGTTGCCTCATAATTATGTGGTTCTTCAAATTCTGCGTTGAAAAGCCTGGAGAAAAAAAGGTTACTTAAAATGTAACATTTTTAAAAACACATTTTGAAAACTTTTTGTATTGTTTCCTCATTATAGAAATAATGTAAGTATGTCTGGCCAATATAGTGACCTAAGCATATATGGGAGGCACACCACCCCTACTCCAAATGCATAAGAATTCTAGATGAAATATAGCAATGCAAAGACTTGTATAAAGATTATACAGTCCACATAGAAATCAATAAAGCAAAATCCCCAGGTGCCAGACATACAGAGGAAACTCACAATTAAAGATGGAGGTGAGAACTGCAGTCAAGGGACACAAAGGGAAATTGAGACCAGATAAGGAGAAATCTTAATGACTGGGCAGCTGGGGACTTAATATCTGAGTCAGAAGGTAAGTCTGAACCATAAGCCTCATCTGAATGGGAAGCTGAAATGGAGCTATCAGCATCAAGTCCAGAGTTACAATATGCTGCTCCGTCTGTAAAACAAGTACTAAACATATCTGTCCACTCTCCCAGGATATAAGCTTGGAAGTTTGCTATCTGACTATGGCCATAGGAACTGAAAGAGTCACCAATGAGAAATCAGAAACTTGAAAACCCAGCACCAAAAACAGAGGTGGGGTTTAATAAACAATCTGTCCATTTCAGAGACACAAAGCCAAAACTGAGGCTTGAAATTCAAATCCCTCTTGTAAAGGCAAATCTGAAATTATTCTGTAAAGATGCTTCCACAATCCATGGCACCTGTAGTTTCCAAAGAAAACAAATTCCCACTCAGGACAAGCTGATAGTGAAAACTGAAAACCATACAAGGAGATGAGCTGCAGTAAGATAGTCAGAAGGTATAACTAACGAGGGACCTAAATAATAGAATAACATGAATGTTAATTTAAAAGACATGTGTTTTTAGTATTCAAAGAAATAAAGTGAAGAATAAAAGCCATTAGGTAAAAACAAGAGACTGAGGGAAAAGAATGCCCTATAGATTTGGAGAAAGGAGTTATAGAGATCATAAAATATAGTTCTTAAGATAAAAAATTTAATGTAGAAGCTGAAAAGTAGACTAGATGCCACAGCAGAAGGAATTGGTGAACCATTATTATTACTATTATTATTATATGTTTGTTGAGACAGGGTCTCACCCTATCACCCAGGCTGGAGTGCAGTGGCACAATCTCAGCTCACCGTAGCCTCCATCTCCCAGGCTCAAGCAATCTGCACCCTCAGCCTCCTGAGTAGCTGGGACTACAGGTGTGTACCACCACACCCGGATAATTTTTTTTGTGTTTTTGTAGAAAGGAAGACTTGCCATATTGCCCAGGCTGGTCTCCAACTCCTGGGCTCAAGTGATCCACCTGCCTTGGCCTCCCAAAAGTACTAGGATTACAGTCATGAGCCACTGGCCTAGAATTGGTGAATTATTTAGATATGAGGACATTATCCAGAATGTAGCATAGAGAGATAAAGAGACAGAAAATATTTAATAAGAAGAGACAGGGAGGATAGAATGAGAAAGTCCAACATACATATATTAAGGATTATAAGAAGAAAGAAGAAAGAATGATGCAAAGGAGTCAATATTCAAATTATAATAGCTAAGACTATTATTTTCCGTAATAATATGGAAAGCAGTGGAAGAGGGCTATGAAAATTATTCTCAAGTCTTTGCATTATTTACGAGGATAGAGATGTTGATTAACATTAGACTTTGTAAATTATAGATATCAAAATTTAATTGTAACTACTAAAAAGAATAGAAATAGAATATTTAACTTCTAAACTGGTAGAAGGGAAATATGCAATGAGAAAGCTTAAATTTTTTTAAAAAAGAAGGAAAGAAAAAATGCAATTATAGAAATTGCATAGTAAATCTTAATTGGGAAAAGTCCAAATAGGTCAAGGATTGCAATAAATGCACGTGAATTAAGCTATCTCACTAAAATAAAGAGTATCTGAATTGATATATATCTGAGTATATGTATCTGAATTGATATATTGGCCGGGCGCGGTGGCTCACGCCTGTAATCCCAACACTTTGGGAGGCCGAGGCGGGCGGATCACGAGATCGGGAGATGGAGACCATCCTGCCTTATACTGTGAAACCCCGTCTCTACTAAAAAATACAAAGAAAAAAATTAGCTGGGCGTGGTGGCGGGTGCCTGTAGTCCCAGTCACTCAGGAGGCTGAGGCAGGAGAATGGCGTCAACCCGGGAGGCAGAGCTTGTAGTGAGCCAAGATCGCACCACTGCACTCCAGACTGGGGGACAGAGCGAGACTTTGTCTCAAAAAAAAAAAAAAAAAAAAAAAAGCAGCAGACAAGTCAAAAATCAAAAAGACCTACAAACCAAATAGTACCAAAGAAGACTGAAGCAGGTATATTAATATTAGACCAACTTTAGTGTGACTGATGAAGAAAACGAGAAAGGGTTCACACGAGTGAATATACACTGACACAAATTAGAGATAAGAAAGGAGACAAAACTAGTGATAGTTTTAGGCTTTCAGAAACCTAAGACAGTGTTATGATCAGCTCTCTACCAGTAACTTTAAAAATTTAGAGAAAGTTGGCAAATTTATAGGGAAGTAGAAAATTACCATACCGACTGAGAAACACAAAAACTAATAGGCCAATAAATCATTAAAGAACTTTTATCAGTAGTACACTGCTAAAAGGTACACTCTTCCCTGCACCTACCTCCACCCTAACTCACCTCTCTTCTTCTTCTCTACCAAATAGTTTTATAGACCAGTTTTAACGAACTGTTTTAGAGGATATAAAAAGAGGAAAAACTACGCTACTCATTTTAAGAAGATAATACAGTTTTGATATGAAGACCACAAAATGATCAAAGAATAAGAGAAAATACAGCCCAATCGCACTTCAGAGATTTTAACCCAAATTCACTAAATACTGAAAAATGAATTAATCAGTATTAAAAATAACTCAAGAATAACTAAAATTTATTCCAAGACTTCAAGGATGGCTTAATATCACAAAATATATCATTGTAATTAATCACATTGTTTCAATAAAAGTGAAAAAAGTTATTTTAATATGCCAAAAAGCATTCCAGGGAGATAAATTTTCTTTACTAGTTTACCCTCCACAAATAAGATACTTAATAGTAAAGCGTAACAAACAATATTTAGACTCTATCAGGAACTTTGGCAATAAGAAAAAGATAAACCCATAGAAAACTGGACAAAAGTATATGCCAGTCATCACAGAAGAGTTAAACTGAGTAGCTTATAAACGTAAACTCCTAACCTCATAGTGAACAGGGAAATGGAAATCAGGATAATGAAAATTTGGTTCACATTCATCAGATTAGCTAGAATCCCAGTTTGAAAATAATACCTTATTTGGTAAGAACATGGAGAAACAGGAAATCTTTAAACTGCTTTGAGCGTATGAATTGTCACAACCCATTTTGGAGAATAATTTTTCAATATCTAGTAACACTGAAGTTGATTATTTAGTATTGTTTAGCAATTCTACTTCTAAGTAAACAGCTTTGAGAAACTTGCTTATATTTACCTACAAATATAGGAGAATGATTACTGAAGCATTATTTGAAATGGTAAAAGTTTACAACAATCTGCATGTCCCTTAGTGACAAAATGCATAAACAAATTGGGATGTGTTCATATGATGAAATGCAATACAGTAATTATGATGAACAAATGACGTATACATCAACATAGATAGAATATGAAAACACAGCTTTGTAAAAAAAAGTTGCAGAAGGATAACATAAGGTGTCATTTATACAAAAATTTAAAAACTATATCCTTAACAGATATATGAGTTTATAGCTCAAACCTAAGAATATACTAAATGGATACACTCAAAAATTCATGATTGGAATTGCCTCTGCAAAGAGAGAAAGGGAAATGGAATTATGGAGTGAATTCATAATTTTTTCTCCTCTGTACTGTCCACATTTGATATGAGGTAGTTCCATTTGCTATAGATGCAGTTGAAGGGGACTAGAGTTAGGGTTAGGGTTAGGGTTAAAGGTTAGGTTACTGAAGGGACTTCAGCTGCATCTAGAGCAAATGGAAAATAACAACTACATCACAGCAAATGTGGATAGTATCAAAGAGAAAAAATTACACATAACCTCTGCACCTTAATACAAATGAAGTCTTAGCCTTTGATAGTCTTCCTGGTTTTTCATTTATATGTGTATTCACTTAGTTATCATAGACAGTGAAAAAGTTAGAGTTCTCTCTTTTTTCCCCTCATTTATTATAATCAAAAGCACATTCCACCCAATTGTCTTCTCTCCTTTGTTTGACTACTTTGCATATTTTCTAGTTTTCTTTTGTGTATATTATCTGTAATAATTCTAAAAATGTAATAGTTCATTTTGCTGAAAAGAAAATTATAAACTCCAATGCATAAGTGACTTCTCCTCTCATATTTTTCCCCTCCCTCTTCATAAAGTAATAAAGAGAAACTTTCTTAAATTATGGGCTATGCCATATACCTCATGCTTCAATAGCCTAACAATCTCATTTGGTCTATGGTAAATTAATTTTATTAATAAGAAACAATTTGGGGAAAAATTGAAAGATGTCCAATCAACTTCTTAGACTACTTTGGTCAAAAATGCATAAATTTTGGGAGGCCGAGACGGGCGGATCACGAGGTCAGGAGATCGAGACCATCCTGGCTAACATGGTGAAACCCCGTCTCTACTAAAAAATACAAAAAACTAGCCGGGCGAGGTGGCGGGCGCCTGTAGTCCCAGCTACTCGGGAGGCCGAGGCAGGAGAATGGCGTGAACCCGGGAGGCGGAGCTTGCAGTGAGCTGAGATCCGGCCACTGCACTCCAGCCTGGGCGACAGAGCGAGACTCCGTCTCAAAATAAATAAATAAATAAATAAATAAATAAATAAATAAATATCTCATTTCAGATAATTATAAAAAAAATTTTACCAAAGTTTCCAAAAAGGCATCTTTAGGATCAACTGTCTTTACAGAGAATCAGTGCTGGGTTTATTGTTAAGAGGAAAAAAGAAGGTTGCAGATTTATTTTAACCTCCTCTTTTTGCTACCTGAGAATGTCTTTTACCTTTATCCATGGTCCATTAAAACTAGATCTGAGATCCACCTTGATTTTATACAATGTGGATCAATATAAAGAACTTGGATTGGAGAGAAGAAATAACTCTATGATTCAAATCTATGCTTCAACTTCTTTATTTCCACATTTGTGAAAAATGTGTCTATAGGACTATAGAAACTACTGGGAGGCAGCACAGAATATGAGACAGATCTGGAATTTGGGGAATGTGGGGTTAAACAGATCTGAATTTGAATCCTAGCTCTCCCCTACATTCTAGTTATAAAGTACTGGGTAAATACCTTAAGCCTCCATTTTCTGCCTTATAAAACAGTTATAATAAAATCTACTTTAAAGGTGTATTATAGATATTGAATGAAATATTTGCCCTCTGCACATAAGCATTCCACAAAAGTGTGCTAGTAATATTAGTGTACTAGAGGACAGAAATATTGTATTTTTAAAATGGTAAGTTTTGAGGTTTACATCTTGTAAATTTTTTTATTAGTGGCATAGCATCAGGTTTCTAACTTTTCTTACTTTCTTACAGAAAACCTCCAGTTATTTGTATACTACATTATAAAACATTAATGTTTCTTAGTGATATCTTCAACATTATCTGTGTCAAGAAGCAAAAACAGCTCCTTAAATGCAATACAAGTGTTAAAGATGATTACAAAACCAGAAAATTTCTAATTTTGTTTGGACTCTTGGAAATCCTGTCTTCAAAATAAATGTTTAAACAAATGGGATCTCTCTAGCTAAAGCATGGACAAGTGACCTCTCACGGTTGTTTCCACTTGCCATGTCTGCCTCTGGTCCACAGTCCTGAAAAGCCCCCGCAGAATCCCTCATTGTCCGTTGGAGAATAATTAGTTAACCTGTATTAGGCTGTATGCTCTAGAGAAGTGGCTCGGCGGGGCGCGGTGGCTCACGTCTGTAATCCCAGCACTTTGGGAGGCCGAGACGGGCGGATCACGAGGTCAGGAGATCGAGACCATCCTGGCTAACACGGTGAAACCCCGTCTCTACTAAAAAATATAAAAAAGTAGCCGGCGAGGTGGTGGGCGCCTGTAGTCCCAGCTACTCGGGAGGCTGAGGCAGGAGAATGGCGTAAACCCGGGAGGCGGAGCTTGCAGTGAGCTGAGATCCGGCCACTGCACTCCAGCCCGGGCGACAGAGCAAGACTCCACCTCAAAAAAAAAAAAAAAAAAGAGAAGTGGCTCATGCACCTCATTCAAACATCTGTCCACTTTGTCAAACAGTGAGATTATTAATCGCACTAATAGCTACTATTTCTTGAGGGTTTACCATGTGTTAGACACTGTGCATAGATTCATTATATGCACCTCTCATTGTGTGGTCTTGAGCAGTCATTTGGGTTCTCAGAGCCTTCATTTCCTCATAGAGTCACTGTGAAGGTTTAGTGTGGGAATAACTGAATCATAATGTGGAAAATGCTTGACAGGTGAATTTCCTTTCTTGTCTTCTCCTGTGCCACACTGCAAGATGATGACTCAACAAGTTCATTGCAAGAAAGTTCTAGAATATCTAAAGAAGAGCTTACATTAAGTAGAAAGATTGAGACTTGAACAGCAAAAAAACCTGTTAGCCATACTTCTATAATTATTTTGTTAGGCTGAAAAAACAGTTTCTTCCACTTATTATTTAAATGGGACATGCATTTTGGAGACAGGATGAACAGGAGTAGCTTAGTCAGCATTTGCTCTGTGTAATATTCTACAGGTTCCTGGTGACGAGAGAGTGTGACACCATCTGATTTCTCAATTGTCCAAAGTCCCAAACTGGGTCAATTTCAATTTCCAATAAATACGTAAAGTAAGAATACTCTACTCATAGCCCCTCACCCTAAGAAATCCTTCCCTTGAATAAAATGATTGGTGATTAAACTTTTCAAAGTGATATCCATGCTAAATAAAATGGATCTCAAAATTCATTTGTGCCAGGTTCACAAAAACATATGATGAATTTGAAGGGATTTTCTTCATAAGCTACTAAAACTTGTTTCGTATACATATTAGATAATGGTTAGAGATGAACAATCATTGAATCAGTAGAGCAGAATGATTCAGAGAAACATAGGCTTCAGAAAGACAGAGGTGGCAGTGAACCGCAGCTCTACCAGGCTGTGACCTTGGGTGGGTGGTTTGACCTAAGTCTCTTCACCCTTTAATCCTCTTTATATGAGAATGAAATGATATAATTTATGCCATGCTTAGTGTAGTGCTTGGCATAAAGTGTTACTTCTGCTTCCGCTACTACTACTTCCACTTTCACTTTTATACTATTTTCCCTTTTACTATTCCACTACTTGTGCTTCAAATTCTACCACCACCTCCACCACTAGTTCTCCTGCTTCTACCATTTTGCAGCACACATATGTGTGCATACATATACATCTTTTTATGTAATATATATTTTCATTTACATGTATATGTGTTGACATATATATACATACATGTATACATACATACACATAATCCTACCACCACATGTACCATAACCTTACTGTGATGGTTAATACTGAGTGTCGACTTGATTGGATTGAAGGATGCAAAGTATTGTTCCAGGGTGTGTCTGTGAGGGTGTTGCCAAAGGGGATTAACATTTGAGTTAATGCACTGGGAGAGGCAGACCCACCCTCAATCTGGGTGGGCACAATCTAATCAGCTGCTAATGCAACTAGAATAAAAGCAGGCAGAAAAACATAGAAAGACTAGACTGCCTGAGTCTTCTGGCCTCTGTCTTTCTCCTGTGCTGGATGCTTCCTGTCCTCAAACATTGGACTCCAAGTTCTTCAGCTTTTGGACTCTTGGACTTAAACCAGTGGTTTGCCAGGGCTCTCAGACCTTCGACTACAGACTGAAGGTTGCACTGTCAGCCTTCAAAGAGTAGGGATTCTTTCGAGGTTTTAGAATTCGGACTGATTTCCTTGCTCCTTAGCTTGCAGATGGCCCATTGTGGGACTTCACCTTGTGATCATGTGAGTCAATACTCCTTAATAAACTCTCCTTTATATATACATCTACCCTATTAGTCCTGTCCTTCTAGAGAACCCTGACTAATCCACTGACCAATTCTACTATGACTTCTACTACAACAACATACAACAAATAGAGCTTCTCTCAGCCCTGGGCACTAGGTATTTCTTTTTCCTATTCATGTATATATAACCCAGTTATTTCTACAAAGGACCACAAGACCATGATCACCAAGTAAATGTTATTAAAGTGCTGATTACCTTACAAAATATGCCATCCCCTCTGGCCTTAACTCTGAAGCTACATTGCCAAACCACTGATCTCATTCATAAAGCAGGCATGGGAAGGCATGTAAATAATAACAGCTGACAATTATTACCTGCCAAGCACTGCTTCAATTACATGTATCAATCTTTTACTTTATGAAATACATACTATTATTCTTTCCATAATCAGATGAAGAAACAGAAGTATGATCCAAACTCACAGAGTAGTTAGCAGCAGAGATAAGAAGCCAGATATTTGAATCTAGAATCTGAAGTCTTAACCATTATGCTGTATACCATCTTACACAGGGAATGTACTGGTTAAAGTCAAATATGGCATGAATAGATCACACTGTAGTGGAAGTCATCAAAGAAAGAGGTCATCAGAGTATACAGCAAGGAGGACTCCAAAGGATTGACCAGATTATTAGCTAGAGACATAATGGGAGAAAAGTATGTCTGCTAGTGATATAAAAGAGAAGCGCTCAGATTTCTCATTCATTAAGTTACATGCTATTATTCACTCTTTGGACAAACTATATTCATGTTAATTTTATATATGTTATCTCATATAATCCTCTCAGTAGCAGTATGAGGCATTTTACAGATGAGGAAACTGAGGCTTGGTGATATTCAGTAACTTGTCCAAGATAGCACTGCTAAGAAGCAGAGGTGGGTCTGGAAACCAGACCTTCTGATTCTTAGTCCATTGGTTGTCTCCTCTGTACTGCAAGTCACTCTAGAACCAAGGGAAAACTGAAAAATGAAAATAATGAAGCACCAGACGATGGTGAAGGTCAAGGAGCTTGTGAGTGGGTTTTGGACGATATTTTTCCAACCTTTGTTAGGCTGACCCAAGAGTTCACAGATCAATTCTTTATGGATTAGTTATTTATATGGGGAAAATGTTATGGTGAAATTCTTTTTCTTATCTGTGCCTGACATGATCACCTATAAAATGAAAAATATTACCATTTAACCTGTAATTTGAGGTTAAGGTGGAACCAGTGGATCAGGGTGAATTTGGGAATGATTTTCCTTTTTTCTTTTCTTCTTTTTTTTTTTTTATTATTATCATCACCTTCATTTTATTTTATTTATTTATTTATTTATTTATTTTTATTATACTTTAAGTTCTAGGGTACATGTGCATAACGTGCAGGTTTGTTACATA
>NW_016806642.1:12750432-12790611 GCF_001698545.2 Rhinopithecus bieti | reverse complement strand
GCACTCCCTAGTGAGATGACCCCAGTACCTCAGTTGAAAATGCAGAAATCACCGGTCTTCTGTGTCGCTCGTGCTGGGAGTTGGAGACTGGAGCTGTTCCTATTCGGCCATCTTGCTCCGCCCCCTGGGAATGACTTTCTAAAAGCACTTTGTCTTCTAAGTGTTTTTAGGAAGTCACACAACTACTAAAGCAGACTTTTTTTTTTCCCATTCATCTAGGAACAAGATCTGAAAAAGCAGATTCTTAATAAACCAGTGGCAACTTCAGCAGCATGAAACAAAATGACCACAAGCCCTAATTTTGATCACTAAAGTCAAATTTTTACAATATCTTTGTTTCAAATTTTAGAGTGTCTTCTTTGAGGTGCACTATAATATCTAACCCCATTTGTTTTACAGAGAGGGAAGTGAGGTCACCCTCTGAACTAGTGGCAGGCTTTTAACTAGGAGTCTGGTCTCCCAACTGCCTGTTCTGCCACCTACAGTATTCGACCTTGATACAGACAAACCCTGCTATTACAAACAAACAACAAATCTCTGCCATTTATTAAGAGCTTATAACATTCGAATTCTACTTTGCTGAATTAGAGATATTTATCTCAATCCTCACAACATCCCTAGGGGGAAGGATTTGATTTCACCACTTCCCATATTAGAAAATAGAAGGCCCAGAGATATCAGATAACTTTCCCACGATCACACAGCTAGTGCGTGGAGCTCAAAATGTGAATCCAAGGTTATCTGACTCCCAAATCAATGCCCTTAACTTCATGTATCTTCTAATGTATCTCCATGAATCTTCTAATTTTTAATTCATTCAATTTAAACACATTTTAATTATGCAGCTGGTAAGAAAGAAATATTAGACCATCTCTCTGCTTTTGAATAATTTATAATTTAGACAGGGAAACGAGATACACCCAGGCAAACAGAAAATTTAAAAAATAGACTGGATTTGATTGAGTCTTAAGCCGAGTGCCGTCTAAGTCCATTCTGTTCTTCAGCCAACATTTATTGAACAACTATTAAATGCTGTATGCCCTCTTCCCCATATACATCTTACCACTACACACTCTAATCATGTCAAATTACCCATAGCTCTTGAACACATGAGGCTGTTTCCTGCCTCTTCGCTTTTGTCCACATGATTCATCTGCTTATAATGACCTTATCACCAACATCCTCTGTGCAAATTCATATTTTTTCTCCTAAAATTCTGATTGTCATTATCCATGGCCCTTCTATAGTCTATTCTCCACACAGTAGCCAAGACGATCTTCTCAAAATATAATTCAGACCTTGTCACAATCCTGCTTAAGACTTTCCAGAGGTGTCCTATGGTTTTTAATAATGTTTTTAAAAAGAACCACTATGCTCCCCACCTTTATGATCTCATCCCTCTGCATGTCTCCAAGGTCCTGTACTACCATTCTCTTCCTCACTCATCACTCTCCAACCACACTGGTCTCCTGTCTATTTTACAAGGATGCAATGCTCTCTACTACCTCGAAGACTTGGCAAAGGTTGCTCCTGCTACATGGAATGCTTTCTGTATGACCAACTTTTTTTCAACCACCAGGTCTAACCTCTGTCCCCTTTGGCAAGGCCCTTCTTCAGCCGGCTTTCCCAAACAGCCCTCCTCCCCACCTATTTCTGTATACCGCAATACTTGTTGTATACCCTTCTCAGTCACTGTCATAGTCTTGAAATTACTTTGTTACTCTTTGAAACTAGTTTAATTTTTTTCTCTCTTGCTCTGGGATCTTGAATATCACTTGCTGCTCAGTACCCATTGCCTCATCCAGTGTCTGGTACATTGTAGGCTTCCAGTTAGCAACTGTTTTTTTGTTTATATCCTTCTCTGATGCTCGTACAGAAACACTGGGAACTCAGACAGGTAGATGAAGTCACATCATTAATTTTTCTCATTGAGCTCCCCCTCTCTGTCAGGTACTGTTCTAGAATATAAAAATAAATAACAATCAAGATCCTTAAATTCAGGGTTCTCATGGTCTAAAAAAAAACATAAAAAATAAATAAGTCAAATGAATATTATCATCCAAAGCATTCATTAAAAAAACAGAAAAATAAAGCAGAATCATATATGAAATAGATAGCATCTTGGGTGAGGGAACATGTGCTATAGCCAGGAAAGCTGACATTTCAGCATACATCATTGCCTTATATCATGTTTGTTATTTTTCTCCCCAACTAAAATACATACTTAATGAGGACAGATACTTTGTGTTCATTTCCTGGTGCGTTTCCAGCATCTAGAAAAATGGCTGGCACGTAGTTGCAGTTCAATAATTATTGAATGAATAAATAAAAAATGAATTCTGCATAAGAAGGAGCCATCAGGTGATGATCTGGGAGATGATGACACACACAGGAAAATGTAAGTACTTCTGATTGATCAGGGAAGCTTGTTGTGTTTGAGGATTAGCCAAAGGTTAGTACATGGGTGGAAGAGAGGAAGCAAGGGTGAGAGGGCTTAGGAGAGGAGTTTGGAGAATAATCAGTGACCAAAACCTATAAGGAACCTGTAAGAATATATATAGGTATAAAGAAGTATAAGGAAGGATATTCTTGGCCCTGGGAAAAGTACATTTTTGAATTTTATTCCAAATATAAAATGGATGCTAAGAGCTCAATGCTAAGAGCTCAATGATTAGTTTAATTAAACAAATATTTAATTCAAAAACTAATGAGTCCAAAGAATAGGAGAGAAGAAAAGAGAGTGCCTCTCATGTGGGCTAAAATAATCAGAACAAGCTTCTTGTTAGGGTGTCACTTGGAGTTGAACATTAGACCAAGAAGGAGCTGAGGAAATAGGATCTCACATGAGTCCCCACTCTCACATGGCAGTAGCCCTTACCTAAAATGCAAGGGCAAAGGAAGTGCTCAGATTGTCCTAATTATTTAGCTTCAATATTAGATGGATATAACATTGGACATGCAAACCAAGGTGAAATGTATAGAGAACAGAATCTTGAAATGTTTTCTTTATTTACATAAAAGTTAATGGAAGATGATATCATTCTGTCCATCCATCCTTCTCCCCATCATTTTGTTTATCTGTTATTCCACTGGACCATCACTCAGTCACTCAATAATTATTGCTTTCATGCCCACTATTTGCTAGGTCCTATACATATAAAGGTGAAAAATATGTATGATCCTTCTCTTGTGGAATTTACAGTCTAATAGGTATCTCCAAAAACACTTCATGGTGGAAAAATTCTGACTGAGTCAGGATAACGTAGCTGAAAATCTTTAATTTGGTCCTGAGTTCACATCCCAGACAAACTCTGAAACAGGGCAAGCCACGGTTTCTCACCTATAAAATGACAATACTAATATTGTGTATATTCAATATCCTAATACTAATATTCAATGTTCAATATACAAATACTATGAATAATATTGCCATTTTATAGGTGGCAATTAGTATTGTCTCCTAAGGTAGTCATGGGTCTAGAATGAGTCTAACAGATATAAAAGGGCTAAGCAGTGCTCAGCATGCGGTCATACTCAAACAGTAGTTTCTATTCAACCTTACTGAATATACCTATGTACAAAACTAGGCCCCAAGTGTGCAACTTGTGATTGTCTGGTTTCTTCTCAATCGTGACTTTTCTGGCTTATCATCTGAATGCCACTGAAGAGAAAAAGCAAGGCTTGGTTCCAAAACCTTTCCTATTTTAGCTCTACCCTAGGCTAGCCTCCCTCACATAGATCCCTCTGCACAGAAAATGAAATCCTAAGGCAGGCGTTCAAGAACTCCTGCCCAAAGCATATCCAGGCTCAATGTGTAGAGCAGGCCATGAGTCTATTAAGCCTTGCCCTCTTTTGTTGTAGGTAAAGTGTTCTTTGAATCCTCAGTAAGGCAGCCTGGGGTGGTAGTTGAGAGACTGTGTTCTGGAGCCAGGCTGACTAGGTAAGCCCTGGTGCTGCTGATCCAGTTGCATCACCCTAAAAGCCTTCACCTGACTCTCTGGTCAGCGAGTGCACAAAGCACTTACTGTACCACATGGGTGGTTGTAGCTGGGAGTTTTAAAATGAGAGCGTGGACATAAGGTACAAGTCTTTATCTATGGAAAGTGCTCAATAAATAGAAGTTATAGGTGAGGTTTTTTTTTTTTTTTTTTCTTTGAGGAGGAATATTTGAAAACAAGAAAGAAGAGAAAAACTCAGTAAATTCACTGCTCCTCATGAAAAGCAGGCAATCAGTGGCCCTGTTGTGTCCCCTGAAGTCCAATTAAAAAGGGATAATAAGAAATTATTGAAGTGGCTTAAGCTGAAACTACCTCAATGTTCTGGGTCTGAAACTCCACAGGCAGGACACAGGCTTCAAAAAAATTCCTTCTCTTCATTCTTTCCTGTAGCGATTCAATTTATCCCAGCATGCTGGGATTTCCTGGCCTGCTTTCACCTCTTGAATATCACTACAAGGAGGCTGTTTTGTTGTTGGTCAATCAGGTCAGGTCTGCACCAGTCTTAATTACCTGAAGTGCAGCCATTCAGGAAAGAGCACTGTAGTTGCAAACAATTTTACAGCTAGCCTTAAGTGATTCTGTCATACATGTACAAAGGCACAATGATATGCTTTTTGTTGTTGCTGTTATTAAGTAGAAAACAAGCTCAAAGACCTTTCAGGAAGGATCCTTCTTGTCTTGCACTGATTGTGTGCCAAGCACTTCACCTATTTTAATATCAACAATGATGGGAACAGCAAATAACCTCCATGTTGTCCTAGATTCTTCTCTTTCCCTCACATCTCACTCCCCACAGCTGATCCAGTGATTGCTGTTTTCCTCCAAAACAAATCTTGAATCCATCAACTTCTTTTATTTCATTTTGACTACCCTGTGCATGTCAAGTTACTTAACTTCTCTGTGACTCAGTGTCCTTATCTATAAAATGGGACAGTACTATCTGCTTCTTAAAATTGTCATAAATGAAATCATGTGTAAAGTACTTAGAATAAACACTGAGTGTGGGTTGCTAGTTTTACTGTGGTTGTTGCAATGGCTTTCTAGGCCACTTTCTGTTTCCACCTATTTTCTCGTGAAATTTATTATTTATACAGCAGCTAGAATTATCTTTACAAAAGAAGTGTCAGCTCATGTCACTTCCTGGGTTAAAACTCTCCAATGTCTTCCCAATGCATTTAGAGCAAAATCCAAATTACTTCCACAGCTCACAAGATACTCCACCCCCATTTCCTGAGCTCACTGTGCTTTAGCCGAGATTCCAACCCCTTTCTCCTTCTTTAAAACGTGCTAAGGGTTGTTCTCCCTTTAGTCTCTGTGCCAGCTATTTTCTTTCCTGGGATGTTCATCTCCTAGATCTTCCTTTAACTGGACTGGGTCCTTATTCAGTTCTCAACCCAATGCTACTACCTCAGAGAGGTCTTTCTTTGATCGATTCATAGTAGATGTACATATTTTCAGGGTAATGTGATATTTTAATACATTCATATGATGTGTAAAGCTCAAATCAGGGTGATTGGGATATTTATCATAATTTTCTTTATGTTAAGAACATTTGAATTACTCTATTCTAGCTGTTTTGAAATGTACAATAGATTATTGTTAATTATTGTCACCCCACTGATCTATCAAACACTAGTTCTTATTTCTTCTATTTAACTATATAATTGTACCCAGTAATCAATCAGAGAGGCCTTTCTTGACCATCCTAAGCTTTATTTCACTCTCAGTCCCTCATTATTACTCTAATACTCTTAAAATTTTTGTTTATAGTACTTATTACTATGCAAATCAGTACTGTAAATGCATTTTTTTTGGTTATAGTGTTGTTGTAATTATCATTATTTTACTTGAAGGCCTTTGATAAGGCATCTATTCCTCACTTCCACGGGATCAGCCACTGCCCACTGCCTGACACAGGTCCTAGAGACAGTCACATGATCTGCCCAGCCCTAGAAGACCCCGTGTTTCCCACTCTGCTTGGGATAGAAACTGCAAAAATACAAATACACATATATGTTTCCAAGTACTGGGCATAAAATAAGTCCTCGGGAAGATTCAAAATAAGTGTATCAACTTTTAATAAAAGCTGATAGATTTATTTTAAAAGCTTATGAGCATTTAAAGACTATCTCAAAATGAAAACACAAAATTAAAAACTTCAAGAGAGAAAATGGTAAACTCTTGAGAATTCACCCACAGACCCTCCCCTGAGAAACACTGCTGTCATCTTCCTACTCCCAAAATAAACAGTACCTCTTTTATGTGTCTGAGTCAGATTCCCTGAGTCAGGACTATCTCTGACACTTCTTAATGGGAGAAAAGCCATATTTATAGCTAATGAATAAAATATTAGCCAGCTCCGCTAAGTACCGACAGAGACCCGTGCTGATTGCTGCCCTGGGACTAACCTGCTTTGCTCACACAAATAGGGGCTGCTTATTCAAAAGAGATGCCAGCCAGCTTGGTTTGCATAAAAGAGTGATGACAAAGAATAATCTCCAAAGAGCCATCTCACTGTTGGGAACTAATGAGACATTAATATTTCAGAGGTAATGAGGGATGGAGAGGCCAAGGTTTAGAGAAACTGAGACTCATTGAGTTTCTTTTGTGTGTTCCATGCTTGATATAATTTATCTCACTTGGCCTTGATGGCAATAAAGTAAATAATAATATTGTGCCCACTTTACAGATATGTATATCAAAGATCTGAGCTGTTAAATGGCTTATCTAAGGTATGGAAGAGGGGTTTAAATCTGTGCCAATACGACTTCAGAACCTGCACTTGTTCCTTTATACAATGTCACTTCTCATATTTTAGACACAAAGAGGTCCAGAAATGAAAGATGGCTATTGTAAGTGTGCTAGGTTAAGACGATGAAAATATGTATACATAGAAATACAGCTAGAACACAAAGACTCCTATTTTATACATTATGGTTGAAAATAATGAGAGTTTTAATTTAGAGAAGAAAGTAGTCCTTAGATGTAAAGAGGGGGTAAATATGATGCCTGTTGTACCAAAGAGTATTTATTAGACATATGGTTGAGAGTTTGGGTAGGGAGGTCAATTCTTTTTCCAGATCAGCTTGAAGGACTTTGAAATAAATAAATAAACAAAGCAGTGTGTGTGTGTGCACGCGTGTTATTTTGTTTTGTACACTGCTATATTTTCAATGTATGTAAGTGTTTGGGCCATAGTGGATGCTCAATAAATACATGTTGAATGAATAGAATTGGCTCTGATGAAGAAAAATATAAGACTCTCCAGGTGTTGAGCTCCTCATGAATGAATTTCTCAGCATAGAAATTCTCAGCATATGCTAAAGTTCTCAGCATAGATTCTTGCCCTGCTGGGAGGTTATATAATAGCTAAGCAAGGTTTATTGAACACTCTCTAGATGCTAGGCACTGCCCTAAACACTTTAAGATCATTATTTTATTTACCCTCACCACACTAGTATGAGTTAGGTAATAACAACATCATCATTTCACAAAAGTAGAAACTGAGCAGATCTTAAGATATAGACCTTTAAGATGATTAAAATACACATCCAAAGAAATACAGCTAGAACACAAAGACTCCTGTTTTATACATTATGGTTGAAAATAATGAGAGTTTTAATTTGGAGACGAATGTAGTCCTTAGATGTTTTGAGAATTTTGCAGAAGTTTTTTTTTGGTTTTGTTTTGTTTTAAGGTTTGCAGAAGTTACAGCATTTTCCCAAAGTTACACAGGTGTTAAGTTCTAGGGATTGGATCAAAACCCAGGCTTTCATTAACTTTGTGCTATGTGGCCTGGAAGTCAGCACATCTCCTTCCAGTAATGAGAGCCTACACATACTATTTTTAATCTAATCTCTGAATTGAAGGTTAATACCAAGAACATGGATGATGCTCTTCCTAAACAAGCGCCAGTTTCCATGGAAGTTACAGCTAAAGCTATTGCACAATATGGCATTTACTTGTTCAGACTAACTTATCATTGGAGAGATAAAGTCTGAACTTTTTACCATGGCACTTAATGCATTTTAGGATCCATCCTCATCTCTTATTTTTATACATTAGAGTATTTTTTGTCTGTGTATTTCTTTCTCTTTAGAGTCTCCTTTCGTCTGCTTATTTCCTTCCCAAACTCCTTGCTTTCAAACATGTTGTATCTCTATATTATAAATCAATTGGTCTATCTGTTTGTCCTTCTGCCCATTCATCCATCCACCCATCAACTACATCTGAGATCAACTACATGTCAGAACTGTGTTTATATCAGGGAACAATACCATGCCTCACCACTTTATGGTCTCACAAAAGAGAACACATAAGTAAACCTATCTAATTCCTACCTATTATGCAGGATACAGCTCTAGTTCTTTCATCTTCCACGAAGTTGCCCTAAGTTTTCTGGCCCCTCTTTATCTTTTGTCTTTCACTCTTTCAGCGCTGTGGCCCACATCATAATCACTGTTTAGTGAAACCTCATTGCAGAGGGAGGTTAGGTTCCAAAATCAGCGTGAAAGGACAGAACAGTCAAAATGGCCCCTGTAAATCCCTCAGCAAGATGGTACCATGTGGAGACTGACCAATGGGCCATCACAGCAAGTTTATCCTCCATGTTGAAACAGATTACTGTTTCTTTGATTTAAATGCCAGAGAAGAGGTCAGGTTAGATTAGAACCAATCTGTAGGAAAAACATGTATCTAGTTAAACACAACAGTCACCTTACACTCAATCCTACTGAGATGTTCACAATACAAAAGAACCAAGAGCAACTGAGGGCACAGCAGAGGTACACTGTCCCTTCAAACTGTCATACTGGGACCTATGTTCATTGAGTAACTGGCGCAAACCATTGCCTGAGCCATTTATTTTCTCTCTTTCACATAAATGCACATAGAACATGTCTTCACTGACCTGTCTTGTGCTGTCATTTAACTTTTTCAAAGGGACGACAAACCCAGGAGTTCCCAGAGCACATGGTGTCTAACACCACACTACCAGTTCCTTGTTGAATAAGATTGTCTTATCAATTCCCTGTTGTACAAGATCCTCTGTGATGTGGTTCCTCTTTACCTCTACAATCCATTTCTATACTTTCTACACTCTAACTGTACTTATTTCTAGTTTCCACAAATTAAACATGTTGCTTCACACCTCCTGCCTCTACCTACAGTGTCCTTTCCCATGCTATGCTGCAAATATGCATCTTCAATACTCATTTCAAATGTTTCCTCTTCAAGGATAGGTTGACTGGTTCAATACCCCATTCTTCACTCCTTCCTGCATCCCTGCTTTTTGCCATGAAACTTTCAGCACCCTCCCACTCTGATTCTGGGCTTGGCCACATTACTTGCTTGGACCAATAAGATATTAGCAACTGTAACACAGCAAGGGCTTGAAAAGTGCTGGTGTGATTGGGGTTGTCTTGCTTGTTAGCAGTGACTGTAGAAGGGTGTCCCTGGGCTAGCTTGCTGGATGAGGAGAGACAGATGGTGCCAAGTCAAGGTGCCCAGCCATCCCAGCCAACGCAATCCTAGATCAGCCAACTGTAAGCTTCCCCCCAATATGTGAGCCACCTTAGCCAATATCACAAAGTTGCCTAGACAGCCTGCAGTCTACTGCAAACATATGAGCAAACCCAGCTGACCCCAGCCCAGATCAACTGTACCCCACAGACACATGTATGCTATGAAAGTTTTATTGTTATTATGTAGCATTACTCTAGCAATGGAGAAATGATACTTCTTTAAAGACTTCTCTGACCCTCCCAAGGAGATGTAACAACTTCCTCCTTAGTGCAGCCTCTGAATCTTGTCCTTGCCTCTATTACAAAACTTAACACACTTTACCATTGTAAACATTTGATAAAGGAATAAGTAATATGATTATTTGTTGTTAAGTTTGGATCTTCTTCTAAGACTAACCTTTTTGAGAACAGGGAACATCTTTGTGAGGGAGGTGAGGTATATAAACAATGTGGTTATGGCACATCTGGGTTGGAATCATGGCTCAGCAAGTGGCAAACTTTCTGAGCACAAGCGTCTTGAGTGATAAAATGTGAGCGGCGACTGGGTGCAGTGGCTCACGCCTGTAATCCCAGCACTTTGGGAGGCCGAGGCGGGCAGATTACAAGGTCAGGAGATCGAGACCATCCTGGCGAACACGGTGAAACCCTGTTTCTACTAAAAATACAAAAAAATTAGCCGGGCGTGGTGGCGGGCACCTGTAGTCCCAGCTACTCGAGAGGCTGAGGCAGGAGAATGGTGTGAACCTGGGAGGCGGAGGTTGGAGTGAGCCGAGATCATGCCACTGCACTCCAGCCTGGGCAACAGAGCCAGACTTTGTCTCAAAAAAAAAAAAAAAAAAAAAGTGAGCAGCAGCAGCGACTGTGCAGCCCTCTTGAGACAACAGAATGAAAAATGTGTATAAAGCAGCCAGCTGAGTGCCTGACACATCAAAGGTCTCAATAGATATTATTTGGTTAAGTGAGTTAATGAACTGACACTTCTATGGCAAAATTCTTAGAAGGAGTGCACCAAAAATAAAACATCCTTTATCCCATTACTGATTCCTAATATCACACCAGCTGCCCAGAGCATTCTTTAGCCTCTAATTCAATTTATGACTATGAAGGGTGATGTTTCAATTTACTGAACCCAACTATATAATTAAAAAAGTACCTGTGAGGACTATCTTTGCAACTTAATGTCAGCACATGTTAAATACAATTTATTTAATCTTTTGTTTACAGCAAAAGTTGCAATTTGCTGCTTATAAATCACTCCTTCTGAAACTCTTCTGAGAAATACAGATTCTTGGTTTGTGCTAATTGCCTGCTCTGGAGCAGGCTAAGTAGCCCCTGTGATGGGCTACGTTCCTACACAACTAAGGAGCATGTACTTACCTCTCTGGAGGCAGGGAGCCATCTTCCACAGTCACTGCAAGAGAAAGAGGCAGAGTGAAAAAGAGGTGTTTGCACAGACTGGTTAAAGTGAATGATGCTTGTGCAATGACGTGACCCCATAGGTAATGTGGAGAATGGAAGCTTGCCTATGCCTGAAACATCCCTTACCTCCACCCCAGCACCCACCCAGGGGATACCTGTTCCTGCATTGCAGTGCTCACCCACACTTTACAGTACAATTTCTTATTTATGGATACAATCTCTTGCATTAGACTTTGACCTCCTTAAAGACCAGAACCCCTGTGGGGTTTATCTCTTAATCTCTCATTTCCATCACAGGACATGGTACAGAGATTATTGCTGCTCAATGTTCGTTTGAAATAACCTTGAACATTTACAGAACACTTCCTGGTATTCCAAGCACTATTTAAGCTCTTTCCTGGCATCATGTCTCATTATCCTCACAATAATCCTAAGAGATCAGTGGTACCCCACTTTACAGATAAGGAACATTATCCCCATTTTATAGATAAGGAAAATGAGGCTCAGTGATTAACAAACCCAAACTTAAATAGCTAGTGAGTACAGACGCCCATTTTATTACAAAAGACTTAGTACGTTTTTCTATGTTGTTTGATAAACCTTCTTCTCATTCAGAGAGATTATTTGAGGCCTGAATTGTTTAATGTTTATAAAAATCACATTTATCCTTCTTTGATTTGGAGCTGGCCATATCAGTAAAGTATACTTATAAGAGCCTATCTCCCCATATAGAATTTCCTTTTAGGATAAGACTTAAGATGACTTGTAGCAGTGGTTCTCAAAGTGTGGTCCCTGGACCAGCAGCATTAGCACCCTCTGGGAACTTGTTAAAAGGTGAATTATCAGGCTCCAACTCAGACCAACTGAACCAGAAACTGAGAACGGGGCCGAGCAATCTGTGTTTTAACAAGTCCTCTAGGTGATTCTGATGTACACTCAAGTTTGAGAATCATGAAGTTAGAGTCATTTAACCATGAAGTTGCCCAAAGCAGTTAAAACGAACAAAGACTGCACTAGCTCTCTCAGTGTATCTGCCATCTGCTGGTGCTGACGGTCACAGTAAAATAAATGTTAACACAGCAGTACATTTTGTCCCGAAGTGTATGTTCATCTTGTGTTTCATTAGAGCAAACATAAGCTAAGGCATTTAAAATGTCAGCAAGATCAGATTGTGGTGGGAGTGGTAAGGGATGAGAGGTGTTCCTTTAAATAGTAGAAGACACAAAATAGCACAGAAAAAATGGCTTCCAAAGATGTTTCAGTTTCTGGAAAGGATCAGAGGGTTGGGGGTTGTAGGCTTTCAATTAATTACCAAAAGCAGATCACAGAGGCCTGAGGCCACCACCCCCCACCCCGGCTAAGGATTTCAGGTCAAGTTCACACTGACTTTCTCCCTTTTCACTCCCTCCCCACTTCTCCCGAACCAATGGATTGTGTTGACAACACAGGTTTGCAGGAAACACAAAGGTTCCGTGACTCCCTGCTCAGCAACTTTTTGTTTTCTTCCTCTTGGACAGATTCCCAGTGATCAAATGCAGTGCTCTCAGGAGAGGTGGGCTGGTCTAGGAGCGATAAGGGGCGAATTCCCACAGAGACGTCATTTCGTGGGCAAGCTGCCACAGCCCCTAGATGAGAATAAGCAGTGATGGATGTCCAGCCTCATGAAAAACAGCAGCTGCATGGTCACCTGGGAGAAGATGTAGAGACGGAGGTGACTCCTGGTTGGCCATGTGTAGGGCCCTGTGCATTTCCTTACCTTCCCCTTGAGTCTTGGCAACAGCAGCTGGCTGCCTCTGAAAGGCCTGGAGGTTCACGATGGTAGGTCTTGAAGGCTTTTGGGGAGGAGGACCCAGGGAGTTGATGGAGGGCAGTGGCTTCATTTTGGGAAGGTGGTGATGTCTGACATCTGACTGTTTTTCTGAACACAGACAGTAAAAAATGTAGGTTATGATTATTTTCATATCACAGCTTGTTGGGTAAAACTGGTTTCCTTGCCTCCATCTCAGTCCTGTCCAATCTATTCTCCACCCAACAGTTCATGCCCTGATCAATACATAAACCTGATCAATTGCCATGCTGCTGCTTTAAGGATTTCCTCAGCATGAAATCGGTCACTCCATCTCTGCCATTTCTACACCACAAGGCACCCATCTGTGTTTCTAGATTCTTTGTTTGGCGTATTATATGTCTTGCTTCCCACCACTTAAAGCCCAAATATTTTTCACATGCATCACTGGCTTCTCCATTCTCCAGATTTGATTTAGATAGCCTTAAAAAGCTCTCATATATCCAAAATTCTGATCATGTTTTTCTTGGTTCTGGAACACTATTCCCTTTTTTGGCAAACTTCAATTCATTCTTTTTAGGCTCTGCTCCAATGACACCTCCTCTAGAAAGCTTTTCTTGATTTCTCACAGGAATCAAGGCCGGAATCAACCTCTGATTTGTATCCCTGTAGCACATTGTTAATACCACTACATCAATATCATGGCACATTGGAGGTACTGATCTCTGTTCCCATTAAACGTGGGCTTCTGTGGGTGGGGATGGTGTCATATTGATCCCCCAGCACCAAGCACAGGGCCTCCTTCACAGGAGAGAGGCTGTGACTACTGAAAGGATTCTTCAAGCACTTATGACATGCAAATAATACTGGCTCTACAAAGAGGAATAAGAATTGATCTGGGATTTCCAGGGCTCATAGCCTAGGACTGGCTTCAAGACTGACTTCATGATATCTGGGCACCTGTGTCCTGGAATTTTCCAGGAAAGTTCCAATTTTATATATATTTGTCCTCTGCAGTCTTAAATCTAACTCCAACAGAAAGTCCAATATTATACATGAAAATCATATCTGCCCTTTACACTGAAAATAGCACAAAATCTTATGTAATCCAACTGCTTTGATTTTTGACTTATGTAAGACAGTAGTTGACTACACGGGCCATTCATGCGAAAACTTAAGAAGTGGCCTAGCATTTTGCATATACCTCTGGGAGACTTCCTACACTCTCCTCCACAAGCTGGAAGGGAGGGAAAGCTTCCTTATTGCTTCACCCACAGCGGGTTACATCCCCAGAAACTCAGGCCCAAAGTTCCTTTCTTCCTAGGCTTTAATTACAAGTAGCATTGTCAAAAACTTCAGTCATCATCAAATTAGGTAGAAGACATGTGAATATTAATTATCACTTACTAATTGGGCTTGGAGTTTTTACCAGGCACTGTGCTAAGTAATTTACAACTGTTATCTCATTTAACTGTCTCAATAGCTCCATCTGGTAGATAATACATTCTTCTTTCCTTTCTCTCATCCCTCCTTCCCATACATCTTTCTTCCCATCTGTCTTTTCTTCTTCCTCATCCCTTCATCAATAACTATTTATTTACTATATTCCAGGTATTGTTCTAGGAAGTGGGGATAGAGTTGAGAACAAGAACTTGTATAGTCCTACCTTCACGAATTTTTATTCTAATAACAAGAGACTGATGATAAACGAGTAAACAAATAAACAAGATCATTACAGAGATCCATTAGTTCTATGAAGGAAATAAGGTAGGATGACAAGTGTAAACTGTTGATCATGAGGCAGTATACTTTATATAGAGAGGTTAGAGAAAGCTGACCTTGGAAAGTTTTTTGGAACTTAGGCCTAAATGCAGCTACAAAATCTTAAAGAAAAGAGTTTTTGAGGAAGAGGGAATGGCAAGTGCAAAGGTCCCAAGGCTTGACAAAGCCTGTTTAAGGAACAGCAAGAAATCTAGTGTGTTGACCATGGGCAGAGAGCTAGGGGAGGAGAGGTAGGAGATAAGTCAGACACAAAACAGGGACCAGCATGCAGGACCATGAAGACCACAAAGCAAGTAGTTTAGATTCTATTCCAAGTACAAACAGAAACCATACAAGGTTGTAAGGAGATCCATCCATCCACCCTTCCATCCACTTAATCAATCATTCAACACATTTTTTTTTAGGACTTATTCAATCTGGCCTTTTTCTTCTAGGTGCTAGGGATTTGGTAGTAAAAAAAGACAGTCCTTATCTTTTCTTTTTTTTCTTTTTTTTTGACAGGATCTTGCTCTGTTACCCAGGCTGAAGTGAAGTGGTACAATTTTGGCTCACTACAACCTCTGCCTCTCAGGTTCAAGCAATTCTGGTGTCTCAGCTTCCCGAGTAGCTGGGATTACAGGCACAGGCCACTATGCCCAGCTAATTTTTGTATTTTTAATAGAGACAGGGTTTTGCCATGTTAGCCAGGCTGGTCTTGAACTCTTGACCTCAAGTAATCTGCCCACCTTGGCCTCCCAAAATGTTCGAATTACAGGTGTAAGCCACTGTGCCCAGCCAGTCTTTATCCTTTTATAACTTACATAATACTGAGGTGAACCAAGCACTTGGTGGCAAAACCAAGAGTTTGCTGATAGATTCAGTGTGTAGAATGAGGGAAGAGAAGGGAAATAGAGCATGGGTCCTAAGTTTTGGCCTGAGAAATTAGGAGGATAGTTGTGTTGTTTACCAAGACAGATGATTGGTGACAGATTTGAGTTATAAGAGAGCACTCAGGCTCTAAGAATCAATACAGATTGCCTAAATTCATGCAACTTGTAAGAAGTCGAGCTAGGATTCAAATCCAAGTTTTTCCAAAAGCTATCTCACAAAGCAATTCCAGGAGATTAAGCACTTTACTCAAACCCAAGATTACAGTTTAGCAAATGGGCCTAGAATATCACGCTGAAAGTCTGGAGCAACATTACCCAGGTCATATACATAACCACTCTGAGTCAACAGGTTTTAAAATAGAAAAACATGATGACCCCTCCTAGCCCCTGTCCCATGGGGATCACATTTGTTACCTGGGTCCTGGCTGGCAAGCTCACACTCATAGATGGGCTGGTAGGTGCTGCTTGCTGGGCTCTTCTCAGGACGTGGGTTTTCCCAGTTCTTCCTGATATAATGAGAAATTACAAAAGAGGGATCTTCAGAGACATTAAGTAATATTTTGGGGGCCACCAAGTGCTTCTGGGAAGGAAGAGTCTGGGCTCCTTTTGTTTCCAGCTTTTTCCTGGGTTCCTCTGGAGTAAGCCCCATGGCTTTTTGCCCTTCCAGATGGAAGGTCTTACTTCCACAGTTGGCAAGGAGAAGGGCTGATGACATTTCACTTTTCTGAGATGAAACCTTCTCCCAGTTCCAGAGTTTGTTTCTGAAGCTATTGGCCACCACTACTTTTTCCTTAGTGATCATCTCAACATTTGACTGAGTCACCTCTAATAGCAGAGAAGCCTTCTGTGAACTTGCTGCAGAACATACAGTGGACTTTCCCAGAGGCCCTGGGGAGCTAGAACATTTTGGAATTTCAGTCTTTTGAGCCAACTTTATTTTCTGAGGTTGAAGAGGCCGGGACTCACTACTGGAACAGTGTGGTGGGCGCTGCTTGTGGTTGGATGAGAGGGGTTTCCCACTGGCCAAAATTTGAGTTGACTGTTTGTCTCCAATGTCACCGTTTGGAGAAACTCCTGCTGGGAGTTTAATAGGTCCTGGAAGAGGTGGAGCATCAAGATTTTGAAATTTGGCTCGAAGTTCCTTGAAGCTTCTTACCCCTTCCTAAAGCAAAGAATAATCAAACAAACAACAAAAACAAACAACAACAACAACAAAAACAAGTGTCTCATTATTCCAAGAAAAAAAGCCAGTGGGATTAGATCTCACTGATCTCACCATGTTAAGGGACTCTAACTGCTGATACAATGCAACTGCTTCTGGGCAATGTTAGCCAGCAATGCTATTGTCTATATGAGATAGAATGAAAACACTATCTCTTTTTTAAACACTCCAGGGATGTTTAATTTTCTCACAGCATGTAAAGAACACCTATAGATAGTACTAAAAACAGTGGAGAAACCCCTTGATACAAACTTTTGATGGCTCCCCACTGCCTATAAAAATAAATTCCATACTGCTTTATACAGAATTCAAGGTTCTTCACAATGCAGTCCCAACTAGCTCAAAAGATGGTGGAATTATGATCTCCAACCACAGCCAAACACAACTACCCTTAAACCAAACAGAACTGTTTACAATTTTTTTAGACCCTCCTACTCTCTATCACCTGGAGTTTGCTTTGTGTTCTTGCTCACAAAATGCATCCCCATCAGCTTGTCAACACTTTTCTTGCACTTCACTGCCTACTAATCCATCAATATTTCACCTGGAGAACTTAATTCAATATGCAAAAAAAACTCCATTAAAAAATGGACAAAGGACATGAACAGAAGATCAACTACTGCATGTTCTCACTTATAAGTAGGAGCTAAACACTGAGTATACATGGACATAAAGATGAAAACAAAAGGCCCTGGAGACTATGAGGGGGTGAAGGGACGAAGAGGGAGAAAGGTTGAAAAATTACTTGTTGGGTACTGTGATCACTACGTAGGTGATGGAATCATTCATACACTAAACCTCAGTGACACACAATTTACCCATGTAGCAAACATGTGCCATGTGCCTTTACTTCCTGAACCTAAAATGAAAGTTGAAAAAAAAAAAAAGCTTTCACTTGTGGATGATAGACACAGCTAACTTCTTTCTTGTCTCCTTGTTACTTCCTTAGCTTTTTATATCTTGGCTGTTGAACTTAACACTATGGTATGGAGAAAAGAACAAACTTTGGAAATAGACCTATGTTCATATGAAGACTCCACTCTTTATCCTCTATGGAAATACTCTGGGGAACTCGATCTTCCCTCTAAGTGCCTCATAAAAATAAGTTATCAAACAGTAGCAGGATTAGGGCCATTATAAGTGAAATGTCCATTACAGTGCCTGACACATAGTAGGCCCATGATAAATAAAAGTTCTTTATAAGAGGCTAGATGACCCTCTTGCATTCTTAACTCCCCTTGGAAAATGATCTTGCTCTTCCCTTTAAATTCAGCTCCAATTTGGCATATGAAAATAATGGTAGTAATGGGAGCCCAACCTTTGTGGCAGAAGAAGGAGCATGACTGGGTTTATACAGTGAATTGATTGGCGGTCTGGCCAAGTAGGTGTAGGCTTAACTCCTGCTCCATGCTCTTCCTGCTGGTTCTTCTTCCTCCCACTAGACCACATTAGATTTTGTAAATGTGTTCTGTCATCTTTTGCTTTCATAGGAAGTAGGGTAATGTCTAATGGAGCCATTGCAAAAAGTAAGAGCCACTGTCCTCTCCTGATCATCTTAAAGGTTTTTAATTTCATGTACACAGACCATGTCTATGGCAGTGACTTTTGATTTTGCCAGGTTAGGAAATGTTGGGCGACCTTTTCTCTCTGTATTTACAGTTGACTCACACCTGCCTTCTGAAGATTTTGGAAGGGAGGGAAATTGAACGAGAAGCATGAAGCGAGTGTCTCGGAGCTTAAGTACATGCACTCTCCTTCCTTTTTCATATCTGTTCTCTATCTCTGTAACACACACACACGTGCACATGCACACGCACACACACAGCCAGCAGGTGTTAATTCACAATGCAGCCAGCAGCAAGTTAATTCAACCATACTTTCTCTCCCCTGATGTGGCAGAAGCCAGCACTGGGCGTGAAATCAGGAGATCTGAGTGTGAAACTCTGCTTATCCATTTTCCACTTATGTGCCTTGGGCAATTCACTTCACTTTGTTGAGCCTTATTTTCCTCACTATAAAATGAAACTTATATTTCTGACAGCAGTTCAGGGTTAATGTAAGAATCAAATGAGATAACAGATATACACACCTCAGTGATAAATATTTTTATATTGTGGTAAAATACACACAAAACATGTCATCTTAACCATCTCTAAGTGTACAGTTTGGCAGTGTTATGTAGATTCACACTGTTATGCAACCAATCTCCAGAACTCTTTACGTCTTGCAAAAATAAAACTCCATATCCATTAAACAAGTCCATATTCTGTCCTCTCATTCTACACTCTGTCTCTGAATTTGACTATTCTAGGTACTGTATAAGAGGAATCATAGAGTATTTGTCTTTTTATAACTGTCTTATTTCACTTATTACAATGGCCTCAAGGTTTAGCCATGTTGAAGCATGTGTTAGAATTTCCTTCCTTTTTAAGGCTAACTAATGTATCATAGTGTATATATAACACATCCTGTTTATCCATTCATCCATCCACGGAGAGTTGGGTGGCTTCCATATCTTAGCTATTATGAATGATGCTTCTATAAACATAGGTGTACAGATACCTCATTGAGACCCTATGTTCAGTCCTTTTGGGTATGTTCCCAGAAGTGAAATTGCTGGATTATATGGTAGTTCTATTTTTAATTTTTGAGGAACCTCCCTTCTGTTTTCCATAGCAACTGCACCATTTTACATTCTCACCAACAATGTACAGGGGTTCCAATGTCTCCACATCTTCACCAACACTTTTTTTTTTTTTTTACAATAGCCATCCTAATGGTTATGAGTTTGTCAGTGGTTAATATTTTTAAAGTAATATAATGATTATTTTCAGTTCTTCACTATTTGAAGCCACATGGAGAACTACTGTACAATGTTATTGCTTAGATTTTAGTCTCTGCAGGATTAATTAAGCAAACCCTAGTATGAAATAGAATTACGGATTTGATAACCTCCAAACCAAGGTTCTGTGCAAAGATCACTGGTTCAGCAGGGAGCAAACCTGATTATACCTGGCTCTCTACTCTTTCAACACATGTTCATTAAGTATCTACATACAGACCAAACATTGTTTTAGACAGTCAAGGGCTCTATTCTAATGTCAAGGAGAGACAGAAAATAAGCAATTACACAAGAGAATATGAGAGACAGAGTGCTATGTGGAAAATTAAGCAGATGATGCAATGGTGACTCAGTGCCTACCACTGATTTTCAGAGCTATAGTAGAAAAGTAATTTCTTCTCTCTAGCTCAGTCATACATCCAATTAGAGGTTGGACTGGGTGATCTCCAAAGCCCCTTCTGGCACTAATATTTAGATTTTATTTTCCTTACAATCAATGGGAAATAGATGTGATGCATTTTGTTTTGTATTATCCATCACCCATAGGTGGAAGTTCAGTTTTGAGGACATAAGGAAAACTGCATGAAGATGGTTTGGGAAGTGGCCATAGGGTCCTTCTGGTTAAAACCA
This sequence comes from Rhinopithecus bieti, assembly GCF_001698545.2. Taxonomy (NCBI): domain Eukaryota; kingdom Metazoa; phylum Chordata; class Mammalia; order Primates; family Cercopithecidae; genus Rhinopithecus; species Rhinopithecus bieti. The sequence continues at coordinate 12,770,541 of NW_016806642.1, read as the reverse complement.
TGCTCCATTTTTCAGCTGCCACAGCTAGTCAATCCCCAAATCCCACTGATCTGAACTCTTAAGCAGCCCATGAGCTCCTCCCTTCAATTCTTCCTCACTTACTGTTGGAATGACTTCTTCATGGTCTCTCTGCTTCCATTCTGAGCCCCTCTAATCCACCATTTACTCAGCTGTTAGACAAACCTCTTTAAAAACAAATCTGGTCATGTAAGTCCCTTACATGTTTTAAAACCTTCAATTTAACATCCCCAAAGCTTTCAAATAAGCTCAAATTCTTTTGCTTAGCACATAAGAGCCATCCTAATCCTGACCCTCTTAATGCTCCAGCATCACATTGGGCCTCCCCCCAACATGCTTTCTTCTTTCTAGCCTCACCAAATTGCTGACATTCTCCTAAACCTGTTTTGCCCTTTCATGTAGCTGTAACTTTGAATGTGCTGCCTGCAATGTTCATCTTTCTCTCTAATTTCTTGAACTAGCAAATTCCTGCTCCTTCAAAATTTAACTCGTGTCATCTCAAAATATTTATTGGTTGCCTACTATGCATTAGGCACTAGGGTTACAAAGATGAATGAGGCAACTCTGACCTTTCAGAACTCAGAAAATGAAGGAGACAGCCACAAATTGGTTGTTTTAACATAATACAGAGAATTATGAGATGTATGGCAGAAAGTCTGTGGAGAGAACCTAGAAAAGGGGCTTGTGATGCAAACCCTGTTGCCAAGCAGATTTCCCAGAGGGGATTCCCCAGCTTAAACAGTCAGCCAAGCAAAGAACAGAGGAAGGCAGTCCGGAGAATGAACACAGAAGGCACAACCTTGGAAACAGCATGATGTATACGGGAAGCAGCAGCAATTTCACATAAATGAAGCACCAGTGTGTAGTATATGAGACTGGAGAAGAAAGGAGAGGCCACGTCTTAATGTCATCGGGCTTAATCTTCATAGTGGGCGAGGAACTACTGATAGGTTTCCTGGTGAGCAGCTAAAGGCAATTTTTAACTGATTCCTCTTTCATGACCACTCTAGGTAAAGCAGTATCTCTCCTTCACTCTTTACCTACCTTACCCTGGGTATACACTGGCTCATCCAACCCTTTCTAGTGAGCCTTCCCCTAGCACAGAGCCCGGGAAGCTTGGAACTACCACGCCCAGGCACTCTTTCATCTGGAAATTTGCCCAACAGAGGTGTCCAAAGCTTGGTAAATGAGCCCCTGAGGGTGTGGCCGCTCAGGGAATAGCATGTGCTTTGGGGAGCAGCTGTGGCAGAGGTTCCTGTGCTACGCGGTGGGTAGCAGCATCGATGGGTTCACATAGGAACTACCCCATTCCCTTAGCTCTAGCATATAAGCTTCTTGCCAGTTCTGGAAATTCCTAAAATAACTTATTGCAAATCCTTTTCCATTCGCATTTACAATAACAAATTTGGTTATCTGTAAGAACAACAACAAAACACACTGGCCGATGCAGCCTGGTTTGTTTTTCTTTATAGCACCTATCAAAACCCAGCAGATGGTCTGTCTCCCTCCATCAGAATGTAAACTCCTTACAGGTAGGTACTTTGTTTGTATTTCAGTATTTGCCCACTGCTGTAGTGCCAGTGCCTTGATAAAAATGTGGTGAAGGAATGAATCCTTAATTCACAAGTCTTTCAGAACCCCTTTAAGACAGGGCCAGTATCCTATTTATCTTGGTATCCCCAGCAGTGGCAGAAGTGACCCAGAAAATCCTTGGTGAATGAATGAATCAGTGAACAGATATTTAGAAAGGTTAGCTGGTTCACATAATACATGAACCGTAACTCAGCAGAATCTTAATTTTTTTCCTGTGTCATCTTTGTGAAAGCAGATTAGAATGCCCTCAGAAACAAACGACCTAATTGCTATCATGTCAACACACAGCCCTAAAAATAGCCCTGGAACATAGCCTGGTGCTTCTGGCTTATACTGGGCAAGCCTCAAATACCTCATCTGGGAAGTACAGGCCAAAACAATGCCAGAGATATTGTGGGAACAACCTGAGATAAAAGACAGTGATGTCCTCTAAACAGAAGGGGTATATCTTTTTGATATGGAAATTAACCAAGGAGGTAGCAGCCAAAAAAAACAAAGACATTGCTATTTCAGAAGAATGGAGAGACTACAGTAAAACAGTTAGAAGTCTGAATCTCAGCTCTTTAAGTGTAGCATTGTTATATTTAGATAAATGTATTTAGTCACTAGGAAAAAAGACTCCATCAAACAGCTGCCTTTTGTTCAATGTTTATGTTACAGGAATCTAAGGAATAATGATAATAATAATAACAACAAAAATGGGCAAACATGTGATATTATCATATACCAGGCACTGTTCTAAGCACTTCATATACATTAACTAACTTAAACCCATGTATTCTCAGAATACAGACAAGGATAGTGAGGCAGGGCCTATGTGGCCTGTCCAAGGTCATGCAGCAAGGGTCAAAGCTGGGAATCAAACTCATACAACCTGGCTTTGGGGCCCATATGATCTATTCTGGACTCTTCTAACCCAAGAATTTGCTTGGTGGGTCTAGAAACTTTTTTGGCTAAAAATTTTCTAGAAACAAGCTAATACCTGATCACATGAGTATAAATGCTGTAACCTCCTCTTCTTGGGAAGATATTTTCCCCTTTGCTAGTTTCAGAGAATTGATAACTATTTTTTTCTATCCTCATCATCCTTATTAACAACCCTTATACATGATGCCGTAATTAATTTCCACAATAACCCCACCAATTAGGCAATTGTTACTGATCCTGTTTTATAGATAGACTAACAGAGAGATTAAGTAACTTTCCCCAGTTTATATAGAGAGTGATACAGGAATTTAAATCCAAGTCTGTATAACTCCATGACTGCTTTTATTTATTCCGCAATAAATACACAAATATATTGACAAATATGCCTTTCTTATAAATTTAGCTCTAATTTAAAATTCTTCCATTAATTCATAAAAATATCATAATCAATTTTGTATATGTCACATTTACTTTAGAGATTATGTTAAAAATGTAGCTCTAATCACACCATTGAAACAAACAAAAATCCCAGGAAGCCAATTTGCATTGGCTTTTAAGACACTTTCTCAGACTTTTTATTATTTACACTGACATGAGCAAAACATTTTACTTAATATAATTGGCATAGTTTAAAAAATTTTAATAAATTACATGGCCATTGTGACCATATATCTTGGATTTTTCAAGGTACTTTTGATTTAATGTAATTTAAGAGATGATGGGAAAACGCAGAACCAAATAACAAAACTCAGTCTTATATCCTTTCAAAGTAAATTTGCAAACGATAATAAATTCTGTGTCAAATCACATGTTTTGATCTCTGCTTTATAAAGCATGGCACAGACAGCTGTTCCGTCCTCTCCTGAGTTTACCCTGCTGCCATGGGCTGCTAGGTAACCCTCTCTATGTCACCACTCTCTGCCTTACATCTACAATGGCATTCATTGCACCGCACAGCAAGCTGCCTTGGACAAGGACTGCAGGTGCTCGATAAGTTAACAGTGACTTGGTAAGTGAATGTGGTCATAAAAATATACATAAAATAAGTTCCAAAAGGAGAAGATACTATTTCTATGCACATTTCTTAATTGGAAAATAAAGGTTATCTCATTTCTGAATGTCTGCACATTGCTAACTGTTGCCTTCCACAGGGAGAAACAATGGCAATGTCAACAGCAACGGTTTATCACAAGTCTGAACATTCTCCTGTGGTAAGCAAATCCAAGAGCCTTAAGGAATATGTAAACTCAAAATCCAAGGCAAAAAGAAGGCAGCAGAAGCCAAGAAATTATGAGCCCAGGAAGAGAGGCAGTAGTAGCTGTCAAATCCTATCTAAGATGGAAAGAAGTAGAAGTCGATTAAATATAGCATCTGAGTCACCCTTCATGAATAAAAGGGCTTCAATTCAACCTTCCCTACTATAAAAGCTATAATAATAGTGAAACCGTCTGTATTTTTGGTACCAATGATTAATTCCTATGAAGGGTTAGGAACAACAGAACTGAACTGATACCGCAGTTGTTAGTTAAGGTTAAAGCTTAAGGTTAAACAGATTAAAATCTTCCTATGTAAAGGCAAAAAAAAAAAAAAAAAAAAAAATCATTGCGCCTCCATTATCTGTCAGGTCAAATGAGTACTTTTCATCTCCAGGTTGGGTGTGACAAAAGAATATCAGCTTTATTAAATGTGTGACCTTGAACAAGCTACTAAATCTCTCTGCATCTGTAAAATGGGGCCAGTAATACCACATGGGGCATAAGGTTTCAGTTAAGTGTTACAAAGTCCCTAAGTGCCCAGCCCCTGGCCAGTGCTCTTGGTGAGACTGTGACTCCTCTAGTTGCAACCACATATGCCACCTGCTGTCCCTTAGCCATGAAACTGCCCACTGCAGACTGCAAAGGCAGCCTAGAGTCTTGATGGTCCTCATACACCACATGCTTTCCTCACCTCAATACCCCATGCATTACCACTAATGCTGCCTAAGCCCCCATCCCAAGTGGTAGGCAATAGTTAGCCAATGACTCGTCTTCCCCTAAAACGTCAGGACAGTGAGACTTACATCCCCATTTACCTTGGTCACCATGAGAAAATGAAACTGGTCTGTAACAAAGGGCCTTATTCCCCACAGACCTCTGTAGTATCACCAATTGAATCCCATTTCTCACCCTTCCCTGACCATCCTAACCCTCAGTCTGCAAAATTCCTCATATCCTCAATCTCTTCTATGAACTTGCTCTCTACCTTTTTGTTCTAACTCAAACTCATCTCTCTCCTGAAGACATGGCTCTTCTCGTGCTCTCGCAAGCATAGCTTTCTCCTTCCACACTCCTCTCTATTCCTGGGTCAGAAAGTGGAGTAAAGTGTTTTCTTAGCTCATCACTACTGCTTTCAAATTATTTTTTCTTCCTCAATAACGCCAACTCCTGCAAATGGCATATCGAACTAAACCTACTGCTTTCCATTGATGCCTTCCACAATATTCCTGATCACTCCCTTTTATTTATTAAAGATTTTAGCACCCAGCTCATTCCTCTCTCTCTATTACTACTCTCATGACAATAAGCAAATTCCAAATCCATGCAGATAATCTTTCCAACACTTTGGCTTCATTTCTAATGATCTCATCTTTCACCCTACTTTAGCCACTGATTTCCATAGATACACCTTAGACCCTGCTATGAGTAATAAATGAACCATCTCCAACACATGAATTTCAAGTACCCTACACCTGGATACCCCCTTTCATCTTACCCACTTGCCTTTTCTGGTGCCCCAACTCCAGCAATGCTTTAGCTTCATGGGTCTTAACACTGTTTCTCTACTATTCCCTCCCATCTTCATTTCCCTGTATACCCAGATTGCATTCCATAGACCATCATGAGAATCACTCTCTGGAATACATCTTAATTCTTGCCTCTCTCCCACTCACAGTTACTTGGGTATGGATAGAAGGCATGAAATGTGCCTAGAACTCTAACCTTGGTTAAACATTCTTCCTACTCTTTATTTGTACCTGAGGCAGAATTAAACTGAGGGTACCTCCTATCTACTTTGCAGTTTTTAGGGGCTGGAATTGTCTGTTAGAGTGGGAGCATGCAGAAACCAGGAGCCCAAGTGAAGGAGTTAGGACTTTATTCCACAGGCAATGGAGAGCCTCTAAAAATTGTGAGCAGGAGAACAACACAATGGGCAACTCCTACTCATTCAAGTCTCATGCAAAGCACTGCTTTCCCAATCCTCCTGGCTTCTTCCCCGTCTGGAACAAGGACCTCTCTCTGCTTACTTCTGTCTTGGTGCTTATCACATTCTATCTTATCGTAACTATTTACTGGTCTGCCTCTCCCACTAAACCTCACCTTTTTCAATACAAGGACTATGTCTTTCCATCATTGTATCTTCAGCTGATAGCTGGACTTGAGCAATTCAAAACATTTAATCCCCATTTAGTGAAGGTAGTTATGCAAGCAATTACCTCACTATAAATACTATGCATGGAATCAATGAAAATATAGTGAAGAATTAGTTTAACTTGGCCCATTCAGGAAATCCTTCCCAAAGGAAGTAAGATTGAAGGATGAGTGAGTTTCCATTGGGGAGAAAAGGGCTATGAAGACATTTTAGGCTAAAGGAACAGCATAGACAAAGGCATGGAGGTGTGCAGGTCCATCGTATTTTCAGATTGGAGCAGCTAGAGCATAAAATGAGTGGAGCAGGAGGAAGAAAGCCATTATTCTTCCCAGGAGCCTTCAAAAGTTTAGGGCCTTCAAAGCGTTCATTCAACTAAGTAGTGAAGAATCTCAGTTGCCTTTTCAAGGCAATAAGAGAGAAGGAAATATTTTGGTGCAGGGAACCCTTCAGTGGATTTGAGATCATATCACTTTGCCACTTTCTTGTCTGCAACTGCCTACACTCCTTGTCATAAGGGCCTTTCTGTCCATCTATCACCAATTACAGGGCCATTAGAACTTTCATACAAGAATTCCAATAGTACATTGACATCAACACAATCATCTTCCTAGCATCAACATGAAAATGTGTGTGTTTGTACCCTCTCTATAAAACCCCTTCTATCCATTTCTTTCCCTGCACAAGAGCTCAGTCTTCATGTCTTCCTCTTTCTTTGAAACATTGCTTGGATTCTTTCAGATTTAGTTTTCATCACGAATTTAAGTCTATAATCTTTACACAAAATCCTCTGACCAGATATACTTTGGAATTCAAATTTTTTCCAATTTCAGAAAGGTAATATATTACAAATTCTGTATATGTAAATCCTAGTGTGGTCTGAGACAGCATGCTGTGATCAAACATGTTACCATTTCTGTAGTAAAATATATTAATGTTCATATAATGCAAGATAAATAAAGATCATAAATTGTCTCATGTTGGTTCAGGCAGGCTTTGGAAACCAAAAAAGTTACGAAAAATTAGTGGGTTTCAGAGCTTATTGGATTTTGGAATTGTGGGTAATGAGATCATGAACTTTTCCCTATCCACTTCCTCACTTTTTTTTAAGAAAGAAAAAGCAAAAGCAAAATAATTATTCAGCTCCAGGCATAATCAATGGCAGCTGGACTGATAGTTATTCCTTGGTTCAGCTGGCTGTCTTCTGCTACTTAAGATTTTTGCAATCATTTTCTAACTGGTAACCCAGCCTCACACAAAAATGTTGCAGGGATCTGATGGCTCTAAAATACAATTCCATTCTAAAATGTCACTCCACTAAAAATAAAAATAATAGTGTTTAACAAGTATCTATCAGTTAAAGTGCTAATTCCTTCACCTCCTTGATCTGGTGCCAAACCGCCACTACACGGCTTTATGTTGCAGTCACGTAGAACTCCTGGGCTCCCTCTAGTGTAGGTCATGTTTTCCTGCATCCCATCACAGCCCACGCTTCACCTGCCATCATGCCACATGCTTCACATTCTGGCATGTCCAGAATGTCTTTGCACGAAATCTACTGTCCAAATTTTACTCATTCTTCTAGGCACAGCTTACATGCTTCTGCCATCAATGGCCCCTTCAAAACTTAACCTCTCTCTCCTCAGACCTCTTCTGGTAATGGTTCTTAAATCCTGGCTGTGCATGGGAATATCCTGGGGACTCCTGAGCCTGCCCCACTGAAACAGAAGTTCCGGGGAGTCTATATTTTATGAAGCACCTTGAGTGCTTACTGTGTGGCCAGCTCAGCACCTGGTTCAAGGAATAGGTTTGAAAACATGTCTTCTAGCACTTCATCTGCAAATCTCTTTTAGCCTTATGCCCCTTGCCACTTTCCATATCCTCCTACAATTATTCCAGTAGATGCTTCATCTGCCCTATATTCCATGAACTCCTTGAGGTCAGGTAGAAACACATACTCATCTTTGTAGAGCCCACAAGTTCAAGCATGAAAATTTACTCCTAGTAATACTCAATAAGTATTTACCAAACTAACAGCGAATGAAATGAATAACCTCCAGAGGGGATGATTTTTGTTTGTTTGTTTTGTTTTTTGTTTTTTTTTCAGACGGAGTCTCGCTCTGTCGCCCAGGCAGGAGTGCAGTGGTGCGATCTCCGCTCACTGCAAGCTCCGTCTTCTCCTGGGTTCACGCCATTCTCCTGCCTCAGCCTCCGGAGAAGCTGGGACTACAGGCGACCGCCACGACGTCTGGCTATTTTTTTTTTTTTTTTTGTATTTTTAGTAGAGACGGGGTTTCACCGTGTTCGCCAGGATGGTCTCGATCTCCTGACCTCGTGATCTGCCCGCCTTGGCCTCCCAAAGTGCTGGGATTACAGGCATGAGCCAATGCGCCCGGCCAGGATGATCTTTTAAAAGGCTTTCTTTGAGAACTACAAATTAATTTTATGCCAATGATGCATCTCAAGGCGGGTTCAGGCCGGGTGCAGTGCCTCATACCTGTAATCCCAGCACATTGGGAAGCCAAGGTGGGCAGATCTCTGGAGGTCAGGAGTTCAAGACCAGCCTGGCCAACATGGTAAAAAAAAATACCAAAAAAAAAAAAAAAAAAAAATTAGCCAGGCATTGTGGTGCATGCATGTAGTCACAGCTACATGGGAGGCTGAGGTGGGAGGATGGCTTTCACCCAGGAGGCAAATGTTGCAGTGGGCCGAGATGGCACCACTACACTCCGACCTGGGTGACAGAGTGAGACTCCATCTCAATCAATCAATCAATCAATCAAGTGCAGGTTCAATCATGCCACTCCTCTGTTTAAAACCTTTCAATGGCTCCCTGTTACCTTGTTAGTAAATTATACATTCCTTAGCCAAACACATAAGGTCTTCTCTGATCTTTTCCTGTCTACATCTCCAGCTTCATTTCCCACCACTTCCTGCCTCTAACTCACCCCTCCAGTAAAATTGAACTTGCCTCTGTGCATCTGCTGTTGCCCCTGCCCCGAATGCCCTTCCTACCTTTATTTGCCTGGCTAAACATATTCATCTTTTGAGATTTAGGAGTTGCCAATCCCTCCCAGCAGCCTTTTCCAGTTCTTAGGTTGGGCCAAGCGTGTGTACTTGCTCCATTTTAGTACCTTCTGCTTCCCTCTGTCTTTCCACCTACCTAATTTTATTGATTAAAGTGATCTGCATGTGTCTGCTTTACCACACCCCACTCGCACATATGGATCAGATTGTGTGTTTTCACTTGTGCTTCTGTCTCTGTGCCTAGGCACACAGAGAGTAGATGGACAATACGTGTTCTTTTGAATTAAACTGAGCAGATTAGAAAGCATTTTTTGCATATTTGTGGGTGGGGTAACTGGGGAAAAATTAGGAATAATTCTAGATAAAAGAAAATGAAAGGTGCGTTGACTTATTATGTTAATGCATTTCCAGGCACTGCATATAGTAGTATGTGTATGTTGCCTCAATTACCATAATCCTTACAATTGGCTTCTGAGCTCTGCCCCCGCCCCGTGAAGATGATGACAAAAGTCAGGATCAGAGCTTTCTGAAGCTTGCCAGGACACATAGTAAATGAGTGCTGAGCCAAGATCTGAACCCAGCCCTGACACCAAAGCCTGTTGATTCGGTTTGGCTGTGTCCTCACCAAAATCTCACCTTGGATTCCCATGTGTTGTGGGAGGGATGCAGTGGGAGGTAATTGAATCATGGGGGCAAGTCTTTCCTGTGCTGCTCTCATGATAGTGAGTAAGTCTCACGAGATCTGATGGTTTTATAAAGAGGCGCTCCCCTGCATGAGTTCTCTCTTTGCCTGCTGCCGTCCATGTAAGATGTGACTTGCTCCTCCTTGCCTTCTGCCATGATTGTGAGGCCTCCCCAGACATGTGGAACTGTAAGTACATTAAACACCTTTTCCTGTATAAATTGCCCAGTCTTGGGTATGCCTTCATCAGCAGCATTAAAAAGGACTAATACACCTGTGATGTTTTAAAATCAACTCTTTGCTATACAACATGCCTTTTCCTTAATAACAGTGTTTTCCCTCATCTTTTCCAGACTCATCCAACAATTATTTGTTGTATGCCTACTACAGGTAACATAAATGCATGAGGCAGACACAGGCCTTGCTGTCCTGGGGTTCACAGTCTCATGGAAAGGATGGACACATAAACAGATGATGACATCACCTTGAGGTCCCTGATGTGATGGAGCAGCACCAGAGGCAGGACAGGGAACACCTAACCAGACTGAGGACAGAGGGAACTTCCCAGAGAAAGTGAGACAGACATAAAGAACAAATAGGAACTTGGCTGTCAAAAGGGGGAATGAGATTATATTAGGTTAGTGCAAAGTAATTGTGTTTTTTTGCCATTGAAAGTAATGGTAGAGGAGATGGCATTTCAAAGACCTGAACCTGAGAGAGTCTGGCATGTGTGGGTTTCTGGAGTGGGGAGTGTGGCTGAAATGTGAGATGAGAAGGAGAAATAGGGCTGGGGTGGCCCCTTGAAAGATCTCACAGGCCACTAGAAATAAACTTAATAACACAAATTTACATATTTATGGTTCCAAATTCCTTCCCAGAATATACGGGGAGATCATGAATATCAAAATGATATTTTGTAACCTTCAAATTCTGTCACTCAAGGCACAGGCCTATAGAGAACTCCCAAAGTGAAGTGAAAAACAAAGGGAGATAACTATTCATTGCAAACAAACGGGGTTTATGATGTCTTTTAGGAAATCAGCCAAAAAAAAAAAAAAAAAATGCTATGGGCTTGATATTGTTTCAAGAACTAAAACTTAAGCAGCATTTAACTGCATTTTGTGGTGAGAGTAAGGGTTTCAGAAGAAAACTTGGGCCATATATACCCTCAGGTGCCAAGTTCAAAATGTAGCTTTCAGCAAAAGGCTCAAGTTTAACTTGGTTGGCAGTCTGGGGATCAGGGCCTGAAGTCAGAATTTATGATCTCTGCAAACATGCCAAGTCCTCCAACAACCCAATTACAGCCCATCCCTGATTACATGACCCACACTCACTCAGCATTGCAACTTGGGGCAGGAACAGGAGGCTTCACTAGAAACTGCCTGCCAGGGAGTTGGAAAAACCAACCACAGAGCGTCCTTATTTGAAAGGGGTTCCTGCTCTCCCTGCTGCCCTCTCCTGCTGCAGACAGAACAGTCACTCAGTGTCTTTTAGGTTTATGACAGTTTTATTTAAAGTGCTATTTAATGAACACTGAAAAAAGAAGGGTTGAATAACCTCTTTGAGCCACTTTATTGCTTTTACTCCACAGCTATGATGTAAACTCCTCAGTCGATGTGGCCATTTTAATTTCTTAGATTTGTTTTCTATATTACAGTCCCAGCTGCATGAAAAAACAGTAAAAGAAATCAGAGACACCATTCTAAATGCACTTGGGGCAGGTTTTACAGGTGTTAGATGTTTTTGCTTTTTAAAGAAGATAAAGGAGCCCCTGTCTGGTTTTCTGTCTATTCAGGAACCTATTTCTCCAATAATAGCAATGGAAATCATTTTTAAGATCTGGAGTGCCAATCATTATCATCATGCTCATCATTCTCGCCTCTGCTACTTCCATGTCACCCATTACCGCACCCCACTAATTACTGAGCTTGCGCCACTGAAGTAGATGCAGTGGCATCTACAATTCTGAGACAGAACCTTGGATTCTTCTAACAACCCACCGAGATTGGTCAGCATTGGTATTACCATTTTATAGATAAAGAAACTGAGGCTTGGAGAGAAAATAAGTTTAGCTTAGGGATTGAAAACCATGCTCTGGACTTTGGAATCAGATCTTCTGTGTTGGGATCCCTGCCCTTTCACTTTCAGCTAGATGATTTTAACTTTTATTCCCATCAATAAAATGGCAACAATAATAGTATTCACCGTATTGCCAATTAATTCAGACAATCCAAGTGTGAATCACAGTATTTGGTACATAGTATATTTTCCAGAAATGTTAGCTACTTATGATTATTATTGTCATCATTATTATTACTGGTGTTGTCAAAGTTTGCATTGTTGTCAAGAAGTAAGTTTGGATTTAACAACGAGGTCGGATTCCAATACTCAAGATTGGTTTACTATACCACACTGGGTTAGGCCCTTTTCATACATTATTTTGTTTACTCTGCCACTATACAACATTAAAGAAGTGATGAACTCCATTTTACAGATGAAGAAATTAAAGCTGGAGGGGTCAAGTCAACTTACTTGCCTAAGATCAAAGAGCTAGTAAATAGCAGAACTAGACCTACTGACCTCGATCCCCTAGCTCTTTCTAGCATACTCCTACAGCCTCAATTCTTGGCTGTAAGCAGTCAAGAAATGCAACTAAAGGGTGTTTGAAAGACCCTTTATCTGGGACAAAATATTTTCTGCCAAAATTGATGCTTGACAGTCTTTCTGCTTTCCAAATATGTATTCTTCTAATCCACTCAGTAAACCTCAGGATCTTCTTTACTCCAAGAACTTGCAAAGCCAGACCTTCTTGTGAGAAATGTTTACAGCAGCAATTAGTTACACACCAATACCTGACAAAGACTCCTGGCACCAGCTCCCAATTTCCTTCACCTTGGGAGGTTGCCAGCTGTGAGGGGCCAGCAACACATTCTGCAGCCCAGCTGGTTTCTTAGGAAAGAAGCATCCTTGGCCCTTTGGAGAAAACCATGCACTGATGGCTTTAAAGAGAAACTGTGTACTGTATGCTGCAGTAGAAAAGCATTAGCTAGGAGAGCCCTGAATAGATCTGTATTCTAAGGCAGTCACATTATATCTCATCTCCATCTATGAAATGGATATGCTGGTTTACAGCAGAGATTTCACTAACGATCCTTGCATGGAGAAGAAGCTGAATGATGGCAATCTCTGTCTAGACTTCCTGCCTTCCTTCTCATTAATTAGCTTAATCAATAAATGTTAATCCTCTATATAAGATATGAACCCAAGCTACCAAGTTGTACATCTATTATGTTGTTACACACACACATACTCATATATAGATATAAATATAGCATATAATAGTTCTACCTCACTATTCACATTGTGATCACAGAGACCATTCTCATTGGCCACCATGTAAACAGCACCTATTGGAGTTGTGCAACTCAGTGGCCCCACTGCAGATTTCAGTGGTGATAGTGGTGAACAAATGTTCTCTGTTCTCACAGAACTTCTAGGCAAATGGGTAACTTTAAAGGTCTACAGAGATCATTCATTCGATGCCAACTATGTACGAGGTAGTGTTCTAGACATGTGAAAATGCACTGTAAATTGCAAAACATAATATAAGTATACTATTAACAGCTATTTTCCTCTTATCTCTCCCTCTGAATATTTTTTTTCTCTACCTCCAGTCTTACCTTTTCTAGTTCACCCACTTCACTAGATTCACTCTTCTTTAATTCCCCCTTGGGTTTCCTAACATAGTGACCAGAGCAGAGAAGACACTGTGAATATTTGCTGGAGGAACAAATGCCTCCATGCTTTTGCACACATGTCACTCACTTTCCAGAATGCTCTTACCCATGTTTATTGTCTGAAAAATGTTTGTTTTACTTGACTCAACCCAACTGCAAGTCCCCGAGGAAACTTTCCATCAGGGATGCAGTGAGGGGTGGCCACTCCCCTGTGCTCCTAGAGCTCCTATACCTCCTCTACTGTGGTGTTTATTACACTTTATAGTAGGGGTAATGCAAAAAAATTGTTTTTTACATTCTTCCCCTTCCTCCCTAGACTAGGAGCAACTTCAAGTATAGCAATAGGGTTAAGAACATGGGCTTTGGATTTAAAAGTCTTAGGGTGAAATCCTACCTCTACAAATTCTGTCTCTGTCACCTTTACAAAGCTATTTCAGTTCTCTATTTTCCTACTTCCTGATGAGTGAAATGGGGATACAGCTTTTCACATCCTAGAACTGCCATAGACATTAACCTTGGCCTGGTGCCTGACACAAAGCAGACCCACAATAATGATATTCTGATGAAGATAGTTGTGATGTGGATAAAGAGAGAAGAGAGAAAGGAGGAGGAGGAAGGGGAGAAGAAAGAGAAAGAGGAGGGGGAAGAGGGAAAGAAGGAGGAAGAGGAAGACAATGATTATCATGATGATCATGGTGATTTTTAGTGATGAAATGACTGTGGCAGAGTACATGTTCAGTAAATATGTTCAGAATTAATCAACCTGATGGTTTCAGATGGAAAAATTGAATCAGTTCTGTTAGATGGCATTTTAGTTTCCAGTAATAGAAATGCTCCAATTTTGCCTCCTTCTTCTGCACTCACAGACATGAACTCATTCCATGAAGTTTTCTTGGAGTTTTCACTCCAGTCTGCATCCCTTGGCTCTAGTCATTCTGTGAAACTACCCTATGAAGTTACCCTCTTTTCCTCACTCCCCTCTGTTTCCAAACCCAGGCTAGCTAACAACGGGCACAGGACCCACTCTGTAAACATTTAGTTCTGCTCTGTTTAGACTTAGACTCAATTCACACACCCATTTTCCACTCCCTCCCAGAGGCTACATTTTTCTCTCAGCAAAATCTGAAAAATATCAAAGAGGACTTTAGCAAGACTTTTCTTTAAATAAAGGGCTAAGAAAACCAAATGGAGATGGCCTTGAGTTGGTCATATGGGCACTGGGTCAGATTTTGTTACTTAGCTAAGAGATGCCAGTTTCATGTAAAGAGCCAGAATAATTGAAGGGCAAAATGCATCAGGCAGTGCTGCCTGGAACGCACAGCTTAATGGAACATTAACAGAGATTTTTCTTTGGGTTAATTAACAAGAGGAAATAGTAAGACTCTGATGTTGGGTGATACTGTACTTTTCCGATTTTTTGGAAGGGAGTTGTATTTTGAATATATTCCCCCTTTCCATGATCCTTCATATCCTGTGTGTTTCTCTATCACTGTATTTACCATCTTTTATTATCAATATCTATTTACTTTTCTATTTCTCAGTAGATGGTGAATCCTTCAGTGGATATCATCATCATCAACAGCAGCAGCAGCAACAGCTAACACTCACTGAGCACACGTATGCACTGGGCATGATTCTAAGTGTTCTCTATATATTAAATCATAGAAGCTCTAGGGGAGGGACCATCATCAGGCAGGTAGGCACTTCCATGGAGAATCAGAGAGGTCAAATAACTTGCCAAAGTTCACACAGCCAAAAAGTGGTAGCACTGGGATTCAAACCCAGAAGCTGAAGCTTTAAAGCACACATTCTATAAGAGTTCCTCTCTCTCAGAAACTCTAGAATAGTGGTATTGTAACCAAGAAGTTTAGCTTCAAAATGCATTTTAAAACTTTTTCCTTTCTTGCTTTCAGCCTTGAAACACACTTTAAAACTTTCCCTCCCTTCCCACCTGACACTCCCTTGCACTGCCAGCTTATCTAATTATGTACTTACTTAGAAATTCCAGGGGCTAATCTTGAAACAAACCAGCCCATGGCGACCCAGCTGTGAAATTCCAGAGATTACCTCCAGGCAGTTAGTCAACAACCCAGCCATTGTTGAGATGATACCAGCCCTCACTCCAGGTGGGCCATGACTCAAGACAGTCAATGGGACAAGACAGATGAGCCTCGAGCCAGCACCACCCTTGCATGCCTCCCGTTCTGAGTTCCCCTTTTCAAACCTCTTTCCATAGCCTAAAGTTTCCAATGGTCTCTTTTTTTTTTTTTTTTTTTGAGATGGAAACTGAGACCCACCAAGGTGAAATAATTTGCCTAAGGGCACAGGCATGAGTGGCAAAGACCAAAGTCACCCAGAGGTCTTGAGACTCCCAATCCAATGTTATTTCATCCATACCACAACTTGGAGAAAAGTTGTTGTAATGGACAAAAAACAAACAAACAAACAAACAAAACCAGCAGCAACACACACTTTTGTATGATTTTTTAAAAGGTGTGGAAAGTGGTTCTTCCCTGTTAATCTTTTAAAGTTTAAGTGATAATGCTGCTTTGTTTTCTGTATCGATTTTCAGTTGTTAAAACCGTTCCCAACCTTTTTTTTCCTTCTTTTCTCTTTCTTGTCTAAGATCACACTCTGGGCTTTGAGGTGAGCCATTGGCTAATTCATCAAAAGTGGAGGGTAGAGGGCTCAGAAAGTGGTTTGAATTCTAATGTCAGCTCTGCTACAATTTTGGATTGGAGAATTTTGATTATATCAACAACTATAAATATTAGTCTAGGATTTTATTCTTTTCATAGTACTTTCAAATACATTACTCTATATAATTTTATAGACAAATAGTTATTACTAGTCACACTTAGAGATGGGAAGTCTGAAACTCAGAGAAGATAAGTTATTTGCTCAAGGTTACATTCCAAGTAGATGGCAGACCTAGACTCAAATTCAGGTTTCCAGTTTAAAGTTTTTTTAAAACCTCTGTCCTATATACGATTCACCCTCACTACGGTAAAAAGAACCAAACTAATGGTTAGGGATGGGGACTCTGGAGTTAGGCACATTTGAATTTGAATACTGATTCTACTCTATCTGTAAAATGGGAAAGATGGCTAGCAGTAATAATACAGTGAAAAGTAATGAATACAACCTCACTTTTTCCAGTATTATAATACAAAATTGCTTAATTATTATTCTGAAACACATTATTCGTAACTTCTCTGTATTTAATAGGTCCTAACAAAATGTTTCATTATTTTGATTAATCTCTAAAAATCTCCCAGGGGCTTGTTATTTCGGATTTTACAGATGTGAAAAGCTAAAACCCGGAAGTCAGTGATCAGGGAGGAATACTGACCATGGTCGCAGGATCTTTTCTGTCCATTTTCCATGCCGAGGGGTAATAAATACTTCTCAGATTTCTTCACTGAAGAGATAAGCACAGCTGTCGTTTTGGGAACGGTCAAAATAGCAACATGATATAAAACACCTCCCAGGTTGATGGGGGAAGAGAGTGCACAATTATTTACATAAATTCTCTTATTTTATTTGTTGATATGGTTCATTTATTAGTTGCTAGGGTTATCACAGCAAGCACAACAGACTATGTGGCTTAAACAAGAGAAATGTATCGCCTTACAGTTCTAGAGGCAAAAGTCCAAGACGAAGATGCTAGCAGGGTTGGTTATTTTCTAGGGTTGTGGGGGAAGGATCTGTACCAGACCTCTCTCCTTGGCTTATAGATGGCTGTCTTCATGTTCACATGGTGTCTTCCCTGTATCTTCACATTGTCTCACCCCTGTGCATCTCTCCAGGTTCAAATTCCCCCATTTTATAAGGACACCAGTCATACTGGATTAGTGCCTACTTACGAACTCACTTTAACTTCATGTATTAGTTCATTCTTACACTGCTAATAAAGACATGCCTGAGACTGGGTAATTTATAAAGAAAAAGAAGCTTAATGGACTCCCAGTTCCACATGGCTGGGGAAGCCTCACAATCATGGTAGAAGGCAAAGGAGGAAGGGCAAAGGTATGTCTTACACGGCAGCAGGCAAGAGTGTGTGCAGGGAAACTGCCTTTTATAAAACTGTCAGCTCTCGTGAGACTTATTCACTATCACGAGAACAGCACAGGAAAAACCCACTCCCATGATTCAATTACATCCTGCCTAGTCCCTCCCATGACACATGAGGATTATGGAAGCTACAATTCAAGATGAGATTTGGGTGGGAGCACAGCCAAAACATATCACTTGATCACCTCTATAAAGAACCTATCTTCATATAAGGTCACATTCTGAGGTGCTGGGGGTTAGGACTTCAACATGAGTTTGGGAGGGATGGGTGTCACAATTGGATCCATAACAGCCCACCTGTTATTACTATAAGTTATTGTTTGTAGAATTAACTGCCTTTGAGTTCATTGAGCTGTTCTAAGCTCTTTAAATGTATTAATTTATTCAAACCTCGGTTGAATGTTAAGATGTAGGTACTATTTTTCCTTTATAAATGAGATAACTGGGACACAGAGAAATTAATTAACTTGCTCAACACTGAACAGCTAGTAAACAGGAAAGCCAGAAATTTAAACCAGTCATGCCAGTTCAGAGTGTGCTCTTAAGCGCCAGGCTTTGCTGCCTCTGTGAGAAGACAAAATCCTTGCTCTCTGGGATCTCACAGTCTAGACCTGGGTCTGATCAAAGGGTCTGGGGTCTCTTGCAAGGCAGGGAAAGACCAACTGTGGCCAAGGGGTAGGGAAGTTTTCTCAAGGAGGTGTTGTCTGAGCTGAGTCATAAATGAAGTGATGTTCAGCATTCTGAAGAGGAGAATGTACATGCAGATGCAGCAGGCTAGGAAACTGGAGCATGAGGGATGTGGTGCAGGGAGTGAGGAGACTCGAGTCAGAGCATACAGGGCAGGCACCAGAGTGCCTTGGCTCTGTCATCCAGGCCAAAGAGCTTGGGCTCTACTCTGTGGGCAATGGGGAACAACTGGAGGAAATCTGGCAACAGACTGACATGATCAGATTTTGCTTTTAGGACCATTTCTCCCCAGGGGAAATGTGGGTGTGCGGTTTGGAGAAGGGAAGACTTGACTCAATGGGAAAGTAATGCCAGGCTAAATGCTGAGGTCAGCACTGCTGCATAAGGCTGGCTGGCAAGGACTTCAGCCCTCCAGTAGTAAAGGTCACTTAATATGTCAGTGTCAAGGACTAAACAACACAATTCAAGAGGACTCTGCAGTGCAGCATCTCAGCAAAGATGAACAGGATATACCATCTTTTGGACTTGTGACTAATTGTGTGATTTTTTTCTTTTCTCCATCTCAGAAATTCTCCCAGAAATCACAAAAAGCCTCACCCTAAATTATCTGAACTTAATCCAGGCCCAGTTTACTCTCCTAAGAACAAGCTCATTAACAGTAGACCATCCTTATAGTACAGATCCTCTCAGCAGGTCCACTTGTGTAGATGTTACCCTGTCTTGTGACTTATTCCTTAAAAATGGAAATATTCATAAAAAACCCTCCAAAATTGCTGTTGAAGCCTGTGTGGGGTTTCACAGACATTTAGACCTGGGTTCTGTCAAAAAGAAGCCATGCATGACCTAGGGAACATACTGCCATCCCAGAATGTCAGAGCATGACAAGACCTCAGAGATATTTAGTTGGACCTCCCATCTTAGAAGTGAAGCCTCTCAGTGGCTCTCTTGGTTTACAGGATAAATTATATATGGCATTGAAGGACTTTCAATATCCAGATCCTATTTACTTATTGGGATTCCACTCTGGATACTCTTTTTTTAAACTTTCTGCTCTAGTAGCACCTTGCTGCCAAGTATCCCCAACTATCACCCTGCCATATTACCTACCTCTGCTGCTCCACCCATGCTGTCCCTTCTGCCTTCTCTCCCTCCTTCCCTCGAGTGTTCCCTGATGAAATGCCACTTCCTCTTCCTCTGACATTCAGTTAAGACACCAGCTTCTCTAAGGAGCCCAAGGATGAACCCCACCCCTTGTCAAGCATCCATTCTCAGTGCTTCCATCAAAGCTTGTGCCTTCCTCCATTAATCTACTTTTCATCAAATATGAAAATTGTCTGTTTCCTTGACACTCTTCCCTGCAAAGCTGAACAACTAGATGGGATCTAGAACTTCTCAGAAATTCTAAGATGGGGTCTGAGAGTAGAGTCTACTGAGGAGATCTGACTCAAAGTTTACCCTCAAATTGAACAAGAACATTCAGGGAGCAGCCACTGTAAATGGGGCACACTGGATAAGTCGTGTTGAAGAAGTGTGTTGGCATTTTCTGTCTCTGTGGCTCAAATTTCCCTGTAATATGGGAGTTTCCAGACTGGTTGGTATTTGAGAACACTCCCACCTGCTATATTTTATAATTCCATGACTTGTGCAAATCACTGATAAGAGGCAAAAGTAGGCCAGGCGCGGTGACTCACGCCTGTAATCCCAGCACTTTGGGAGGCCAAGATGGGCAGATCATGAGGTCAGGAGATCGAAACCATCCTGGCTAACACGATGAAACCCCGTCTCTACTAAAAATACAAAACTTAGCTGGGTGTGGTGGCAGGCGCCTGTAGTCCCAGCTACTCAGGAGGCTGAGGCAGGAGAAGGGCGTGAACCTGGGAGGTGGAGTTTGCAGTGAGCCGAGACTGGGCCATTGCACTCCGGCCTGGGCAACAGAGCGAGACTCTGTCTCAAAAAAAA
>NW_016806642.1:12745712-12750091 GCF_001698545.2 Rhinopithecus bieti | reverse complement strand
AAAAAAAAAAAAAAAAAAAAAAAAAAAAAAAAAGGCAAAAGTAAACTTAAATATACTTCAACTACAATTCCAATGCTCATTCATCAAAAATTCAAGCACCATTTTGTAAGCTCCCTGACTGGCCAGCTCTCCCACCTCAAAAGTGCTACAGTTCTCTCTTGCAATGACTGTATAACTGAGTGGAAACCTACCTGGCTGAGGGCATGCACTAGGCTATACCTCTGATTTAGAAAGAGAAAATTCCATCAACCTCTTTGGGTGTATAAACTATATAATAAAACAAAATTCTATAGGGTACACTTCAACCTTATGTTTATGGACAGAGAATGACTTTTTAAATAACTACAGAACAAAGGATATATCTAATTGTCCTGATATCTGTTAATGAAAACAAACCACCCCAAAACTGAGTGGCCTAAAACAAAAAACATTTTTCTGTATTTCACAATTTTGTGGGATAGGAATTTGGATGAAGCTCAGCTGAGTTCTCCTTCTGTTCCACAGGGTGTTGATAAAAGTCATATGGCTGCATCTCACCAGTGGCTGGTCTAGTCTGGAGGGTACTGATTTTAGTCTTGCAGGAATGGCTAGAAGGTTAGGCTTAGCTGGAACTGTCAACCAGAGTGTATATATCACGTGTCTCCAGCCAGAAAATACTGGAGTATAGACTACTCACATGAGGGCTCAGGGCTGCAAGAGTAAGTGTTCTCATAAATGAGGTAGATGGGGTATGACCTTTTATGACACAGTCTCTGAAAGCACAGAGTGTTACATGTACCACACTGTATTGGTCAAAGTAGTCATGATTTCAACCAAGGGATGGGAACATGGGCACCATCTCTTCATGGGAAGATGTCAGAGAATGTGAGGCCAAGTTTTTAAATCCCCTGTATAACACATACTAAACATCTACTACACACCCAGTGCTATTCTAGATAATGTAGATGTATCATCAGGATGATACTTCCTGCCTGGGCTTCTTCCTTGAACTCTAAACCTGCCTGTGTAGCCCCCCTAAACATATTGCGTCTAAAACCAACTCCTAATCTCCTTTGAAACCTGCTCTGTGTTAAGTCATCTCGGTAAACCTTGATTCCACTCTTCCAGATGTTCTAGCTTTACAACTTGGAGTCATCAACAATTTTCTTTTCTTTTTTTGTCCAATCCATTAGTAAATCCTGCTGACCCTACCTTTAATCTATTTCCAGCATCTGACCACTTCTAGCCACTTCATTGCTAAGACTGGTCGAGCCACCATCCTCTCTTGCTTGGATTACTGTAATAATCTCCTACCTGGTCGGCCGGCTTCTGCACTTCCTGTCCCTAGTATCTATTTTCAAAACAGTAGTCAGATGATCCTTTTAACATGTCAGTTGGATTGCATCATTGCTCTGTCCATAATGCCCAGGTGGCTGTCCATTTTGCTTAGAGGAAATGCTCAAGTTTCAACAATGGCCTCCAGGGCCCTATATCATCTGACCCCACTCTCTCTGACCACTCTCTCCTTCACTTCCTCCAGCTCCAGTCATTCCTTGAGCACACCAATGAGCTTCTGCCTCAGGGCCTTTACATCTGCTATTACTTCTCTGTAGAATGTTCTTCCCTAAGATATCCACACAGTTCATTACTTCCCATACCTTTTTCAAGTTTCTGCTCAAATGCCACCTTCCATTGACACCTTTCTTGAAACGATTTCATTGAAAATAGCAGTCCATCTTCCTGCCTGACCATCCTTATTCCCTTCCCTGCTTTGTGTATCTACATTGCACTTACTGCCATTTGACCCATACACAGATTTGTTTGTCTTCTCTCACTAGAATATGAGTTTTAGGAAGGCAGGTATCTTCAACCATTTGGTTCACTGTTGCATCTCCAGCACCAAAGCAGGACCAGACGGCACAAAACATGTCCTCAACAAATATATGTTGAATAAGTGAGTATTTTGTTAATTTTAGAAAACAAAAAAAATCTTTCTTTCAAGATGAGAAACCACTCTTATTTCTCTTTTGATTTTTTTCTGTCTCTGAGCAGTGAAAGTTATATAATCATATTAGTTTATCCCATAAAAATGTGATTAGCTAACAAACATGCTCTTTTGTACATTTTTATCTAATTTGCCTAACATTCTTCCTGCTGTCCTATTATAATCCTTGCTAGCAATGCTTGGCTTGTAGTTGGCACTCAACAGTTGTTACTGACACAGGTAAGCTCATGTCCCAGCTCTGCTGCCAGCTGTGTGATACTGAGTAAGTGATAACATTGTCAGTTACCTCATCTATAATAAATGGGGCAATGGCATAGATCTCACTGTGTTGTCATCAGATAAACTGAAATGATGGATGCCAGTGCAGATCCTGGCCCATCAGAGATGGCAAAAATGTAAGTCAGTTTCCTTTTCTTACAGGCACACTACATATATTCAGCCTGGCACATTCTCATCAAGGAGGAGTTTCTCAAAACTTACTAAGTGGTACAGGAGAGGTGGGGGTGGCAGGGAGAACTCAGAGGAGGGAGATGAAGTCATCCCAACATGCCCCTGCTCACCCCTTTCCAAAACTCAGCTATTTGGACTGGAGTGATCTGCCACCGAGATAAAGATGCCCTGTGCCCCGAGACAAAGGAGAGCTTTTCCTGACCAGCAAAAGTTGAAACATATCCTGTGTCCTGATTTAAAACCAAACATGTGAGTGAGAAGCCACATGATTCATGGGAGAAAATTACTCGACTCCAAATGTATAATAAAAAAGTATGGAAGCAACACACACACATGCACATCAAAAGAAACTGACTTATTGAAGACGGAAATAGAGGAGAGTGGAGAATTGCAGAAGGAAAAAGGAAGATGTGGTCAGTCAGGCGAGACGTCTCCAACTATGCCAACAGCACTCAGCCATCCAAAGGGCAGGGAATGCTGGCGTGGGGCAGGGTACTTTTCCATACATCTCTATTTATACAAGCACCTCTGATAGTCTCACAAACTAGTTATTGTACCAGCAATTCACTTTCATGAGTGAAGGACCCAGGGCTCAGGGTAACAGGCACACTTGCCCCAGGCCACACAGTTAACAAGGAACAGAGCGCAATCTAGAGCCACAAGCCACAAAAGGGCACTGCACAGCCGGTTTCCCAGCACCAAGTACTGCCCTCTGACCAGGAGGCCCGCTAATCACTGTAGAGGCCGGATACAGTCCACAAGGGCAAGTAAACACAGTGAGAAGCCAGCGGGCGCTTCAACAGAGGATCTGGGAATAGGTCAGGAGTCCAGCTGGCTGGGTAGAGCTGGGCCACATGCTGTCATTCCTCAGCACCTCCTGTCCCCTCATACTCCAGGTGGCACAGGACATAGCACACTCCTCTTCCCTCCCACCTGCCCTGAGCAAAGCCAGTGTGAGCAGAAACGCACTGGCTGACACCTGACATGTCTATTCCCGCCCAGGAGGCAGGACGCACAGGCAGTTTTTCCGCAGGGCTCTCAAGTGGAAAGAACTTGACCTTCAAGAAAAGACACGCAGAAAGCCAGCAGCAAAACTGAGATAGCCTTACCCCTTCCATTGCTCTCCTCCAAGTCAGGGTCGGGGAGACAAGCCCAGCCTCCCAGAGCTGGGTCCCGGGGCCAACAATCCGCTTTCCTCGGTCTCTGCCAGCCAGGAAGCAATCACTTCGCACAGGACACACCTGAGCCCAGGCTCCCCACCTGCCCCATCTGAGCCGAGGCTCCTCCCTAGCCTGGGGCTGGGCCAGGGCCGGCCTCCATCCTCCCAGCTTGGTTTAGACCGGCACCTGCCGGGGGCTGGAGAGAGTCCTCTGTCTGCAGTCCTGCCAAGACCACCTCTTCTCAGCAAGCGGCTCTTCCCATTGCTCCCTTCTGGCTGGTCTAACAGTCACTCACTCTCCAGGGCATTTCCCTTTGTGCCCAGGCGGCGGGAGCTGCCGAGGAATGGGGAAGGCAGGCTCCTGTTAGTACAGACCCAGACCGTGCGGGCTGGATAGTGTGATCCCCGTTAGTAACAGCCTCCGCCAGCTCCGCCCTTGCAGACGACCACTTAATTTCACAAACCCTTTCTCACCGTCAGGGAAACCAAAGCCCAACAGGACAGCATGCCTAAGCCCACAGGGGGATTTAGTGGAGCCCAGAAAAGGAGCTAATATAAAGGAACACCCTGTTTTTGGCCTGGTATTTACCGAGGCATTTGGATTCCCATTTTAAAAGGTGAAGAAGAATGGCCGGGTGCGGTGGCTCACACCTGTAATCCCAGCACTTTGGGAGACCGAGGTGTGTGGATCCCTTGAGATCAAGAGTTTGAGACCAGCCTGGCCAACATGGTGAAACCCCATCTCTACCAAAAAATAAAAAATAAAAATAAAAAATAAAAAATAAA
>NW_016806642.1:12608622-12742354 GCF_001698545.2 Rhinopithecus bieti | reverse complement strand
AATAAATAAATAAATAAATAAATTAGCCGGCTGTGGTGGTGGGTGCCTGTAATCCCAGCTATTTGGGAGGCTGAGGCAGGAGAATTGCTTGTACCCGGGAGGCAGAGGTTGCAGTAAGCCGAGATCATACCACTGCACTCCAGCCTGGGGGAAAAGAGTGAGACACCATCTCAAAAAAAAAAAAAAAAAAAAAAAAGTGAGGAAACTGAGGCTCAGAGAGATGGTAACACCTACCCATGGTCACATAGGTAGTGAGTAGAAGGGCCAGAGTTGGAACCCAGATCTGGCCGACTCTAAAGTGATTTTATTTTGCTGGGGTCACTTTTGTTTGTCTGACAGAGTTGGAGATAGAAACCCAAGCCTCAGTTGCCAGTTTGGGGGCTTGCAGCTCTCCCGGGGTTGGGGAGGGGCAGAGTGGGTGGCCTGTGCCCTGCTTTATGTGTAACAGGTGTGACTTTTCTTGCTTTGTCAAATTCTTAGAAATCTTCTCCTGTCCTGACCAGGGAGAGGAGGAGTGGAGCACAGGTGAGGAGACCCCACCTGAGGGCCATTTCCTCTAACAGCTGATTCCCAAACCTGACTGATCACCAGAGCTGCCTGGGAATCTATCAAAAAACACAGCATTCAAGGCCCAGACAAGACACCGCATCAGTGCTTCTGGCCCAAGGACTGGCAGTTTGGATTTTATAAAAGCCTTTGAGGTCTGTGTATTTTAAACTTTATTAATGAATGACTCAGTAAGATGTGCCTTTTACATCCTTCCTCAACACACATACACATCGGCTAAAAGAAAAACTCCCCAAAGCAGTACTCACTCTTACTGTGTGTAATCATGCCGATATTTTCCATTTTGCTCTGAGCCATGACATGCCATTGAATTAAATAACTGGTAGCACTTTCTTGACTTCATGACTCTCAGTTTGGCCAACGCTGCTGTGTAGACTCTGCTTCCAGTCAGTCGGAGGGCCCATTTCTGAAGCTAAAGGGGACCCAGGCCAAAAGTCATCTGTAGCTTTCCCTTAGCACTCTGGTTCACGCTCCTATATGTGTAAGTTTGTAAATAAAACAATGGAGGAAGCTCTCTGGAGAACTTGGAGCCCTCCCCACAATCCCCGCTGACAAATGGGCTGTCAAATTCCCTTTGCTCCTAGTGCAAGAGCTCCCCCTAGTGGCTTCAGGCCAGCCTACACTGGCAGAGGGGGTGGAGCAGAGCAGCAGGACTCGCATCTCCTCTTTCCTGGGAGGGCTGGGAGGTCTGTGCATTTTGCTTTGGTTCAGGGCTACAGTGCTAGCTCCTAGGCACTAATCATTGGTAGCTGTTAGGGGTGGGTACTGTTTTGTCAGTCGGCTTAAGAGCTATGACTCTTGGAATGGCAGAGAATCCCTTGCTGTATGTCTTATGATCCTCTAGGTGCTAAACTCAGTTTCCCCACTAGCAGTTGGTCTGGGGAAAGTCAACTCTGAGATGCATGTTTCTCATCTGTAAAAGTAAATAAGAGTCTGGCAGCGTTGGCTTAAGGACTAATGGCCATGGGAAAATCTCTTGATAGGGTGGCTTAGCAATAAGTAAACACCAATAATGTCAGTTCCCCTCTTTCCCCTCTCCTCCTCAATGGTTGATGGCTGTGTCATTGTCAAAGTGCCCATGTAGCACTTGGATATACAAATGAAGTAGCATCATTTTATTTCCCTGTAATCATCCCAGTTTTCTCACGGGCCTCTATCCCATAAGTGGCAGATCCTTGTATTCAGTTGCTATAAGGAGAACTCATACATGGCTACATGGGAGGGTAAAGGCAGAAGAGGTAGGTACAAAGTGCAGACATTGTGGGGAGAATTTCGGATGGGAAATTTGAGGGTTGACCTAAGTGGCAATAGATATCAGTATACCTTATGAATAAATATTTCAATTCAGTAAAGATGTATGAAATCCTGCTGTATCCAAGGTGCTTTGGTGACCTCCTGCTAGCTTTACTTACTGGCTTAGAGCCAGGAAGGTTCACTTAATCATGGATAAAGAAATGACTAACTGAGCACCTGCTGCCTGCTGGGATCGGTGCCCCAGACCTTGCAAGCATCACTTTATTTAATCCTTATTATGATCCTAATTTTCCAGCAGTGGAAACTGAGGCCCATACAATTTATGTTGCCTCTTCAGGTAACACAACCAGTGGAAGATCAGAGACTTCAGACCAGGAAGGCTGACTTCAGAGCCCATGCCCACAGGTGCTCTGTTTACTTCTATTTAAATCTTAGAGAAATACAGAATCATAAACTCACAGAATCAGAGAGCTTCAGGGGTTCTTTGAAGCAGTATTTTCCAAACTCAATTTTGAAAGTAGCCTATGAGAAAGCTTAGCAGATACTTAGGCTGAAGTTTGGCTCAACATCTTCTAGATATTTCTAGTCATTCAAGGCCCTAGCTCCAGTTTGCTCCTCTGCGTAACAGGGATGACGTGCCATACTCTCCAGAAAGGGCCCATCCATTCTTCAGGGAACTGAGCAGCAGGAATCAGTATTTCCAGCACATTCTTAATGTTTCCAAACCTTACTTTCAATCTCAGATTCTGCTTGGAGCTCTGCAGTGTCTCCTATTATGTCTCAGTCTTTCATTTCTTAGCAAACATATTACTTACACTTTGTATCATAAGCAATGGTGTGAAATAGAATACCCCGATGTAAAAAAAGGAGCACTTAAAACAGATCTGAAAATGGGAAATCATGTACCCTCACCTCTTTTAGGGTAAACTTTGAGCACTGTATGTTATATGATGACAAAGCCAGACTGTGTCGATTGATTGTCAGAGTTAGGCTGGTGCTGCTAGAGTAACCTATTATTAATATTAAAATTCTTATTGGTTAGATTAATCATTTCTGAGGATTTCCAGCACAATATGTAATTTATTTATGTATAATTTATATCCTGACTGCTTTCAAAAGGGAGAGAAGGAAAGATGAAAGAAGTTAAATTTATTGAGAGTCTATTGTGTAGCAGGCTACACAGTTGCATATATTTTCTTCTATTCCTCATGACAATCTTGTGAGATAAGAGATGCTATCTCTGGTTGATGAATGAAGACAGTGAGGCTGAGAAAGGTTAGGCAGATGTCCTGGCCATGCAGAGAGTACAGGTCTGTTTCTCCATCTGAACTCTGCCCTGCCCTAATCCATTGTTCTTTCCTCCATTCTATGGCAGCTGCAAAAGGGGTTGAGGGAGTATACCATTTAAAAAACAGGTAAAAAGGATGATTTGAAATGAAGATAATAGCCATGTAGAAGACAGGGCAGGTGGGAAGCTAGGAAGGGATGGATTATCAGGACAGAAACATGGGACAATTCATATAAGGTATACAAGTATTTAAAGATAAAATATTTAAGGATAAAATGCCTAGAATTATCTTGGAGGTGTGTGGGTTCAAGAAAGGTCTTGCTTCCATTTTACCAGTTTTTGAAAAACGTTTAGTCCAGCTGGTTTCTCCTTTACCTTGAAGGAAGCTCACATCTCGATTTTGTGCTCATCTAAGTAAACATCTTAATAAGTGCGTAATAATTTAGTAAGAGCTTTTTTGAAGAATGCTAAGCAAACATGACCAACACAAGTTGGTTTTATTTTAATAGTCTTTTAATAAGAATCTCAGCACCTGCTTTGAGCCAGGTGCTGTGCTTGGAGCTAGGGATGTAGCAACCCTTCTGGTTCTTGTAAAGCAACGGTCTTCCCCCACTAATGCCAGTTACATTATGTATGCATCACTCAGATGAATTATTAAGATGTTTTCTAATATGCTTGTCTTGTTGAGATCAAAGGAACACCATTCCTCTGTGGGAAGAAGATGGAGCTTGCCTGGAAATAAGAAATCTTTTCCAATGTCAATCACTCCCATGTTCCATCACCCAGAAAAGTGAGTCTTTAGATAGAAAACTCAAGCAGGGAACCCCCATCTCTCTTTGGGTTTGTTTTTCTTGGGTCTGGACTTCAAGGCATAGTCATACCACATGAAGGCAATGTTCAGAGACTCAGAGTACTAGGATATAGAAGTGGAAGGTCTCTCCACAAAATCCACAGGTCAATTGGTATCTTAGTCTGTTTGTGCTGCTGCAGCAAAATACCTTAACTGGGTAATTTGTAAACAGCATAAATTGATTGCTCACAGCCGAGGAGACTGGATCAAGATGACTGCAGTTTTTGTGTCTAGTGAGGGCCCCATGTCTGGTGAGGGCCCAGTCTCTGCTTCCAAGATGGCGCCTTGAGCACTGCATCTTCCAGAGAACGGAAGGGCTAAAAAGGGCCCAGCTAGTTCTCTCTGGCTCTTTTATAAGGCATGAATCTCTGAAGCTTCAACATAAATTTTGGAGGCGACACAAACATTCAAACCACAGAAATTGGTATGTGACTTATGACTCATAATTTAGGAAGCTGATTTCATATATGTTGGAAAGCTCTATCAAAGTCTAAGAGTTTGAATAGTTTCTCCTTATGAGGACTTGGGGTGGGGGGCAAAGCTTCTCTCTCACACTTTTGCACTCTCCCATGCATGTACTTAAGGCGTGTGTGTGCACATCCCAGGGTCTGCAAAGGCATGGTTCCTGCTCTCAGGAGTTGCTGTTTCTGACCCTTTGTCATCCTGAAAGCAGCCCTAGGGATTGCACCTCCTTTTCTGCTTTAATATCTATTTTTCTTCCTCATGTAGCTACATTACAGAGTTGCCAGCAGCCCAGGCTCACACTGCCAAGAGCTGATGCAACAGCTTATAGGGAGGTGGGATGTGGCAGGCCACACTACCATGGCCCCATGTGTTGGATCTCAGTCAGCTAGTTCTGAATGAGGATGCTGGATGAGACAGGCCATTTGGCCCTCGTTCATACTGCAAGGTAAGAGTGCTTTGTCGTGAAAATGAAGGGCGCCTGGGAAAGGAGGTGGCCTGTGTCAATGAGATCCTGTTTCCCACTGTCTCCTAGAGCAGAAGATGCTACTCAAGCCACAGGGGAACAATCTGCATACACATCAGCCAGGCGGAACTGAGCATGGAGGTCAGTGTATTCGTTCAAAGGCATCTATCACTGTGGCAGTTAATCACCTATATAAATATTTGTAGAATTGTATGACCTCATTTGATGCTCACAGCCAGCTAATAAAGAAGGCAGGGCACATAATGAGTCCCCATTTTACAGATGACAGAACAGCAGCTCAGAGAAAGGATTTGATCAGGGCAGGATTTGGGGAGTGTGGCATGTGGAAGAGGAGGAGGGAGTTGGGAGGTCTAGAGAAGAGTGCTACAAACAAGCAACAGAACCTGGAAGCTCCATGCTTGATGTGGTCACCCTGCTCACCTGCTCCCTTCCTTTCTCTTGGCCCCCACCTGCCTCCGGCCCATGCCCATATCCGTGTCTCTTCATCCATTCAGGAAATGCTTACCTAATTTCTGCTATGGTCTAGGTTAGACCAAGACACACAGTGGGGAACAAAATTCACACTATTTTCACCCTGTGGAACCTGTAGTCTAGTTAGGATGTAAGACACTAAACAAACAGCTGAATCATATGAGTACTCATACCCTCAAGTGCTATGAAAAAAATAGGGAATAAAATAACAAGGGCCCCCACTTTGTCAAAGACCGTCATGAAGTCCAGTCATTCCTGAATGTACTTACTCATTCATCCAACACATATTTATTGAACACCTACTCAGTGTGTTGAGCTAGGCTCTGTTCTATGGATTGAGGACTCACAGTGACCCACAAAACCAACTACTTGCTGCATTTCTCCCTTGGGTATTTCATAGATACCTCAAACCAAACAAGACCATGATTTAACCAATGATCTGACCCCCTAAGCCTGCTCCGAGCAGCATCAAGCTCATCCTCTTTCCTGAGCAGAAAACTTGGACTTTCCTGACTCCCATTGATCCTTCACTTCTCAAGTGCAGTGGACTATGCCTCACTCAACAACATTTGGTGAGCCTGCCTGCTTGGCACACATTCCCACAGTGAGTGCCCGATTGTCACTGGCACAAAGTAGGCATAATCTTTGTATTAAGAGAACGAGAGTCTAGCTTCACCTCAGGAAATGACTAGACCTCAGAAACATCTCTTCAATCAATGTGGTTCTCTCATTCCCCTCTATGGGGGTTGTAGGTTTAGTCCTGGGAGAGGTACCCCTGCCTTCAATCCCCCACCTCACACCAAATGAGTCTTCTTAGTGTTACCTGATTGATCTTCCCAAGACAAATCTGACCATGACACTCCACCATGGGAAACATCCTCTAACTCTCTAATGCCTACAAGGGCAAGTCCAAATCCTTCCCAGGACATACAAGACTGTTTAGAATCAGCCCCTTGGTGCTTCTCCAGCCTTGGCTCCCATCACTGGGCTCCCTACACCTGCTAGACTGAATTTCTTCCTTTCTGAGCTCTCCATGCTGCATCTGGCCTCTGGATATTGGCCTATCCCATTTTCTCTACCTGGAATGCTGTCCCTTGCATAGCTGTTACCCACCTGTGCCATATCCCTTAACCTTCCAGAGCTAGTGCCAGTGATGCCCCTGCATTGAGCCTTCTCTGATGACAGCAGAAGGTGATTTACTCAGTTCTGTATTTCCACAGTTCCTTCATCATTCATCCCATAATTGGTCTTGCAACAACAAAACTGGTTTTATTCCTATCCATATGGTAGCCTCTGTGAGTCCTTCATAAACTCCCTATCCTCCCGAGTATTTCTGAGGATCTTCAAAGGCAGCTTCCCAAGGGCCCCCAAGACCGACTGTCAGCTAGACTCATCACGAGTGGCATTCACCACAGTCTTTCTTTCCAGCTCCAATCCAGGGCCCACAAAGCTATTGGTGGAATTTCACTACTGTCACCAGAGGCCATCCATCATGACAACACCAGTGTTCTTACGTGGGCTTGCATCAGACTAGGTGTGAAGAACTTCTGGTGCACAAACTCATTTTATTTTCACAACAACTGTGAGTAGGCACTCACCCTCCATTTTACAGATGAGAGAGCTGAGACCCAGGGCAATGAGGGTCACACAGATCAGGCTACAAGGCTGGTCAGTGGGAGGGCTGGGATTTGCTTTTGATTAGCCCCATCCAGAACATGTATTCTTACCTGCTGAGCATGGGCCATACACCAAGCCTCTGGACTGCAGCTCAGCTCACCACCCTGCCTTTGTCCCTCTGCCCCTATACCTATCTCTGCCAAGTAGGCAGTGGGGCCTTCAAGGGCAGAAATTGGTTCTTACTCTTTCTCTACCCAGCTCAGTGCTAAACCTACAATAAACGTTTTTTAGTAAACTTGTTACCTTTCTGGTGAGAGTTCATTCGGTGGGATTATTTTCCTTTTCTCATTTTAGGTCTAAGCTTCTTCTCAATAGCTGGTCAGCCTCATTTGACAGCCAAGCCTCCTTTAGAAGGACCAAAGTGATTTGAGAGATGTATGGGTCAGGAAACGGTAGAACCATCCTCCACTGTAGTGGGAGTGTTAACTTCTGGCCGTTCCCAGATCCATTTTAAATGCCTTGTTTCTATTCATTTGGCCTCCAGACCAATATGGAAATATAATAATGCTCTGGGCAGCATTGAGGAGACCATGCGGCTGTGTGCTGGCCTCACACACAGGGAAGCATTTCCGCAGCCAGCCTGATATCCAAATCTTCCATTTTGGCCATGAATGTGCATCTTCTCATCATGGGCAAATTGTACTGGGCTCTAGGAATAACTGTAAATTGGCCTCACTCTGGCTAAAGTCACATATCAGACCTGAAGAGCAGAAGGATAATGGATCCTTTGCCATTGTCCTAAGGGCCCCTGCCAACACTCTCAGATGTTCTGGATTCTCTAACTGTTCTGATTGTGATGATCTCACTCCACACCCAGTATCTCACCATCTGTCAGTGACACAGAGGCTATGTAGGACTTGAGTGTGGGTTAACTTGAACAAGAGGATTGGGGTTGGAGAACCCAGTTAGAAAAAGTGGATAAGCTTTCCTAGAGCCATGAAAGTGTCTTGGAAAGTATAAATATAAACATGATTTATGATAAGTAAACATATTTCTCCATTCACCCATTCACTGATTTGATTATTAAACTGACCATTCTCAGGAACTGCTGGATGGGGAGATGAGCTGATGTACCTGCCAGGGTCCAATTAGGAAAACAGAAATTGTTCTACCTATTGGAAGCAGAAAATTTAATATGGACAATTTGTTACACCAGGAGAGCTATGAGGATACCCAGAAATTAGCAACAGCTGGGAGCCACTAAGCTACAGGGACAAATTGGAGGTGGTGTCATCAGGGTCTAGGAGCTAGAATCACTCAGAGGAAGCGTGAGAATCAGTATGGGAAAGTAATGGTCACCTCTACATTCTGAAGCTTCTAGAGAAGAGAAGAAGTACCCTGGCTTCTTCCTTCCTCCCGTCCTTCAGTAGTCTCCTGTGAGTGCCTTGCATTGACCAAGCCCAGGCAGAAGCCAGCTGATGCAGGAGCCTGAGACCTGCAGCCTGTAGGGGTCAGAGGTCCTGCCATTTGGAGGAGTACAGGACAGGGCTGAAGAACGCATCTGTGGGCAACCTCTCTCATGGCAGGTGCAAGGGATACAAATAATACAAGAGAAAACAGTAAGTACCGTAATTGACTTTTTTAAAGCCACTAGATCAAAATAGAAAGAGCAATGATGTCCTTCTTTTGTGAAAGGAAAGGGTTCAGAAAACTTTTTGAAGGAGAAAGCATAAGCTGGATCTTGATGAAGCATGAGATTTTGACATGAAAGCAGGGAGAGGCTGTTTCAGAAGGGTCAACAGTATGATCGGGGCACAGTTTCTAGAATGGGTCTGGCATCCTCAGGGAGCAGAGAGAACTCTGGCAGAAGTACAGGGTGTGTCAGGAAAGCCATCCCAGGGGGGAAAGACCAGGTTGTGTAGCGGCAGTGTAGCGGCAGTGTGGGCTTTGAATTGTGTACTGAGGACTTCAGATTTAGCCTGTAGGCTGGGAGAATTCTGATGCAGGGTGGCTGAAAGAGGGTGGTGCAGATCATCTTGGATGTAGAGGAAGAGTGCGACACCCTGCCACCTTCCTGTGTCTCCTTCTCCTCCCCGCTCTTCCTTCTCCTGTTCTATTAAGCAAATGGAAAACTCATGCACCCTCCTGAGTGTTTGCTCTTCAGCATTTATTCTAATGCCAGGATCCAAAATATTTTTGTAATTCTCCATGGACAGTTGCCTTCAGATCCTAAGATATGTTATTTAAGAAGACAAATCTTTGCTTTGGATTTGCAAACATAGATTCAGTTGTGGTTTTCTTTTCTTCTTTTTAATTTTTTTGAAACGTTACAGGGGATTGGGAATTAAATCAGATGCATAATGCAGTTGATCAAGCCATTATGCTTTTTGTTAAAATTGAGGTATAATTAATATGAATTGAGCTGTGGCTCAAATATTCATTGGAATATGAAGTTCACCTCTCCAGGTGACTGCTCAGAAGAGATTCATTCGAATATCTAAGTAGTCTGTTTAAAAATCAGTCTCGTGATTTTATGATTAAGTATCATATGATTTACCTTAGGCATGAAGAGCAGAGGAGAAGAACAATCCCTCCCATTTGTACAGCACCTTATGCTTTCTAAAACACTTGCACAAAATCAAAGGAAAGTACAAAGAAATAAAGAGGGGGGAAAAGCAGAAGGGCAAGGAAGTAAATTATTCTTACAAGACTTTTTAAGAAAAAAACAACACTGCACTGTCAAGAGAGATGGGAAGTCAATATGTGAGCATATTTCAAGAAGTCAATATCTGAGGATATTTTAGGAAACTCATGGTCAGAGGTTAAGAAGTTGAAACCCACAATGTCCAGTTCACTTACAGATTTCTGAAAGGTTAAATGACCATTTTGAGTGATCACAAAATAATATTCACCATCTACCCCTACAACTTCTTTCTTACATCAAGTGAAAAAACATACCAATTGTAGCACACATTTTTGGTAGACTCGCTAGCATACACTTATCCCTGCTCCCCTTTCCCTCAGCTTTAAAACAGTATTAAAAAAAAAAAAAAAAAAAGTGTGCTCTCCTACTTCCCCTACTCCCACTTAAATCCCTCTGTGAGTTAAGGAAAAGCTGGTTCCTCCCCCTCCACCCCACCCCTCGCCTCCACCAATCAGATCCCACCAGCTCCAGATGTGGGACCCGATTGGCAGTTCATCAGCACATGTTCTCCATCTCAACGAAGGGTTGGGTTCAGTTGTAATCATGTGATCTAAGCCAGTCCAATCAAGGGATTTTTTTTCTCGAAATATTGGGATAGGGTTTCCTCTTGCCCTTAAAGCTCACTAGGAACATGTAGTAGCAGGAGCTGCTGACAGCCGTCTTTGACCATCAGGAGAGTCAGGTTAAGAATGAAGCTTTACCAAGCAGAATAAAGAGTGGTTCTTGAGTTGCTGGATGGATTAAACCAGCTCTAAGACTTAATCTAGGCTTGAAGTTTCCAGCTCTGGAAGCCAATAACATCCTATTTCAGTTAGCCCATTGGAGTTGGATCTTCTTTTCTTACAAATAAAAACCTGGGTGATAACCACAAAAACACTCTCCCAGTATGAAAATATTGCTTATGTGAAGCACAATAGCTTTTAAACCAGGATTTATTCAGCCCTGATAGATGCCAAATGTTTTCACATACATTGTTTTGTTGATTCTTTATATATTTACCCTATCTTTAAATGAGGAAATGGTAGCCCAGGGGGATTAAATGACTTCCTTTAATAGTCAGGGTTGTTAATCCTGGCTGCTGTAACAAACAGTCTTCATATCTCAGCACTTTACTATATATATGAGTATTTCCTGCTCACATCACAATCTAATGAGAATTAGGTGGCTTTCCTGGGTGGGTGTCCTTTAGGTGATGACTCATGGATTTGGTTCACCTCCCTTGTGTGATCCTGACGTTTTGGAATATTTTGTTTCCATTGGTGTGGATTTAGAGACAGAGTGTGTGAAAAATCTCCAGGGAAGCTTCAGAGGTAAGGCCTGGAAGTGTGGCATCCCTTTTGCCCACGTCGTACTGTCCAGAATCTAGTCGCATGGCCAACAGCAAAGAAGGCTGGGAAATAGTCTTCCTCGTGCCTAGAGGAAGAGGGCGAGCATCTCTCTGTCATCCCTGTGGAGGGCCATCCCAGGATCCCGCCCGGTGCAGTTGGTAAATAGGACCAGGATTCTAAGCTAAGCTTCTCATTCTACGGACTCCTTCCCCGTCTGTTTCTCTTGCTCCTGCTTCTTTTTCTCCTCCGCCTCCATCCCCCATACAGTCGTATTTAGCTAATCCCCTCCATACGTAGTTACACTGCTTATGCAAAGGCCAGCTGATATTTCTTCCCTCAGTATCTTCTTAAGGGAAGAAGAAACCCCCAGCCCCCCTGACATTTGATAGAACCACAGAAGCTGTTGTTACTTGAGAAAAATGTTCACCACATAATAATGTATACGAGGAATTGATCATTTACTTACCCTCAAAGCAGATGGACTTTATAAGCAGAAGTGCTCTGTAATGCAGGCATGACTGGGAAGAATAAATCAAATTTCTCTGTGTACTTAGGGGAGAAAGAATTAATTCAAATGCAGGGTCTGCCGCTTCAGGTCCATTTACGGAAGCCACAATCCTGCACTATGACCACCAGGGGGAGCGCTAGGCCCATCCCTGCACAGGTAGCTGCTATTTTTAGAGGCTGCTTCTAGCCTGGAGGAAGAAACCAAAGAAATAAAGGACTACGATACTTTTTTTTTTTTTTTTTAGCCGGACCAACTTATAAATTATTTGTAAGTCCAATAAAAGGCAATTATCAACATTTCCTACTATTTCAAGAGTAATATATTCTATGTTAGAAAAAGATTCAATTTATTCCATGGCTATGATTCAGACAATGGGAAATTGGAGACAACCACAACCAAAAAAAAAAAAAAAAAAGATTGTTACCCTGTGTAAATCTTTGTCTTTAAAACCCAAATCAGAGGATGGGAATTCTTGCCCTAGTGGGCATGAGATATTTGCCCTGAAGGCATTGGAATTTGATGGGCTGGGGAAGGCGACTGGAAGGTATGTGTGTCCAGTGACACTGTGTAAAACTGTCATTCTTCCCACAGCACAAGGGAAGTGAGTCAGAGTACTCTTGTCCAAACAACTGGATAGTGTTTTATTATTTCTAACTCTGTAGGCATGCAATATAATAATGAAGCTCAGAAGATATTCTCATATATGTTGTGTGTATATATATACATACACACACAGACACATGTATATATACACACACACACAGAGAGAGCGTGTTTGTTTGTGTGTGTGTGTGTGTGTTGCTATGTTGCCCAGGCTGGCCTCAAACTCCTGGGCTCAAGCAAATGTGTCCTCCTGTCTTAACCTCCCAAAGTGCTGGGATTACAGGCGTGAACCACTACTTCCGGCCAAAAGAGATCCTCTTTTAATAAACAAAAGTGTTGTTTTCAAAGAGCCCTCCTGTTCTTTCCAATCAGTTGTGTGAGCATCACTTTCTTGCCAAGCAGCAGTGTCATGTGATGGGACAAGCCTGGTTCCTTGACTCCAGAAAAACAGAGCCCAAACCTTGCCCCTGTGAGTCAGTAAAACTGAGACTTTGGGCAAATAATTGAACTTCTTCCATCTTCAGTTTCTCTAATACAATATCTATCTCCCAGAATGAACATATAGCTGGAATGAGGCAGTATACAGGAGTACCTAGCTCAATAAATATTAGCTTTCTACTCTGATAAGGTCTTTTGTTTCCCTACAGATGGCAACAAATACATTTGAACTGAGCGGCTGGATTCTACGTTGTCACATATTCTGAGTCTGTGGGCCTGGATGAATGAGGTTTTGTGTTGAAGCCATGGCAGGGATGAGGAGTAGGTGAGGGTGGACCCACTCGGGTGTGGAGGCAGGCTTACTGAATCCCTGAGCTCTAAAGAGGAAGCATGTTTCTGGGGCTATGTGTTCTCCAGAGAACTGAGGCCCTTCACTGAGCTGAGAAGGCCTTTTTCTCAAGCTCAGGGAACAAAGCAGCAGGCAGTGGGAATGTGAACATGTAAACCAAGGCTCTCATCAGCGGCTGTGACTACTTGGAGACCTTTTCCTGACTGTGTGACAAGCAGAACAATAGGAGTTGATAAAGCTCAGAGCCTCTGCTGGGACAAATGACTGAATGTTTGTGTGCCCCCAAAATTCATAAGTTGAATGTTAACCCCTGATGTGATAACTGAAGGCGGGGCCTTTGGGTGGTGCTAAGGTTATGAGAGTGGAGCCCTTACAAATAGGATTAGTGCTCTTATAAAAGGGGCCGTGGAGAGCTATCTCACGGCTTCTGCCATGGGAGGTTACAATGAGAAGCTGGTGTCTGTGAACAAGGAAGTGGGTTTTCACTAGACACTGAATCTGCTGGGCCCTTGATCTTGGACTTCCCAGCCTCTAGCAATGTGAGAAATAAAATGCTTGTTGTTTAAGCCACCAAGTCTATGAGTATTCTGGGGTTATCATAGCCCGAATGGACTAAGATAGCTACTGTCTGGGGAACTTGCAGGTGTCTGGGGAATGTGTAGAGCTTGGAAGAAAGTGAGTTGCAAGCATTCTGAAGATTACCAGGACTCTGGGGGTCAGCTCAGCGCTCCAGAAACAAGAGAAAGCTGACATCCCTAGAGAAAAAGCCCACGTGCCACAAGGTTTGCCATCAGGCGGCACAGTGAGCCCAGCACCTGCTCCCCATTCACAGAACTGGTCTTAAACCACTCAGTTCTACCTCCTCATTCCTCCAGGCCTGATCCCTGTTTGTGAGCATTAGCCTAAGACCTCATGCTTATCTCTGCTGTCTATTCTTAATACCCCTCCACCCCTGTCCTCCACCTTTCTCAGCCATTGTCTGTGCCCTGGGAGATTGCACCACCTGGACTTCTTTGCTGCCTGTTCAGGTTAGAAAACTCCAGCAGGAGGTGCCGAAGTGAGATAAGAAGGAAGTTGAGGTATTTCTTCCCTGCCCGTCTTCCTACTTGGGCGTGAAACTCTGCCACTCCTGGTACC
Organism: Rhinopithecus bieti; assembly: GCF_001698545.2. Lineage (NCBI taxonomy): Eukaryota > Metazoa > Chordata > Mammalia > Primates > Cercopithecidae > Rhinopithecus > Rhinopithecus bieti. The sequence goes on along the minus strand of NW_016806642.1, from coordinate 12,728,291 downwards.
CTGCCAGCCACTGCAGCTCCCACCAACCCTCCTCATGGCCCCCATCCCCGTGGGGCTCTAGTGATAATCTTTCCGCCCACCTTGTTCCTTCTACCATCTGTGTGGTAATGGCTTCCTGCTCTTGCTCCGTGCTGCGTGCTCCACTCTTCCTTGTCAATCCCCTCAACTCTATTCACAAATCCCTGAGATGTCTCGTCATTAAAATCTCTGCTTTTCAACCACCTGGGGTAAATTCTGTTTTCCACGAGGGCCCTGATTCAGACATATCGCCTCTTTGTAATATTTATTTACATATTATCTTGTTTTAGAAAGGAGCCAAAAACAATACATAAAATGTAAAATCACAAAAGTTAAAGTAAAATTTAAAAACATGGCGACAAAGGTATAAATTGGAACCAAAGACAAAACTAAGAAAACTGCACAGCACCATCACTCCCCCATTTGCTTATTGGCAGGCCACAGATGTAGCCCCTTGTTTTCTAGATGCCCAGAGATAAAGTACAGCCTCTGTTGAGTGCACAGTCTATAAAATACCAATAAACCATGTATGTCACACAAATACAACTGTGTGGGACTATAGTTTTAGCAGCATTCTCTTAGTTGTAATGAAAAGACTTTTATACGGAACAGCACCAGAAAGGGGAGGACTAGGTGAAGGTGTTGCCATAAAGATGCCCTTGGCCATGAAGGAAAAGGGCATGTCCCAGGCATCTGAGAACAGGTACCACAGTGTGGCCAGACCTTCCAGTCACGGCACGTGGTCCAGGACACCTGCAGAAATCTCAGCAGCGGGGCTTGCTGACTCTGCGACCCCGTGGTCTGCCATTAGCACCGCTGAGCTTTTTCTAACCATTGGCTTCACTCTGCTTCTCTTTCTGCCAACAGTTTGCTCCTTTAAATGTCGTTGGTCTATTATCAGACTTCTGGTTACTCAGATTTCCACACCGCCATCATTTTGTTTGCACATAACATCCGTTTATTCAGGGTCTCTATTCTACCTCATAGCCTCTCTCTGGGCATTCAACCAGTCTCACTTTCTGCTACTGATTCTCCTTATATCTTTCAATTCAGATCTTCCAGAGTGAAAATACGATTGGCCATATTTCTCCTTGGGTAGAACTTTCCATATTCGGTCACATCATAACTGGTGTTTGGTCAGGTGTCCAGCCTAGGACATTCCAGGGGCTGACAAGGTAGGTAGGGTCACATGCTAAACATGACAGCTCGGGGTTGTGGTGTGGGCAGGGCAGTTTCCTTTGGAAGAGGAAGATCAACCCATATAGACTGCATCATCTGGGCTCCACCAGTTGATAAGGAAAACCCTGTCAGTCATTTTTCACTCTTCATGAAGAGACTGTAGATGGTTTGTGAACATCTGCTGATTCTGGTCTCCTGGACTTCCCTAGGAATCTCCATCATGGCTCAGTCCTCTGTAAAAAAAAAAAAAAAAAATTCTACTGATCTACTCCATCCCTGAAAGCAGAACCCAGACAGCAGGGGGAATATGACCTAGGCAAAAACAGTAGATATTTGATTTTGGTGAGGTCATTGTTTCCTGAGCACACCAGTGTGAGTTAGGGGCTAAAAGACAAATGCTAACCACTGTCTGCTGGTGAGGACAGAGAAGGACTCTAGCTTGCAATGAACTGACTTGGGACATGAAAAAGACAAGCTGTGGATGATGTCTCTGAAGGCCTCCAGCTGAGCGTGGCCGGGAAAGGCAAGCAATGTCACATAGCCAGTCTGGAGAGTGTATCCTTCTGTAGTGTGGACAGCCACCAGAGGAGAACTTTCCCCAGGGAATTTAGCATTGGTGAGTGAGTGCTGGTGGAGCTGGAGTTCTAACCCTGCCACATATCGGCTGTGTGACCTTGGACAGATTACTTGATTCTTAAACCTGTGTCTGCATATATAAAATGCAGGCAGTAATATCTACTTTGAGGAGCTGAAGCAAGAAATACATGATAGAGTGGTTATGAAGCACTTGGAGACTACATATTCAAAAACTGTTAGTAAGTTTTATGATTATGATTCTTGCTGAAGCTGCTGACCTGTTTTCTAATATTTGTAATAGGACTTGGGTTCCCAATAACTTGAGAATAAAGGAACTTTTCAAACCAAATGAGGAATTGTGCCACTTATGATGAGGCAGTCATAGCATTTTGGATAGACAGGGCCGTGGTTTTAAGCAGAGGCTGGGGCTACGTACTTCATACAGCTCAGTCAGCTGTGGGTTGAATAGTCTATTGCAAGATCCAGATTTTGAGTTAAATTTTTTAAAAAGGCAGCAGTACAAGAAAAGATAACAGGTCTCTCAAGTGGCTTATCAGGCTAGAAAGCATTTTCTTGCATGGAGACACAAGGATGGCTCAGTCCATTATAACACAACCCTGCCCCCGAAATCCTGGAGGTGGTGAGGGAAAGCGCAGGCAAGCTTGACCTCATATTGGAGTTGCCATCTCTCACAACAGCCCTCTCCACCAATATCTGAAATCCTTAGTTCCAGTAAGGGTGTGAGCTCTGAATCACTGAACTCTACCTACCTACACCCTCTGGGGAGGGCTGCAGGAGGCCAATGGCTGAGGACTTCTTTTTTCTGCCTCCTGGGGGAAAAACTGTTCCCCTTCAGTCAAAGGGACCATTTCTGCAGTCAGAAGGGAAGGAGCCCTGCTCAGTCTTGCTGCCAGGTGCAGGCTGAATTATCTTGCAAGAGCGACTGGAGCCTACCTTGGCTGAAGTCAGTGAGGTTGTAAAATCACTTCCCTGAGGCACTCCAGCACCCAATTTGGAGATGAGTGGGGATTTACATGATTCAACGGAATGTTTCTTTCCAGTGTCAGGGCTCAGTCAGTCGTGAAGGAGGAATTTGTGAGCAAAGCTTACTGGCTGTGTTTGAGATTCATTCTTGTCCTTGTCTGGAGGGGCTGGAGGAGCAGTGGCAAAAAAGGACTAAAATTTTGGGACAAGTAAAATAAACGATGCTCAGGGATGGGATGTATCTGCTCCATTGGGACCTTGTGAGACTCTCTTTATTGGGGCTGGGGGATGAACCAAGAAAACTTTTCTAAGTCTAAATCCACAATAAAAGGGACACTCAATTGCTGAATATTTATTATGGGTTAGGTGCTAAGTTAAGTCATTTACATAACATTTTCTCATTAGATTCTTACAAAAGCTCTGTGAAGTAGCTACTTTTGTCCTTGTCTTACAGATGACAAAACTGAGGCTGAGAGAAATTAAGTAATGAGCTCATCGTGATGCAGCCAGAAAGTTGCTCAGCTGACTCAGTACTGCCCTACCCCAGGGGAACACTCCCTGGAGTTGTGGCTGAAATTCACACCTGAACGTGTTTATTTCCAAATACGTATCATGCAATCTAAGAACAAAATGAGCCAGTATGCTTGCTTTGCACTTGAAGGCTCTGTGCGATCCCCGTAAAAACAGGTTAACAGGTAGCTGGAAGTTGGGGAGAAGTAGTGTCTGTATCATTGCCCTGTGGTTTAGTGGATAAAGCTGGAGATTGGAGTCCTTCACCAGGCAGAATTCAGATCCATGCTGATCCACTTACCGGGTATCAGATTTTAAGAGAGTCACTTATCCTTTCTGAGTCTCAGTTTCTTCATCTGTTTACATGGATTGCTAAAGGAACTCAGAGTGGTTGTCAATGTTATGGCCTTGCTGTATGGTATAGGCTCCACAAATATTCCTCTCTTGTGGTTATCTATTGTGGTATAACTAACCATTTCAAAACATAGTGACTTAAAATAAAACAATCCCTCATTTTGCTCATTTAAGGTTAAGGCTCGGTAGGGACATCTTTTCCCTTCTCTATGCAACATTGTCTGGGGTGGCTCATCTGGGAACCCTCTTTCAAGATGGCTCATTTGCATGGCTAGCAAAGTTGCTTGTCAGTTCCTTTTGAGATGGGATAGTTCCCTTGACCCCTTTGTAGGACTTGTGAAGGGGTGACTCATTTACTCAGCCTGCAGCTCTGAACCCCTCACAGAGCGGGAGCACACAGGTGAGCCTAAGCAAATGAATGCTGGAACAGGCCAGTTGCTCCTCTCTGGTGGGAGCAGACTCTGTGCAGCCCTGCAGCAGGGTTCAAGCACATTACAATGTTCTTTTAGCTCTGCTATCTAGGAAGGGGTGTCTGCATCCCCTGGAGCCCCAGAGGGAGTGTGTTATAATCAATGCTCTTTTAACATTTGCTGTCCATGGATAGCTAAGTGTTTACCAGCTCAGTGGAGAGTCAAGGTGCCAGCCTTTTACACCCTGCCCTCTTGGTACCTGAGTTCTTGTCTGGCATTCAGGAATATCAGGTCACACGAACAAATTGAAGCGTGGTGAATGCGGAGGATTTTATTGAGTGGTGGAAGTGGCTCTCAGCGGGAAAGGGAGCTGGAAGTGGGACAGAGTGGGAATATAATCTTCTCCTGGAGTTCAGTTGTCCCCAGCCAAACTCTTTTCTGAAGTCCCCCTGTCAAGCTGTCCCTCTGAAATCAAGCTGCTTTTCTTCTACATCTGGCTGCTTCTTCTCTTCTCTCCTTCTCTGCTGCTCCACTCTGCTCTTCTGCCAGCAGAGCTTGGGATTTTTGTGGGTACAGGGTGGGAGGCTGGGGGGACCAGGGTGATTTTGGAAAAGGCAACATTCAGGCAGGAAAATAAGCATGTGAAGTTCTCATCTGGGGCCATGGGTCCAGGCTTGAGGGTGGAACCCCGGCCAGGGACCCACCCTCTTCTACCCAGTATTTCTCTGCCTCCTGGCCAAAATCCTTTCCACACTGGTCTGTTCACAGAGCAACTCTTGCTTCCTCACAGTATGGTTGCTGGGTTAGAAGAGTAAGTGTCACAAGAGGTTCAGAAGTAGAAGCTGTCCATTTATTAAAGCCTGAACCTGGAAACTGGCACAGCACTACTTCTGCCACATTTTTTTGGCCAAGAAGTCCCAGAACCCAGAATTAAGGGCAGGGGACATTAATGGGAGGAATATCAATTAGTTTTGGGATCATGTTTTAAAACAACCATGCCACAGTCTGCCCTCTGGCCTCAAATTAATTACAATTATTCTACACGCCAACTATATCCACTGCTTCCCAATACCCCCACAAAAGCCTCATCCCATTATGGTGTTAGATTCAGGATCAAGGTCCAGAATCCTGTCATTTCATCAGGTTGAGATGCCAAAGAGGCTCCTGGGGTGCAGTTCCTCAGATAAAGCTCGTTTTTGTCAGAAGTCCTGTGCACTAAAGAGACAAGTCTTCTGCTTCCACTTACAATGGTGGGACAGACAAACTCAAACCATCAGAGCAGCGGTGTTTAGAAGCTGAGCTACTGAGTTAGTCTGGTGGGCTGGGGCGTGTCTGGTAGCAGCCTTGTGCCATGGACTGAGCACAGGCTTTGCCACTAGATGTTCTGGCTTCCAATGTAGACTCTGCCACTGATTTTGTGGGTGGCAGTGAGTATGTTTTCCCACTACTCAGAACCTTAATTCCCTTTTCCTTAAAGTGGGAATAATAATTTCCACTTCACAGGTCTTCGTGGGATTTAAATAATGTGTTGTACTTGAAATTGCCTGGCAAAATGCATGGTCTATACTAGGTCATCAATATGAGAATAAATTGGGCATAATGATATTTATTTCACAGCATGAATGCAAGACTCAAAGTAAATGAAAGAGATTTGTAAACTGTACAAGTTTTATGAAAGAATAATGTGTGTTTGTTTCTTTTGTTAACATCCATTGGCTGCTTTCCAGTTGAGGCCCCAGCATCAGCAGTGAGGAGTACCCTCTGCCCTGGGCTCAGTGACAGCTTGGTCTCTGAGGCAAAAGTTGGGAAAGGGAGCTGCTAGCTGCACATAAAACAAAAGTCATGAGACTTTCCCTTTCCTTTTGTACTTGCTTCTGCTCTGAAGCCACCAGATTTCACCCACATGGGATTACACCAAAATGTATCAACCCAGCCTTTGGTGCTAGATAAAATTTCTGGAGGGGATAATTAGATGAATCTACATTGTAGCCAAAAAGTCAGAGCAGCAGTGAGTGGGTGGGTGGCCATATGGTTTCTGTTTCTAAGAGTCAAAGATGAAGTAGAAGTAATATGGGCTTAGAAGTAGGCAAACCAGGCCAGGCGTGGTGGCTCATGCCTGTAATCCCAGAACTTTGGGAGGCTGAGGCAGGTGGATCATAAGTTTGAGAGATCGAGACCATCCGGGCCAACATAGTGAAACCCTGTCTCTACTAAAAATGTAAAAATTAGCTGAGCGTGGGGGCATGCGCCTGTAGTCCCAGCTACTCAGGAGGCTGAGGCAGGAGAATTGCTGCAACCCGGGAGGCAGAGGTTGTAGTGAACCGATATCATGCCACTGCACTTCAGCCTGGCATGACAGACTGAAACTGTCAAAAAAAAAAAAGTAGGCAGATCAGGGTTCAAATCCAGATACTGCCTCTTCTTGACTATGTGGTGTGGGAAAGTCCTCTCACCCACAGGATCCTCAGCTTTCTCACCTGATACACAGGAAAATAATCATCCCAGCTGATGCAGTTGTTGTAGAAAGCACCGAGGCAATGCATGTGAAGAACTCGCTTCATTGCCTGATGCAGAGGCAGTGCCAAGCAGATACTACTTTATTATTATTGGGAGAGCATGGGATAATAGTATTCACCTCATGGGCTGGTATAAGGATTGGATAAATTGCATTCAGAGTATTTCCCCAGAACTAGACATGTAGAAAGTGCTCAGGAAATAGTAGCTGCTGCCATTAATAATTTTAATTTTAGCAACCACAGTGTTAATCACACTCAACTAACAGTCTTTCGAAGTTTCTATAAGCTTGGAGACAAGTAGGTTTGAATTATGTATACAAATGCCATGTGAAAGATTTCTTCTGCAAGAGACTGGTGTATAAACAATTTACTTGCACAAAACAAGGAAATAAAAAATATTAACAGAAAAGGAGCCATACTGAGACCAGCACCCACAATTTTGTTGATGTTTCACGTGAGAAAGTGCACGATAAAATCTCCATTTTGAAGACGTTGCTCAATTTTTTAGACAGAGAGAAATACTAAGTGGAACAGGCTTACTGAACAGTTCAAACTGGGGCCACAAACCAGATATGGTTTTATTTATTTTCCAGTCACTGCCTTCAGCTAAGCTCTGTCTAAATCCACTTTCCCCTATCTTATTGGTAAATCCATAGCTTTTTTGTCACTTTCAGCAACATGGATAAAATCACTCTAGTATTTTAGCCTCCTTGTCCTAACCATGGTACTCCGTGGTCCCTACCTAACCCTCCTTGTGTGGGCTACTCCATCAAGTCTCCTGCCTTCAGAAACCAGAAGAGAAGTAGGCACCAGTTTCTATGTTTCTATAAGTTCCCAAACTCCAAGAGACCACTTTTAAGAACTTTCTTACAATCTTCCCCTCCACGTCAAGGTGGTCCTGGGCTGAAACCGCACATTCTGCAGCTCAGTGGACAGCAGACTGGGGAATATAATGCTGCATGGGTGAGCCATTGATACAATAAGGCTGTCTAACACTTAATCCAACACCTAGCAGTTTAGACCACACTCTTTCTCAGATCTGTGGCTGGCTGAGCAGCCTGGCTTCAGGCTATGGCAGGTGGAGGTCAGCTGATTGAGTCTGGATTTGAATGAGCAACTAATTCAAGCTGAAGGTATGCAGGTTTGCTGGGCCCTTCTGTTCCATGTACCTCTTTTCCTCCAGGAGAGAGGGATACCTGAGGCATGTTCTTTTTATGATGATAACTGAGACCTAAAAGGTCTCCTCCAAGTATCATGACCTCACATTACTATATTCAAAAACATGAAGGGAAATGAGGATTCTCCCTGCACTTCTCTTAGTTTCCGTGAGGCTGGTAGCTTTCCTTAGAAGTTATCCAACAGATTTTCCTCTGTATCTCATCCACTAGGAAGGAGTCTCATGTCTATCTTCAAATGAGTCTCCAGAAAAGGGAAAGTGCTGACCATGGTGGGCTCAGAAAAATGCTTGTTGAATGAATTGATTTTTATGGAAACAAGCAATCTTCGTTTAGGTTGCTAAACCAAGTGTCATTTCTGAGAACAAGCAAAACACATGACCAGGTTAGGATAACTAAGTAAAAGGAAATGAGGAGGGAAGAGTAGGAAGAAGGACCCAACTTTATGTTTGTTGCCAACTCATCTACTGAAACACAATTGTAGTTTCAGTAACACAGAGTGATAATATGCTCAGAGTTTGAGGGCTATGACAGAGCTTCCCAAGCCTGGGGGTCCTTATTTCACATTCAATAAAATAAAAGCAGTGGCGGTAAAGAAGTTAATAATAACTAATAACAATGTGTTATAATTAGCTATTAATAATAATTAGCTGTTTTTAATACTTAGGTAGTATCAGTTAAGTGCAGGCACTTCTTAAGAGCTTCATAAATATGAGTTCATTATTATGTACTGCTCATGAAGACTGCAGTGGCCAATTGGCCTCAATGAACCACGCTTTCTGATATTCACACCCTTGGATGGTCCCCTCCCACACTGATCCTAGGGTTGACCTGCAATTTTCTTTCACCAGTGGGACACTGACAAGTGTAATATAAGCATAATAATTCTCTTTTGGGAGTCAGCTGCTATGCTGTAATGAAGCTTAAGCTAGACTCCTGAATGATGAGAGCACATGTGCAGAGAAACCCTATGCAATGATAGGCTGTCTTTCATGTCCCAGCCCCAGTTTAGCTCTCAGCTGAACAACCTTCCACAGAATCCTGAGAAATAATAAGCCAATGTTGTTTCCAGCCACTAAGTTTTTAGGTGGTTTGTTATACCACAGTAGAAATTTAAATAATTGGTACAACGAATGTGTGCAAATTCCTTGGACAATTTATGTGAATGACTTTCTTTTCCTTTCTTACTATTTATGATCAGCCAGAAAAAGCTAAGGGGATGATTATGAGCCTCACAGGGCTCATTTATTCATTTATTCAACACATATTGATTGCATGCCTGCTCTGTGCCAGGCAGTGTGCTTGGTGCTGGGGTACCGCTGTGAGTAAACAGCCCCTGCCTTTGTGACGCATATAATTTATGACACAAATCCCTCCTCCCTGATGCCACTCTGAAAAGATGAGTAGCGGCCTCCTCAAATATATCATTTGTTTTCTTAATAACCGATTATGCATCTGTCACTCATCTAAATCTGGCATTAATCTGCTTGTTATGTCAAAGACAGGGGAGTAGTCAGACTTTGAGATCAGGTTAACTTTGCCTCAAATCCTCTCTCCCTCCTGCCTCCTTTTGGCCTCAGTTTCCTCCTTTTTGGACCGAGTATAAGAATTCCCACTTAAAGCTACTGTAAGGAAGGCAGGAAAAGCACAAGTGCTCAATAAATGTTCATTCTTTTCTCTCTTTCATGGAGTGAATAACTACATTCAATTTCAGGGCAGTTTTCATCAGAAGACAGTTCATGGGCATCTGGTCTGGACTTCTCCTGTTTTCTAGGATGCTGATGCTGACAAGAATTTTGCACCAAGCTCTCCTAATACTCTCTACTTGCCCTGAGTCCCTGATCCTCTGCAGTGGGCGGCTGAGCCTGTGATCCTGGATGCAGGGCCCCTCGTCGACAGAGCATTACCAAAGACTCTCATGTACATTATCTCAATTACTCTTTCCAGCAGGCCCGCGAGGCAGGTGTGCTTAGCCTCATTTTATAGTTGAGATGCCCAAGGCTCAGAGAGCTAAAGTGACTTTTGCAAGGTTACAAAGACAATTAGTGGCTGAGCTTGCCTTGAAACCCAGGTGCCCTACCTCCTGCCTTAAGGTCTTTCTAGTCTCTTTGCACTGCCTCCCTGCCACGCCATCCCCCACTGCCTAGTGCTACATCACAAAGACCTTTGAAAAGTGAAACCCAGAGCGTTCTCAAGAAGTGGAGGCACAAATGCACAGTTATTGTTTTTCTTGCAACTGTGTACGTGGGGGGCATTAACATTCACCCAGGAGCTGCTGAAATCCACTCAACCAGAACGAGGCTGGTGAGGAGAGAACTGACCAAATTTGTTTACAGGGGGCTAATCCGGCTCTGTCTCTCACTCCACACAGTCTGGAAGAAAGTCTAATTACAGCCTGACAGCCCGGAGTGTCTCATGGGAAGACAAATCTTGAATAAAAGTATGAAAACAGACTTGAATGGTGTGTGTGTGTGTGTGTGTGTGTGTGTGTGTGTGTGTGTGCCTCCTGGTCCTGCAGTTCTAACAGGGATTTCTGAGATAAGAATTATATAAGCCTAGGTTTGAATACTGGAGGAGGCAATGGAGATAAGCTAGCCGTTGGGTGTGGACACTGAAGTCCGGAGAAATCAAATGGCTGTCCCAAGTTCATGCAATGTGGTCTTGATACAGGTTGGCATAAGAATCCAGGTGCCTGACTCTGGAGATTCTGAATTCCCTCTGGGGAGCCCCCAAGGGCTTCCCTTTGTGTGGCAGGTGTATGGTGTTCCAGATCCTGGGAGTTGGTCTCTAACCTGGTTTCTCTGCTTCCAATCCTAACTCCCTGATCCCCGCCCCTCACTGCATCCTCCAAGAGGATCCCAGAGTGCAAAGTACAAATCTGATCAGGAGGCTCCACAGCTTCAATTCATTCAATTGTACCTCCCTGTCCTTAGGGATGAAATACATACCGGAGCCTTACCAAAAACCAGCAACAAAAAACCGAAACCAGAAAACCCAAAGTTGTTGGATGTGGCTTTACCTGTCCTGCCAATCCTTCTCAAGGTATACTTGGTTCTAGCCCTCCAGCTAGCTGGTTGAGCCCCAAGATGGCCATGCTCTTTGGTGCCTACCTGGATTTGCTTATTCTATTCTCAATGTCTGGGATGCTTGCTCTTTCTTCCTCTCTCTTTTCAAAGTAAACTTCTGCATCAACCAAGCTCCTATCCCCTTCCTCCTGTTTCCTTCAAAGCCTACAACTCATATCAGCAGCTGTTGGTGGTTGCTCCCAGCTTAGCCCTTTGCAGCTCTCCATGACACACTCACCCATATGCATGGCATGGTGATGGACAGGGGCTGTGTTCTCTTCATCTCTGAGTGTTCAATGCCCACCACAGTGTCTAACCCTAAGCCTCAATGGAACGAATGCAATAACTGATTGCCATGTGCATTATATCACTGGCTATATCAATGGAACGAATGCAATAACTGATTGCCATGTGCATTATATCACTGGCTATAACATAATAGTGAAAAGCTTGTCAGCACTCCCACAGCTCAGGTTCTGACTAATCAGTCCATTGGGTCACTATTGCTCTGAGACTTAAAGGCTACAATTTCTTTAAGGGTCTCATTTAAAATGTAAATACTCATGGGCTGACAATATAAAGATGTCTAAAATACATAGAAAAATGGCGCGCACACACAGTTGTCTCTATCAGTTTCTCAGTGACCCTTGTAGCATTACTGATTCTTCAGATGGCATCATGGGCGTCGCTGAGAGTAAGCCCAACCCGAATAGCCACAGGTTGGTATTTCTGGAACAGAGAATCATGACAGATGGGATGGTGTATTAGTTCATTGCATGCTGTTGACAAACATACCCATGACTGGGAAGAAAAAGAGGTTTAATTGGACTTACAGTTCCACATGGCTGAGGAGGCCTCAGAATCATGGCAGGAGGCAAAAGGAACTTCTTACATGGCAGTGGCAAGAGAAAATGAGGAAGATGCAAAGCAGAAACCCCTGACAAAACCATTAGATCTCGTGAGACTTATTCATTACCACGAGAACAGTATGGGAGAGAGTGCTCTCATGATTCAAATTATTTCCCACCATGTGCTTCTCACAACACATGGGAATTAAGGGAGTACAATTCAAGATGAGATTTGAGTGGGGACATGGAGCCAAACCAAATCATTCCACCCCTGGCCCCTCAAAATCTCATATTCTCACATTTCAATATCAATCATGCCTTCCCAACAGTCCCCCAAAGTCTTAACTCATTTCAACATTAACCCAAATGTCTACAGTCCAAGGTCTCATCTGAGACAAGTCAAGTCCCTTCCGCCTATAAGCCTGTAAAATCAAAAGCAAGCTAGTTACTTCCTAGATACAGTGGGGGTACAGGTATTGGGTAAATACAGCCATTCCAAATGGGAGAAAGTGGCCAAAACTAAGTGGTTATAGGGCCCATGCAAGTCCAAAATCCAGCAGGTCAGTCAAATCTTAAAGCTCCAAAATGATCTCCTTTGACTCCAGGTCTCACATCCAGGTCACGGTGATGCAAGAGGTGGGTTCCCATGGTCTTGGGCAGGTCTGCCCCTGTGACTTTGCAGGGTACAGCCTCCCTCCCAGCTGCTTTCACAGGCTGGTATTGAGTGTCTGTGGCTTTCCCAGTCAATGGTGCAAGCTGTCAGTGTATCTACCATTCTAGGGTCTGGAAGATGGTGGCCCTCTTCTCACAGCTTCACTAGGTGGTGCCCCAGTAGGAACTCTGTGTTGGGGCTCTGACCCCACATTTCCCTTCTGCACTGCCCTAGCAGAGGTTTTCCATGAACACCCCACCCCTGTAGCAAACTTCTGCCTGGGCATCCAGGTGTTTCCATACATCTTCTGAAATCTAGATGGAGGTTCCCAAACCCCAGTCCTTGACTTCTGTGAACTCTGAGCCTCAATACCATGTGGAAGCTGCCAAGGTTTGGGGCTTACACTCTCTGAAGCCATGGCCCGAGCTGTACATTGGCCCCTTTCAGCCACGGCTGGAGAGGCTGGCATGCAGGGCACCAAGTTCCTAGGCTGTACACAGCATGGAGACCCTGGGCCCAGCTCACAAAACCATTTTCTCCTAGGCCTTCAGGTGTGTGGTGGGAGGGGCTGCCATGAAGACCTCCGACATGCCCCGGAGACATTTTCCCAGTTGTCTTAGGGATTAACATTCAGGTCCTCGTTACTTATGCAAATTTCTGCAGCCATCTTGAATTTCTCCCTAGAAAATGGGTTTTTCTTTTCTATCACATCATCAGGCGGCAAATTTTCTGAACTTTTATGCTCTGCTTCCTTTATAAAGGTGAACGTCTTTAACTGCTCCCAAGTCACATCTTCAATGCTTTGCTGCTTAGACATTTCTTCCACCAGATACCCTAAATCATCTTTCTCAAGTTCAAAATTCCACAAATCCCTAGGGCAGGGGCCAATGCTGCCAGTCTCTTTGCTAAAATATGACAAGAGTCACCTTTACTCCAATTCTCAACAAGTTCTTCATCTCCACCTTACTGTCCACATCGCTGTCAGGCTTTTTGTCAAAGCCATTCAACAAATATCGAGGAAGTTCCAAACTTTCTCACATTTTCCTGTCTTCTTCTGAGTCCTCCAAACTGTTCCAGCCTCTGCCTGTTACCCAGTTCCAAAGTCATTTCCACATTTTTGGGTATCTTTTCAGCAACATCCGACTCTGCTGATACCAATTTACTGCATTAGTCTGTTTTCACTCTGCTAATAAAGACATACCTGAGACTGGGAAGAAAAAGAGGTTTAATTGGATTTGCAGTTCTACATGGCTGGGGAGGCCTCCAAATCATGGCGGTAGGTGAAAGGCATTTCTTACATGGAGGCAGCAAGAGAAAATGAGGAAGATGCAAAAGGGACAATTCCTGATAAAACCATCAGATCTCACGAGACTTGTTCACTACCACGAGAACAGTATGGGAGAGACCGCCTCTATGATTCAAATTATCTTCCACCACATCCCTCCCGCCACATGTGGGAATTATGGGAGTACAATTCAACATGAGATTTGGGTGGGGACAGGGAGTCAAACCATATCAGGAGAGAAGTGAAAAGATTACAAAGAAAAACAGCATTCGTTATGATTTTGCCTGGAAATGCTTGCTCATTCAGGTCAATTCAGTAAACATTAATTAGGTACTGTGTGTATGTATGATATATATCTGTATGCATATACACACCTATATATATTTATAAACCAAATAATCATCAGACCCACTATATAGGAGGGGTGATGAAGGCATAGTGGTGAAACAATTTGCCCAAAGTTGCAAGACTGGTTCATGGCTGTGCTGGGATTTCAATCCAGTTATGTTTGGACCTAAAAGCTGAAATCTTCTGTAACTGCATAAAACATGCACCTACTATCTGTCAGCAGTGGAAATACAAAGATGATTTAAATCATGGTCTTTGCTCTCAAAAAGCTCACAGGGTATCTGGAGAACAGAAAGTAACAGGCATCTCAGTGTGGTGCTGGGAGGGAATGGAAGGTTGAAAACTGTGGGAGAAGGCAATGTGACCAGGGACATTGTTTAGAATAGCCTGCTCATGGTGACCGCACAAAGCCAAATGACTTCTAGAAGGCTTTAGGATTGTTTTTAACATCTCTGCACGTCGCGTGCTCCCTTATTGCTTGCACTAGGGGCGGATGAAGCCAGCCTGGCTATGGAGGGCTAGTTTCACTCACTGACTCTCACGTATCTGATTCACAAAGACTCTGGGCCAGGCATAGTCTTGCCTTCCAGAAGTCCACAGAAATCACAAGCAGGATGAAGGACGATCCATCAAGTCAGTAGTCTTTTAAAACGAGTGGTATGAACTGGCACTGTGGGAACAGAGAGGGCTATGCTGCACCAAGCTGTGAGTGAAGGCATTGCAGAGAAGGAGACAACTGACCAGTGGATGAGGCCTGGAGAATTTGCTCAGGTTCAAAATTTGCTCAGGTTCAAAATTAACTCTGTTTTTATTGCAGCCAAATTCCAACACAGATTTTTCGAAGGACCACCCAGATTTTGGCCAGAGCTGCTTACAATGCAGCTCTTTGAGAAAAGGTCCTTAATTTCTACTTTAATGAGCCAGACAGTGACTCCCTCTCATCCAAATGCAAATACAAAGCTTCAGTATGAAGTAGGGAGCAGCAGGCATGCATTAGCCCATTTGTTGTTAAGCCTCTGATTGAGACCAATTACTAAACCAGCCCTACTTCATTTCCAGTCGAAAACCCACTGCTAATGTCTGTTGGCTGCTACCAGGGACTGATGAGGTAATCAGGAGGAAAAACAGATATAAAAGACATGTAATGAAGAAGGGAGGATGGGGAAGGCAGTGGACAGGAGATGCTCATTTGCTAATTGCAGATTTTGTACCAGATACTCTGCTGAATATTTTGCAGGCTTCTCCAGTGAGGGCGCAGGATATCATCCCCCAGTATACCCACACACCCACCCACACATATACACATGCATACACAGCCCCCAGATAGATACCTTAGGCAAACCCACAAAACTGTATGTTCAGCCATTCATGTTGACCAATCAGTTAGCTGCACAGCGAAACTTTATGTCTTCTATGACCATGGTGAGATTGGCCACGTCCATGTTGAAGTTGCTACTTTGAGTTGCTCTCAAAGTTTTCAATGCTTTAGATGCCATAATGGTACTGGAACTTGGGTAGAAGGGGCCTTTCTACCATGTTGCCACCTGGATCTACAGCTGGAGTCATTCTATCAGCTTCTGCTGGTTGCATTGTCCTGCCAGAGGGACTCACATATCAGTCCAAGGAACCAGCACACAGATTTCTCACATCCTCCCTCCAATAGTCGCTTTGCCAGATCCCTCCTTTCTTCCACTTTCTCCTTTCTTGGTACTTAAATGAAAGCTGTCACGCATATGAATGGGGAAAAATAGATTGTGAGAAGGGGGAGCATTGTTTGAATAAAGCAGCAAGAGCTGCTCAAAATGCCCAGTTGTGAATAGATTTCTTCATTTAGTGTTTAAATACCTTCATTTTAGATATTTAAATATCTTTAGATTAAATATCCTAATTTGGTGCTTGATCCTATCCTGTTAGATAGGTATTGTTTTATCCATTTTACAGATGAAGAAACTAAGGCTAGGAGGCAATAACTGCTTAGTGGCACTTTCTAATCTAAGGCTGTGTTTTTTCCACTCCAGCACATTGCCTCCATTTGCACTAGATTTGCAGAATTTAGATCTCCTATTTGGATTGGGCAAACGCAGGGCCAGCACGGGGGAATGTGGCACAGAGCTTCTAAAAGCTTTGCAGAGAGCACAGATCTGGATGTCACCCTGTAGGAGCAGTCTGAGCCAACACAGGACATGTTCCTTTCTGAGGTCATAACTCACAGGCTGACTTAGATGGTGAAAAGTGTTTCCCTAAGACAGGCAATGTGTTTTCAAAATGAATTGCCATCTCCATGTCTGTTCTGCTTGGTATTTTATAACTATCTATCTTTGATAACAAAATGCTGCAATTAAGGTGGAATCCACATATGCAAACCTAACAATTTTTTGGCATTTCCTATTCATCTTAGAACATTTGGGTTGAAAGCAGATAGATGCCCCCCCCGTCCCAGTGCATGCGTGCACACATGCACACACACACACACACACTCACTCACAGAGACACTGAATACTCCCATTTCTTATTAGCTTTTCTCCTTTGATTTCATCCTGTGATGATTTTGCTTTCTTTGTCCTCTAGAAATTATATTCATTCTCTGCTAAAGCATAATAGATCATTAGACTTGGAGCTAGAAGACCCAGGCCTTAGTCCTGATATACCACTTAGTTGTTGCACCAGACCAAAAAGAGCTGAAGTTTTGCAGTTGGACAGATTATAAATCCATGACTCTAAGACTCACCTGCTGTGTGATTGCAGGCAAATTGCTTAACCACCCTGAATTTCAATATCCTCATTTTCAAAACTGCATTAGTATTACTGGCCTTGCACAATTGCTGTGAAGATTAAATAGACATGTAAGGTGGTAGGCACTGGACCTGGGATTTCAAATATCTTAGTTTCATTTTCCCCCTCAATCACTATCTCTCTGACTCTCAAGATTCTCTTCAGGATAATGATATTTATTTATTTGTTTATTTATTTATTTATTTATTTTTGAGATGGGGTCTGGCTCTGTCACGCAGGCAGGAGTGCAGTGGCGTGATCTTGGCTCACAAGATCTGATGATCCTCCCACCTCTGCCTCCCAAGTATCTGGGACTACAAGTGCATGTCACCATGCCTGGTTAACTTTTGTATTTTTTGTGGAGATGGGGTTTCACCATGTTGCCCAGGATAGGATAATGATTTTTATCTCACAAGATTATTTTGAGAATTAAATGAGAAAATATACCCGAAAATATTCTAAAATAGTAATCTATTTTTAATTGCTTATTTGCTTATTCACTCAACAACTATTTCCGATTAAAGATTTTATTGTTAAGTGATATGGATGATTATAAAGAAGAATCAGACACAAAACTTACACTAAAGAAATGTACGTTCTCCAGTTACGCCCTGCTCCCCTAGAAGAATATGAAACAAAAATTAGAAGTGCTGCTAGCACATTTATGAGGTTGAGCTTCCAAGGAGATACCTTTTAAATGCAGCCACCAGCAAAAGATCCATGATGGATCTGACATTTGAGAAGATGCTTGGCAGAAAGGGAGGAGATGATGGAAGAAGGTAGTTCAGGTGGAAGGCCCAGTGTGAGCAAAGCCACAGCAGCAGCAAAGCATGAGAAAGGTGAGGGGAACCTAGACTGTGCTGTGGGGGACCATTGCAAAGTTGTGGTTGATAAGGCTGCATAAATGGGCTGGGACTCATTTATGAAGGAATTTGGACTTTTACTCTTATAGACAATGGCAGAGCCACTGCAGCTTTCTGAGCAGGTCAGTGATGTTGTCAGGGACTGTTTTCTTGTTGATGAATCTAGCAGTGCTAGAGAGGGAGGGTTGAAGTGAGAGAGAACTGGAGGCCCACTAGGAGTGGGTTATGAGAATTACAGAGAGATGAGGCCCTGATATGGATCAAAGACAGTGAGGATGAAGGAGAGAAGGTTGGTGGAAAAATATTACAGAGGAATATGGTGGGATGTAAGGGACCATGTTGGGGATGGGGTGGGAGAGGTGATAAAGGTTAAGGAGGAGTCCCAAAGCCATTGAGGGCTTAGGTAAGGAGAAAAGGCATTAGAGACATTTCGAGAAGGAGCTGCTTTAGGAAGGAAGACCCGATTGCTTGTATTTCAGGAATCAGAGGAAGGCAGACAAGCTTTTCCATGGGGCAGTGTTGCCCAGCCTAGGTAGTATTGATATATTGGGTCAGACAAATTTTGTTGTGGGGGCTCTCCTGGGCATTGTAGGACGTGTGGCAGCATCCCTGGCCTTTATCCACTAGGTGCCAGTAGCACAACACCCCAGGTTGTGATAACATAAATATCTCTGAACATTATCAAATATCCCCTGAGGGCAAAATCACCCCCAGTGGAGAGCACTGTTGTAGGGGAAGTCTTCTCCTCATGAGAAAAGCTGTAGGAGGAGTTGGGGAACCTGAGCTACACTTCCCAGGGGACTCTGTGGATCTGCGTCAGGAATTTTGACTATGGATGGGAAAGGACGGGAAGTTGGTAGAAAGAGGTGGCTGCCAGATGTGCCATCATGAGCTGGCCCCAGGATGCCCAGATAGAACACCCCCCATTGTCTTTCATATCTTCAGTGAAAGCATAATGAAATGCTAGTCACGCTGGAATATTGTGGAGCAAAAAGAAAGTGTGCTTTTCAAAGTAGGGTAGAACTGAGGCCAAGAGGACCCAGGAGTCCAAATGAAAGGAGGTAGGAGAAAGAGAGACGCAGAAATCACAGGCTCCAGGGACTCGCCAGGACCCAGAATCCACATTTACTTCTGTTAAGTTTACCAAAATCTCTGATAAAAGGGAGATGATAACAATTTGGTGCCTTTAAAAAAATCTCTGCATTTAAATTGGAAACACATTTTCTTAGGCATACTAGTCATTCATTAAAATTTCCCCTAACTTTGAGATCAGTAATGATACTACTGGACAGTCCTGCTAATGAGAGAATCTAAATATTCCCAAGGATATTGAGACAGCTATACAACTTTCGACAAGTTAGTTACTTTCTCTGGGCCTCCATTTCTTCATCTTCATTAATTCCATCTATATGGAATTAATAATTTCTATCTCATATCCCTGCTATGAAAATTAAATAAGGCATATGAAATGCCTGCCACATAGTAGGCATTCAACTATTGTCTGCGTATCTATCCATCATCTATTTACCTACCTATCTATCCATCCATCTCTATTAATTTTTGTTTGTTTGTTTGTTTTTTTGTTTTCAAAATGTCAGACTTGGCAGTTTTATTTTTTTATTTTTATTTTTATTATTATTGTATTTTAAGTTCTAGGGTACATGTGCACAACGTGCAGGTTTGTTACATATGTATACATGTGCCATGTTGCTGTGCTGCACCCATTAACTTGTCATTTACATTAGGTGTATCTCCTAATGCTATCCCTCCCTGCCCTCCCCACAATAGGACCCGGTGTGTGATGTTCCCCTTCCTGTGTCCAAGTGATCTCATTGTTCAATTCCCACCTATGAGTGAGAACATGTGGTGTTTGATTTTCTGTTCTTGCGATAGTTTGCTGAGAATGACGGTTTCCAGCTGCATCCGTGTCCCTACAAAGGACAGCCCATCTCTTAATTTAATTTAATTTAATTTATGTCTTGGAGAGTAAGAGATTATATGCAGGTATGGTACCGTTAGCCCAGATGTGTGGTTCTAATGACATTTGACATTATAATTCTAGAGAGTGCTTCTGGAGATGTCTATTTAAGACATCTGGCCCCCTCAAGAAACAGATATGCTGGACCTTGATGATAGCCAGTGTCTGTATGAAAAGTGGAAAGTCCATTGAATTACACATATATTTCAGGATTTAGATGTTTGGCAATATACAGTAGAACTTTCATGTAACTGTTGGCATTTCCTATATTTTTCTGAGTGCTTTATGTCTGAGTTGATATGACAATATTAGCCTTGTTTCAGTCTTGTGAAATAGATTGATCTGACCTCAGAAGTTCCAAGAGATACCAGAAAAGACCAGGAATTCTAGAACTGCATCGTGGTTTGGTTTTTGTCTCTGTTTGAAAATAAGACCTCCTTGCTAAGCTGTTGTTGGTTAAATATCTTCTTTTCCTTAACCACACGGATATTGTTTTTCAAAAGGTCTAAAGGGCAGTGGCCTTTGGTGTCTGGAACATTTTTAGAGTATTTAGGTAATCAATACTCTGGTTACTATTTAACCACATTTGAAAGAGAATCAATTGAGTTCTGTGCGAATTTGTGTGTATCTGGGTGAGTTTCTAACATCAGATAGATCTTACAGGTCCCAGTCTGTAGACATCTTTTACTCCAATTTCCTGAATAGATAGTTTTATTCCTTCAAGGTAATATAGCGCGGCGGCTTCTGGCTGAGATGTTTGCTGTTGTTTTCTTCATCTTGTCTTTGATGACTTGTCAGCCTGGGGTAACAGCACAGGAGAAAGTGAACCAGTAAGTGGGCCATATGTCTCTGCAAAACTTGCACATAGGAATCACCTGCTGGGGAACTAAGACACTTTTATGTTTGCAGCAGAGGCTGTGTTAGAACGGAAAATAACCTCTTTTCGTGTTATTGCTACTCCCGTGGAGGAGGATGGGACAGTGAAAAGACCGTGCTAAATTGGCCTACGTGTAAATCACAGCTCTAATGCTTAGAAGCTGAGTAATTCAGGGTAAATCATTTAATCTGTTTGATCCTTAGTTTCCTTAGCTGTAAAATGAGAATAATAATACCTCTTCTATAAGAGTTAATGTAGATAAAATAAGATCCTGAATATAAAATGTACTCAACTTATAGTAGACACTTAATAAATGATAGTTCTCCTGAGTGGTGCTGAACAGTTAACTTAACACCTACTTTCTTATCTGTAAAAGAGCATCATAAGAGTACCTGTCTCATAGTTTTGGGGGAGGATAAAATTAGATAATGTGTTCAAAATCACTTTGGGGGAAGCAAAGGACTATAGAGATGCTGGGTCATTTGATTCTAAAACTGACTTTATCTTTTGCTATGGGATAATAGAGGGAGGTGATATAGTTTCATATGTACATTGCATTTTACCCATTCTATTTTCTTGAGATTTCCAACCTAGCTTCATGAGATTTTTTTTTTTTTTTTTGTATCTTAATATTAAGTATTTTGTGGAGCCTAAGCAGTCCTTTATTTCACCTTTGGGATAGCTTTAAAGCAATCCCTTTCTCCCAAACATTAAAGATGTTAAATAGATTTATTTAATTATAATTCTTGATAGATGATGCAATTTTGAATCATCAGTGCTTTTAAATGCTAGAGCAAGTGAGAGTTCCTTTAAGTAACAGTTCGGAAGGGAGGAAAGCATTTTTAAAAGCAGTTAATCTGTAACTTGTATTTAAAGGAAATACAATTTTGAAATCAGAAAATTCATCTCTAATAATTAGAAGATAAAGCAAGAGAACTGTGGTAAAGGAAATCTCCGCCGAGATAGTCTTAATTATAAAAGCTTATCATTGTAATCCTTTTTGAAAATGAACAAAGAGTCTTGATGTTTGATGAGCTTATCAAACAAGACAGACCAGTGAAGAGGCAAATTTCAAGTCAAGGCAAAATAGAACCAATTAAATACTTTACAAAGTGCTGAAGAAGGAAATCATGAGGTCTTTGTATCTAATGCCAGTGTGTCTGACACTGACTTTGAAAGTGAAAAGCTACATAGTGAAAAGATTTTATTAGGTTCAAATTCTGGCACTGGAATTTACTAGCTGTCTGATCTCAGGTAAGTTATTTAATTTTTCCAAGTTTCATTTTCCTTACCTGTAAAATGGGAGGAAAGTAAGAACAAAAATTAAATGCATGAAAGTACTTAGATCAATACCTATTACCTATTACCTAGTAAGTGTTCAGTGAAAGCTGTCACCAGTGCTTTGTGTGATTGTTATTGTTATTTTTTGGTATTTTCATTCCCTTGATGGTTGACAATAATCAGATAGAACAAATTTATAATATGCCAATTGGCATGAATCTTTCTGATCAGTCAGAGATTTTAAACTTTGTTTTTAAGTAATAGCACTCTTTTCCCCTGCAAAATAAAATTTCACATGAACTCTAACATTGAAAACAGATAATATATAGATTTACATTTTAATGGCACACTTATTTTATAAGTCCATGTTTAACGTCTGCTCATTATAAAATCTTAATTAAAAGTATGTTATTTGAAAAAAACATTTTAAAACAATGGTGATGGAAGGAAGTTATAATCTTCAGCCTCAAAATCAGTGGATCTCTATTATATATTTTATACAAATAATACCTTTCAGTATGTATGTTGCTTAGAAGTTTTTAATTTCAAGTTTCTAATTTGCCTAGAAGTTTTAATTGCAATTCTTTTAATGTATTGGGATTTGGTTTTTACTAAGAGTGTGGCCAACCTTAGTGAATATTCCATATGCTCAAAAAAGTTCATTATTCTGTTGTTCAGTGTAGTTCCAAGTCAATTAAGTCAAGCTGGTTGTTAATGTCACTCAAGTTTTCATCTTGTTCTATTGATTACTGAGAAAAGAATGTTGCAATCTCCAACTGTATTTGTGGATTTGCCTACTTACAGTTCTATCAGTTTTAGCCCCATGTATTTTAAAGCTCTGTTATTAAATACACACACACACTCACACACACACACATCTAGAATTATTCTGACTGCTTGATAATTTACCCCCTTATTATCATGAAAGGCTTCCATTATCCCTGGCAACGGTCCTTGTTCTACAACCTATATCATTTATCATTAATACATATAGTTATCCTTGCTTTCTTATGATCTGTATGTGCATGGCAAATCTTTTTCTATTATTTTATTTTAACTTATATGACTATATTTAAAAATATAATTCATGTGAACGCACATAGATGAGGCTTGCTTTAGCTAGTCTCACAATCTCTGTAGTTTAATTATAGTAATTAGACCATTTACATCAAATATAATTATTGATAAACTTTGGCTTGAGTTCGCCATTTTACTATTTGTTTTCTATTTGTCCCATGTCTTCTTTGTTTCTATTTTCTTCTTTTTTTGGGCCATCTTTTAGATTTATATTTTTCTAATTCCAAGGTGATATGGTTTTGTGGGTTTATAGTTTTCATCAAATTTGAAAATTTTTGCAATGATTCATTCATATATGTTTTCTGCCCCATATATTCTCATCTCTCTTTCTGATAGTCTAATTACAGAGATGCTAGCCTGCTGGATAAAGTCCCTCAGGTCACTGATGCTCTTTCTTTTTTTTGTTGTTGGCGGTTTATTTTCTATTTCATTTTGGTTTCTATAACTATATATTTATTAATTTTTTGTTCTGCAATGTTTAATCTGCTGTTAAGCCTATCCAGTGAATTTTAAATTTCAGTTAATATAATTTTCAGTTTTAAATGTCTCATTTGGTATCTTTTAATATCTTCTACTACCCTTCTCATTAGCTTCTTAATTCTCCTCAAATAATAGAGCATATTTACAATAACTCTTTCGAAGTTCTTGTATGCTAATTTCATTATTTCTATTTTGTTGGTCTTTAGAATTAGGAATGATTTAGTATCTAGCTTAATCCACTCATGTTACAGAGAAAGAAACTGAATCCTAGAGAGAGAAGAGGAGTATTCAATAGCAAGATAACTCTGATAGGCATTTACGAATACTGGCCAATTTGACCCTTATTACATTCTTCTAAGAGTGTTGTTTTTATTATCCATCAGTTGAAGGCCAACATTTGCAACCCAACTTTTCCGTTAATGAAAAGCAGAATTCCTTAGGGGAATTTAAAAAACGTGGATGGGGACCCCAAACACAGAGGACAACTATCTAAGCATCTAAAGCTGTTTATTTTTGTTAAGTGGGCCTGTAGGCAGTTGACCCTAAAGAAGTTTCAATCATGATGTCCTTTTTTATTTTATTGCTTTTGTGGACATCAGAGTATATTTACCAAAGCATCTTGGGCCAAGGCCATGTGAATATTTTTAATAGTAGTCCAGACGACTGAAAATTGATGTATATTCAGGAAACATGAATTTTAATTAATAAAACAATTGGAGTAGTGGATGTGACTCAAGAGAATCATGTAATATGGAGACTTTTATTCAGGGTAACTAATCTTTAGTAATACTTCAGGTGGCATTGGGTCTGGTCTATGAAGTATAATCAATCTGGGATTAAGTCCTGGCATCACCACGTAGTGGCTATGGAACTTGGGCCAGTTGCTTCAACTTCCTAGGCTTCATTTTTTTTTTTCATCTATGAAATGGAGATAATACATATTTCATAGAGTTTTTGTCAGGACTTGAGTAAGTTTATATAAAGTACTTATAGCAGAACCTGGTACATGGTAAGTCTTTAGAAAATTATTTTTTTTACCCTGTTTCTCTTTTGTCAGAAATCCTTCAGAATACATCTTGGAATGCTTAAAAAATGCATAGGCTTTGGAGTCTTTGTTGGTTTGAATTCTGGCCTTGCCACTTTCTACCTACATAACCTTAAGCCAGTTATTTCAACTTCTTATGAATCTGTTTTACTCATCTATAAAATGGAAATAGTACTTCCTACCCCCACAGGGTTCTTGTGAAATTTTAATGAAATAACTTAAGATTATATGAGATAATATATTCGAGGTACTGTGCTCAGCACTAGGGTACAATGGTGAGCAATACAGTCACGATCTCAGTCTTCCAGAGCTTGCAGTCTAGGAGTAGGAATAAAGTGTCAGAAGCTCTATGTATATGGTGCTATGTTAGCATAGGACAGTCAGGCTAAGGAAAGCTATCTGGAGGGAATGAACTGAAGTGGAAAGGTTCGGCCAGATGAATGAGATATGATTAGCATTCTGTGGAGGAAATAACGTTCTGCAAATACTGCAGGAGAGTCCAGTACATGCTTGGAACTTAAAGTTCTGTATGGAACTTTAGTTCTGTATGGAACAGATGTGCATTCTGTATGGAACTTAAAGTTCTGTATGGAACAGATGTGCATCTAGCACACAGTGGATACTTTTTTGGATTTATTTATTCATTCATTCAATAAATAAATATTACAGGTGTGCTAGGTGTTAGGTAATAAACTGAACAGATAGTGTTTCAACACTCATGGAATTTATAGTGTAGCGATGGACTCAATAAGTATGTAACCAAAAATATTATCTTAGAAATTTTGGGCGTGGTGGCTCACACCTGTAATCCTAGCACTTTGGGAGGATGAGGCAGGTGGATCACTTGAGCTCAGGGTTGGTCATCCTGACCAACACGGTGAAACCCGGTCTCTACTAAAAATACAAAAAATTAGCTGGGCATGGTGATACATGCCTGTAGTCTCAGCTACTCGAGAGACTGAGGCATGAGAATCGCTTGAAACTGGGAGCCGGAGGCTGCAGTGAGCCAAGATTGTGCCACTGCACTCTGATGTGAGCAACAGAGCAAGACTCTGTCTCAAAAGAAAAAAAAATTTTTTTTTTTCTTTTACATTGTGATAAATACTGCGAAGGAAATAAATGGGGCCCTTTGTTAGAGGATATCAGAGCAATCTAAAGACAGGCTGATTGAGGGAATTTTCTGCGGAGGTGGCATTTAAACTGAGATGTGAAGGGTGGTAGGGAGAAGCTGGGTAAAGAGCAGGGTAAAGCAGAGGGATCACCTGTGCTAAGACTCTGTGATTGGAAGTGGCTTGTCATGTTTGAGGACTGAAGAATGAGAGCAGCATGAAAGCAGAGAAATGCCTTAAGAAGTCAAAAAATTGGGCAGAGGCCAGATCCCAGAGGACCTTAGCCACCACAATGAGAAATTTGGATTTGAGTCTATGTGTAGTAAAACACACACACAAAACAAAAATCACTGAGAGTCTTATAAAGGAAAGATATTATCTGATTTCTCATTTGAAAAAATTATCTTGATTGCTGTGCAGAGAATGGATTGGAGAAAGGTAAAGTAGAAGAAGGTCTTGGCCCACTGGAAGGCATAACAAGGAACTGCTTAAAAGAGAAAATGAATAGTTTAGATGTGGAACCATTAAGTTTGCCATGTCTAAGAGGCATTTGATAGACATAGCAAGTGGAGAAGTTGGATAAACAAAACAGGATTACAGAGGACTAGTCTAGGTTGAAGGCCTAAATGTAGAAACATTTGCACAGATCATGTATGAAGCCAAGGACATGGATCTTACCTTCTTAAGGGTGAGAAAAGCAGAAAGAGAAAAAGAAGAAAGACCAGACTGCACCTTGAGGAATTCCAGTTTTTGGAGGAGAACTGGCCAGAGGTAGGAAGAGAGTGAGGAGGAATTATGCTGAAGAAGTTCAAGAGATGAAAGTTCTCATGAAGAAAAAAGTGGTTAACAGACTGTGTGTTAGTCAGTTTTGTGTTGTTATAAAGGAATACCTGAAGCTGTGTAGTTTATAAAGGAAAGAGGTCTATTTGGCTCATGGTTGTGCAAGCTGTATAAGAAGCATGGTGCCAGCATCTGCTTGGCTTCTGGTGAGAGCTTTTCCTTTTTTAATTGACATATACATGCTTATTGTGTTTTATTGAGCACCCATTATATGCCAGGCACTGTTCTGGGCCCTGGGGATATAAATGAGAAAGACAAAGTCCTTGCTCTCAGCTCTCATGAAGCTTCTGTTCTAGAAAAGTGTATGCAAAATATTTTATATACTTTAAGTTCTATAAAGAAAATAGGAACATCCTGGTGAGGACTTCTGTGCTGCGTCAAAACATGGCAGAGAAGGTAAAAAAGGAAGTGGGCACATTTGAAGGGGATCCTTCAAAACAGGAGGAGGAACCTTGCTTTATAACCACTAATTTCCATGGGAACCAGCGAGAATGAGTCTGTCTAGCCAGGAGAACCCACTCACTACTGCAAGAGCAGCATTAAGCCTTTCCTGAGGGATCTGTCTCATGACCCAAACACCTCCCACAAGGCCCAACACTGCCACATCGGGAATCAAGTTTCAATATGAGTTTTGTTTTTTCCCCTACTTATGACACTCATGAAATCAGCATGAGTGGAGACAAATAAACCATAGCAGATGGCAAGTAAAACAAAACCAGACAACTTTCTACTGGACTTAGCAACATGGAGGTTGCTGAAGACTGAGCGCTTTCAAAGTTAAATCTAAAATACCTCTATTGTATGGTGGAATCTCCATGTAACTAGATGGGACTGGCTCAAGATTATATGATTAGTGATAATCAGGTTTTAATACAAGCTGAGCCAATTTATTAGGACAACCCCCTGGTAATCATCAGGGTTGGGCTTTCTGACCTTCTAGCCTAGGATTGGTAGCTAATTAATTATTTTCTTTTCTAAATTGCTGAAGTGGCCACATTCTGGGTCAAGTATTTAACTTGCACGTTGCTTATTCAACTCTGGGTTTTAGACCCTTTGCCCAATAAGCTGCTCTACTTTAAAAGGCAGATGGGAAGCATGCCACTTGTCCACAGCCCTATTCGAGTACCTTCAATACATTTTTGATGAAGATGGAGAGGTTTGATTAGCATGTGTGAGGTTGACAAGGTTAGAGTGACGCTAACATGTATGCCAGGCTTGTGCTTGAGATTTTACACACATGATCTCACCCCATATTCAAAATAGTCTTGCAAACAATTTTCCCTGTTTTATAGCTATAAGAAAATTGAAATTCAGTAAGTAGTAGAAATCAGATTCAAATGCATATTTGCTGAACTCTAAACCTCTTTCTTCTACATCAGTGTTTCAACTCTGTTACATAGTCTTACAGATGATGCATAAGAGAAGAAATGGCCTGTGTTTCCTCACAAAATTTGGGAAATGCCAGGGTAAGCAAATTAAAATGCAGAAACTCTCTGAGCCTTTAATATGTTATTGGGCATTTTAAATCTCCAAGAATGATATGGTGTATGCAGTTCATCCAAATGTATTTGACCATGGAACTTTTCTCCTCTTCCTCCCTGACCCCGGTGCATATCTCAGGAACTGGTACTCTGCAGGATACTCTTTGAGAAACGCTGTAATAGCACCGTATAGACTTGTGCTCATTCCACAGATTAAAAAACTTAAAGTCAATTAAAGCAGCTTGCTTATAGTAGCCCAGCAGGTGAGAGGCAAACTGAAGATGAGAAGCAAAGACTCCTAAGTCCCTGTGCTCTGTATTAAATGTCTTACTGATTGAGTAGATTTTTGCCAGTTGAGAGATGCCTTAAAAATATTTTCCAAGATTTATTAGGCCATGGAATTATGAATGGCTCCTTAAGTAATTAAACAATTTATACAGTTCTTTTGGAAAGCCATTTGGCAATATGTGCCATAAGCTCTAAAATCCCTTCAATGCAGTCATCCCACTCTACAGGATAGATCTTCAACAAATAACTTAAATGCGGAAAAACTGAGGACTCAATAATCTAATTGTTTAATGTAAGGGGAGTGGAACAATGTGTATTACCAAAAATAGTTTAGATTTCTGCTCTATTATTAAGCGGAAGAATCAGGATATAAAATGTAATACTCAGTATGACCTCAATGTGTTATGAAAATAAACAGAAGAAAATATAACTAAATATTCATGATAGTAAAATCTGGGCCAATTCTTTTCATTTATAATCTTTCCCATGTTCTCTGTAATAAGAATGTATTACTTTTATAATGATCAAAAAATGAACTACATTTAAAAATTTATTGGAATAATAAAATGTTGGTCACATTGGTATTGGCTAAAAGGTTGGAGCCCTGTAACAACTTTAATGAATGGTCCTGGTGTACTTTCTGTGCTCTGGCCTCCGTGATAGCATTAGCATGTATGCCTCCATCTAGACATCATGTCACAAGGCTTTTGAAACTACAGAAATACACCACTGCTCTGTCTAGGCTTTCGCTTCCATCCATTAGTACTGTTTCCCTCCGGTGTGACACATACGCAGTCTCTATGGGCTTACAGTGACATTATCTTGACAATTCTGTAGTGAGATGCAGAAATAATGCTGGAGTCCTTTCCTGTTCCCAAACCTTCTCCCTATACCTTCTCTCTCTCCTTCCGATTATCCATGTTCCCACACTTCAAACTTTTATTATTAGAACAGTCTATTAGAAAAATGACGTGTGTAACAAACCCTGAGCCATCTGAATGTCGAGATACCAGGATCTAATTTAATTTAGATTATAAGAATCAGGTTCAAATAAATATCTCAACAATGTCACTGTCTATAGCCCAGAAATTGTTTTTATTCTTTCTCTTCCCTTCCTTCCTTCCTTCTTTCCTTCCTTCCTTCCTTTTTCCCTCCCTCTTTCCCTTCCTTCTTTTTTTCCTTTTGTAAATATTTACTGAGCACTTTCCATGGGCCTGGCCCATGATAGGTGCTGGGAACTCTGTAGCAAATATAGACAGTTTCTGCATTCATAGAGCCTAGAATCTGGTAGAGAAAAAATAAATTTTACAAATATTACAAGTTTGATAATTAAATATTGAGAAAATGTGCAGAGATTGACCAAATCATATGAAGGAGGTTTTCAACCAGTCTGGATATCAGGAAGTATTTCCCTAAGGAATTGATGTTTATGATGAGAATGAAAGATACATAGGAATTAACCAAAGTAAAGAGGTAGATAATTGGATTCATTCAGGGTTGGGATTTACAGTTAGGTGTGATCGAGGGAACAGTGGGATCTAGGTGTTTAGAATATAGGTAAGATTTTAAAGTGATGAATCATGGAATCAAAACTGGTTATAAAGGTAAATAAAGATAAGAGGGGTTCTTATTGAAAGGGAGGAAGCTTAGATGTCGAGATAATGGAGATCTCAATGAGGTTCAAGAAGAAGCGCAGTGGGAATTCCCTTAAGCATATAAGATAGAAAGACAAGAGGCTGTGGAGCCCCCAAGTAACTATTCACAGGTGATTCATGAATGAGTGACTTGGAGCAGAAGTTATTTTAGAGAGTGAGAAGGTTCAGAAGAGAAGATTATTACAGATAAAGAAGAGGAGCAACCAGAGAGTTGGATGACTCGTTTTTAGGGATGATGAGTCTCCCAGCATGAGGACAGGAATTGATGTAGGGGGAAGATTGTGAGCTGGGCAATGACGTTTTCTTTGGAGGGATGGGAGGGCTTCTGCCTGCTGGCACTGTGTTACAGATTAGAGTTTCTCAAAGTGTGTTCTGCAGACCCCAGGAAGTCCCCAATATCTTTTCGGGGACCTGTAAGTTCGAAACAGTTCTCATAATAATGGTAAGACATTATTTTACCCTTTTACTGTGTTTACAGTTACACTGATGGTACAGAGGCACCAATGGATAAAACTGCTAGGGCCTTGGTCAAAATCAAGGCAGTGGCACTAAACTCACAGGAAAGAACACACAAACAAACATACAAAACTCCTAAGTTTTAAGTTTTACTTAAGAAAGTCCTTCTAGAAGCAGTAAGAATTGTTAATGTAATTAAATCTCAATCCTTGAATAGATGTGACTTAAGTATTCTATGTAACAAAATGGGAAGAATGCATAGAGAAATCACTGAGTATGCACTGAGTATGATGATTGTCTTGAGGAAAAGCAATTATTTGAGCTGTAAGTTAAGGTAGCCACTTGTCTTACTACTTGGACTACTGTAACAAATTACCACAGACTGGATGTTTAAGCAGCAAGCATTTATTCTTCACAGTTCTGGAG
Source organism: Rhinopithecus bieti (assembly GCF_001698545.2). Lineage (NCBI taxonomy): Eukaryota > Metazoa > Chordata > Mammalia > Primates > Cercopithecidae > Rhinopithecus > Rhinopithecus bieti. The sequence goes on along the minus strand of NW_016806642.1, from coordinate 12,697,743 downwards.
ACTGGGAAGTCCAAGATCAAGGCGCTGGCAGATTCAGTGTCTGGTGAGGGCCTACGTCTTTGGTTAACGGGTGATCATCTTCTAGCTGTGTCCTCACGTGGTGGAAGAGATGTGGGAGGTCCCTGTGATTGCTTTAATGAGGGCACTAATTCCATTCATGAGGGCTTCACCCTCATGACCTAGTCACCTCCCAAAAGCCCCACCTCCTAATACCATCGGATTGGGGATTAGGTTTCAACATATAAATTTTGGGGGGACATAAACATCAGTCAATAAGACCACTTTTTTTTCCTGGAACACCATTTTTTCTTGATGAAAAAACTGCCAAACTATGGTTATTTGGGCTTAGATATTTGCCATGCATTGTATAAAAAAATGCAGAGACCCTATCGTTTCAAGGAAAACAAATAACATTACTTGTTCCTAATAACAAGATTGGAGCTTCTATGAGAAAATTAAAATTTTGGAAACATATCCACTACTATGAACTTGATGAGATCACTGGTGATATTAACAAGTTTGATGTTTAGATATTATACAGTGAAATGTATTAATATTTGTAAGGCACATACTCAGTGAACCATTATTTTCCAAATTTCGAATGCCTGATGTTATAAAAATTGTATATGGGCACAAGATCCATTCAAAGTGTAGAGACCAATGGATTTTAATGTGACAGAGAACAAAAAGTTCACTGATATGCTTTCAGGTTCCACATGCCACTAACATGTAAGAAATTGCCTCTTGTCAAGTTTTCATTTAATACGAAAAGAGAGCATCCACAGTTATTGGAAAAGGCTGTTAAAACACTCCTCCCCTTTTCAACTACATAACCATGTGAGGCTGAGTTTTCTTCATAGATTTTAACCAAATCAATATATAGCAACAGATTGGATGAAGAAGCAGAAATAAGATTCTAGCTACTTTCTTCTAAACCAGACATTAAAGGGATTTGAAAAAATGTATATTTATGGTAACATGTAATAGGTTTGTTGTTGTAATTTTAAATAAGTTAATAAACAAGTATTTTTTAAATTTCTCAGTTTTAATTTTGAATTCTGTGAATATTGGTAGATCTAGCCCACTTACCAGCTCTTTGAGGTCTTTAGTAATTTGCAGAAATGTAAAGGTATCCTGAGACCAAAAGTTGGAGAACCAGAGTTAAAGATAGACAAAATTTTCTGAACTATACCATGGCTCCTTGTGCGGAGTTTCAACTTAGGTGTCATTATTCATCAAATTCATTACATAATTAGCATGAGATTTGAAACACTTTCTGTTCCTACACAAGGGTTATAATCATGCCATTCTTCACAGCGGTGGCTGCCTGGCTCTCAGAGGCTGTGGTAATTCTAGTGTTAACAGACGATGTTCCCACTTTCCCTGTGGGCCAACCTGGCTTTGAAGTTGTAGCAGTGGTGCTATGGGAAGAGGCTAATGTGGAAGCCAGGCAAGCTTGTGGCTTGTCCCCTTTTCCCTGAGTAGGCTTTTTAATTGGTGAGGGGGAAGCATGGGGCAAGAGAAGGATCGTGGGCTTGGAGATACACTCTCTCACGTCTGTTGGCTGATTCATAAAATGAGGCAGTAGCATGTTGAGGAGCAGGTAACGGGCTTTGCCATCAAACCAACCAGTTCCAATTTTGCCTCTGTCGTTCCTGGGCTATGACTTCAGGGCTATTTAGCTTTTAGGAATCCCAGCTTTCTTACACTGTACATAAAATAGATCTAATAATATTTATCTCCAAGGATTGTTATAGGGATTAAATGAGATAATCCACATAATCTCCCAGCATGTAATAATGAAAGTCATCTTGTAGTAAACCTTTCATAAGCATTTCAATACACTTTCAATAACCCTTTTAGGTAATGTTATTTTTAGCGTAGTTTTACAGAGGAGAAAGCTGTAGTTCAGAGATATTAAGTAATTTACTCAAGTTTTCAAAGTCAGCAAGTGGTGGTTAAGATTCAAACCCAATCCTCTTACCCCAGACTCCACATTCTTAACCACTGAGCTTTCTGCTACTTTGGCTCTTCAAAAATTGTTAACCCTCTTTAATATTCTTCTCTCTAAAATTATAATAATTTGATGCATGGGGGACTGATATGGTATTAAAGGGATAATTTATATAAACCCTCTAGCACCATACACTCTCTCATTTCTGTTGGCATTTCTACATAAAGTAGGAGTACAATAGATGTTCATTCCTCATTTCTTTCAAACCATGTTTTACTGGAAGGAAAATGTGCACAGCTTTATCATTTGCTTAAATTTTGCATCTCAAAATTGATGCAGGAATTTTTTCTTTCTTTAGGAGAGTAAGACGGGCAGCCACACCCGCAGCAGTTACCTGCCAGCTGAGCAACTGGTCAGAGTGGACAGATTGCTTTCCATGCCAGGACAAAAAGGTAAGACACAACCGGTTTTGGGGCATTTCATATTTGATGTGTGTATTGGGCATTCAAATGGAGATTAAGCAGATCACTATGTCTAGGGGCCTGGGGAGAAACTGGGTCTAGAAATTGTTGTTTGAAAGCCATTGTACACGGACGGTGAAATTTGTTTCTGTGTCTCTCGATTTTGTTTGTAGGGTAGTGTTGAGTGAGGCTGCAAAAGATGTGTGTTATGGCTCATAGGCAGAAAAGTCGCTATCTGTACATAGGCACGTTTATTTCTGTCTGAGTCGTGGCAAATCTATTGCCCACTAATGAGAGTCTTCTGGAGGAACTAATCGCTTAGAAATAAAATAGCAAACTGCCCATGAGGAGATGAGATAATCCAGGGGATGTCCCAGTTGTGTTCTTGAGAATTCCATTTTCATCTATGGAAAAGACCAACACACCCAATGAACAGAGGTGTGTCTACTTTGCCCATCTAAATGGTTTTGAATAGTTCAAAATGATCCCTAATACCATTGACATATGAAAAGGAGGGATGTTGGGAGCCCTCCACTCAGGCAGAGGGGAGCATTAAAATTCTGACTTTGTTCAGAATCCCTGGCTCACAGTGATAATAAAACGTAGTCAGCCGTGTGTGGTGGCTCACATCTGTAATCCTAGCACTTTGGGAGGCTGAGGCAGGAGGATTACTTGAGCCCAGGAGTTCAAGACCAGCCTCGGCAACATAACAAGACTTGCTCTCTACAAAAAATATGCACACACACAAAATTAGCTGGGCATAGCGGTGCACACCCAGAGTCCCAGCTACTCAGGAGGCTGAGACAGGAGGATCACTTGAGCCCAGGCGTTGGAGGCTGTCATGAGCTTGGATTGTGCCACTGCACTCCAGCTTAGGTGACAGAGCCAGAATCTGTCTCGTAAATAAATAAATACATAATAAAACACAGTGTAACTTCTAGTCTGTTTTATTATTGTTTTAAAATTCCCTTCAGACATACATGCCTCTATTAGATACTCCCTTCCCCACTTGGCATACCACTCACTGCCTGAACCTTGTCTATTAGCACACTACTGCCAAGTTTCAGTGTTAAGATTCAGTTCCGCAGTTTAGATCTGGCTTTGCCTCTTATCTGCGTTGTTACTTTGGGAATATTTTTAATCATCTCTGTGCTCAGTTTCCTTACGCATAAATTGGAGTAGTAGGAGTACCTACTTTCTAGAATTGTTATGAGAAATACACGAGTAATGCACACAGAACCCTTCTCATGCATCTGGCTCAGAATACATGTTTAAGGAATTCCAGATGTTTTCCTTCTTTTATTTTTTCATTTTTATTTCAGTAGCTTTTGGGAAACGTGGGTTTTGGTTACATGGTTAAGTTCTTTCACGGTGATTTCTGAGATTTTGGTGCACCCATCACCCGAGCAGTATACACTGTACCCAGTGTGTAGTCTTTTATCCCTCACCCTCCCCACCCTTCCCCCCAAGTCCCCAAAGTCCATTATATTATTCCTGTGCCTTTGCATCCTCGTAGCTTAGCTCCCACTTATAAGTGAGAAGATATGATATTTGGTTTTCAATTCCTGAGTTACTTCACTTACAATAATGGCCTCCAAGTCCATCCAAGTTGCTGCAAAGGCCATTCATTTCATTCCATTTTATGGTTGAGTAGTATTCCATGGTGTATATGTACCACATTTTCTTTATCCACTCGTTGGTTGATGGGCATTTAGGTTGTTTCCATATTTTCCAATTGTGAATTTTGCTACTATAAACATGCATCGCAGTCTTTTTTGTATATAATGACTTTTTTTTTCTCCCTTTAGGTAGATACCCAGTAGTGAGATTGCTAGATTGAATGGTAGTTCTACTTTTAGTTCTTTAGGAAATCTCCACAATGTTTTCCATAATGGTTGTACTAGTTGACACTGCCACCAGCAGTGTAAAAGAGTTCACTTTTCACCACATCCATGTCAACAACTATTATTTTTGATTTTTAAATTATGGCCATTCTTTCAGGAGTAGGATAGTATCTCATTAGAGTTTTAATTTGTGGAGTGCCAGCTGTTTTTCTAATAATTATCTCTGCCTTCCTCTTCATCCCCAGTCCCATTGCCCTAAATTAATCCCTGCTTTTTCCTCACCTGAGATCTTGCAAAGTTTGCAAATGGTCATCCTGCCTCCAGACCCACCATTCAGACAGAGAGGTGCTCTGTGAATGTTTCTGATGAGTTATTCAAAATTGCATAGCAGTAAGTGGTGGAACACACACAAGTTTGACCTAATTCATTCAACATGAAAGTCTGAAATTTGTTACTCTACCTCACTCATCTCTGAGAAGTGCTGAAGAATTTTAGATTGTTCCTGTTTAAACGTGTTTGATCCCTACATGCTCATTTTGCTCTGACATCCTGCATTAGTTTCTTGAGTCCGCCGGAACAAATTCCCACAAACTTGGTGGCTTAAAACAACAGAAATGTATTCTCTTACAGTTCTGAAAGCCAGAAGTCTGAAATCAGGGTATCAGCAGAACCATGCTCCCTCTTAAAGGCGCTAGAAAGGACTCTGTTATTAGGTTGGTGCAAAAGTAATTGCAGTTTTGGCAGTAAGTAACAGCAAAAACCACAATTACTTTTTTTTTTTTTTAGTTTATAACAGTTTTATTTTATTTATTTTATTTTTTTTTTATTATACTTTAAGTTCTAGGGTACATGTGCATGCCATTAATGTGCAGGTTTGTTAGCAATATGTATTATTTGCTGCCATGTTGGTGCTGCCACCCATCAACTCGTCGAGCACCCATCAATTCATCATTTATATCATGTATAATCCCAATGGCAATCCTCCCCCCCGGCTCCCCCCTCCCCTATTGATAGGCCCCAGTGCTGTGATGTTCCCCTTCCCGGAGTCCAAGTGATCTCATTGTTCAGTTCCCATCTATGAGTGAGAACATGCGGGTTTGTTTCTGTTCTTGCTGACAGTTTGCTAAGAATGATGGTTCCAGCTGCAATCCATGTCCCTACATACAAAGGACGCAAACTCATCCTTTTTATGGCCTGTCATAGTATTCCATGCTGTCTATGTGCCAACATTTTTCTTAATCCAGTCTGTCACAGATGGACATTTGGGTTGATTCCAAGTCTTTGCTATTGATTCTACTACAAAGACACATGCACACAATTACTTTTGTAGCAACCTAATATTTGCCTCTTCCAGCTTCTGGTGGCATTGACAATCCTTACCTTGTGGCTGAATCACTGCGATCTCTGCCTCCCTGGTCACGTTGTTGCCTCATCTGTGAGTCTTCTGCTCTGTGTATCTGCCTGTAATCTCTCTCTGCCTTCTTCTTACAAAGACACTGTGATGACACTTAGTGCTATCCAGACAATCCAAGGTAATATCCTCATCTCAAAAACTTTAATGATGTCTGCAATGGCCAGCTTTCTGAATAAGGTAAAATTTACAGGTTCCATAAATTAGGACTCGATATCTTTGTGTGGCCATTAAACAACCTGTTATACATCCTAAATTAAATTTTTCTTATTTATTTCAGTTTAGACAGCAAGTAGCACAAGACAATGACTTGCAGTTAAATCTGAATAGAATTATTTACTTAGTGACTCAAAATACATGTGTTTTAAAGTAATCCTTAAAATAATTAATTCTGTTAATTAAGTGAAAGACCACCCTAGTTTTTTTTTATTAGTGTGTTTCTTCTTCTCAAAATCATCCAAACAAAGATGTACATTTCTGGAAGGAAACATTATCTACCAGTTAGAAAAGAAAATTGTGTCTTAATGATCCCAACCACAGGCAATAGCATGGACAAGTCCCTAAGGGAATATTGGCACCAATCTTCCTGCCACATAAATATCTTCATTATTTGATAGCAACCTAGAAAATAGGGAATCAATGGGAATGAACCTTATGGCTTACACCATCATTCCCAGTATAGATACTATAGGAAGGATGACAATGGCAATAGTCACCATTTATTAAATAATTTCTATGTCCCAGACAATTGTGCAAATGCCTTAAATAAATTATCTTGTTTGACTTTCACAGCCAACTGTAAATGACAGACATCATCATCCACTTTGTTTAGGTCACCCATTAAGAACATGACAGAGCCTTGATTTAAAACTTGGTCAGTCTGACTCCAAAAAGCTTCTGCGGCTGACCCCTCCAGAGTACTGCCTCCCGCTGAACCATCCTGGAGCGTAATGAGTGACATAGTGGTCGCTTCAATTCCTTTTGAAGTAGCCCAACAGCTGGATACAAGAATGATGATGACACTGATAACTACTTTTACTGAGTGTATATCAGAAACCAGGCAAAGTGATGATTTCTTTGCATGTATTATTATGAATCTTTGCAATGTTCTCAGATATATTTCATTTAAAAATGAGAAAACAGGATCAGAGGTGTTAAGTAGTTGGCCCAGTGATGCATATACAGTAGGTGGCAGAGCTGGAATTCTAACTCAGCTCAAAATGGGATTCCCATAGTATACTTAACTTCATAAACTTGTGAAGATTAAATAACATAGGAATGTAAAGTGTTTGGCCAATAGTAGGCGCTCAATACTTGGTAGCCACCATCACCATTATCAAATTGGTAGCTATAGGTTTTAAAAATCTAATATAATTTTTAGAGTAATAGAGAAAATTGGCTGCTAATTCAAAGAAAGAGTACTCAAAGGCAAGTACCTACTGTGTCTGATTTCAGATAACATTGTGTGTTATTTATTTGGAGAAGCTCAAGCCCTTACTAAACCATATTAAATCTGTTCCTATAAGTCACCATGAAAGCACTGCAGAACAGTGACATGTGCCAGATCCCTGTTGCTCATTTAACTGTGAACTCCTCACCCTATAACATGTACAACAGATATGCTAAGGTATCCTTGCACCAGTTTTCAGGCTCAAATTTGCTCTTTAGTCAAAGAAGCAAAAATGGAGTTTAGAATGACCTAACTGCAATATTCCAAGCAGCAATGTTTTCTTTCTTTGGACCTTGGATAAATACCTTTACAATTCATTCCCAACCTCATTCTCAATGAAGTGGAATTATAAGCACAACATATTCATAATAAAAAGCTGTAATCAAAATAGATGTCACCTAATGGCAAACAGTCATCTGAGTTGGAGAGCAGTATTCCATGCATAATGTCCTTGTTAGATATTCCATTCTCCTTATGACATTGACTGGATATCTACTCAGTGCTGGCCATGTTAAAAAGTCTGAGACGTTTTCCTTCAAATAACGTGTAACATTAGTTGATGATAAAAGAAAATTACAGAAAATATATTTAAGATAATATATCTTCAGTTTCAAGCAGAAAATGGAGACAATAAGATCTATACGAGTTCACAAGAAAGTCAAACCTTTGGGGTATGAATTGCGGGAAAGAGGCTGAACAGTTCTAAAAGACCTCATGGTGGAAAACAGGCTTTAAGCTGTATTTTAAAGGAAGGAAAGATTTGAAAGTGAGATGAGAAGTCATCCTAAGAAGAAAAACCATGAACAAGAGTCTATAGCCAGAAATAAACATAGTATGTTTAGGAACAATGAACAAGATATATTTGGCTGAAGTCATAGTGTCATGTCAGGAAATTACAGAAATGTATTTAACGTGGATAGCAGTTACACTTCAAAGAATGCGAATGACTAAACAGTTCGAAACAGAGGAAGTAACAGATAAACCCGTGTTCTTGGAAGGCACGTCTAGAAATAAACTGACATAAAGAGAGGGGAAGAAGAAAAAAGAAAGCAAGAAAATTGGCTCTACGTTTCCATGCTGATCACTCCTTTATTTGCTGTGCTGAGGGGCAAGAGTGTGGGTGAAGAATTAAAATATACTGATATTCTCCAACTGGTCATTAATTACAGTCTCTTCCCACAGAGTTTACAAATCTGTTACTGCTGTTATTAACTGAAAGGCAGGACAGGCCTATGGACAGGTTTGATCTTCACCTCTCCTTGCTACCTTTACCACTTTGCTAATGAGCAGCTAAGGAGACAAAGGTGGGCAAGAAGAGAGCAAGCTGCACTGCTCCACAAATCACCCGTGGAATCACCTGGAAAGACTGTATGGATTACAATAACAATGTGAAAACCACCTCTGCTTATTGAGCACCGATAATATACCAGACACAGGGCTGGGGGCTTCTTCACACCTTCTCTTTCTCAGAGATCACACAGTCCTTTCAAGGGAAAGTGCCATTACACCCATTTCACACACTGGAAGACAGAAGCTCAGAAAAGGGAAGTGGCTTGCCCATGGGCAGTTGGTAAGAATATCTGGGACCTGAACCCAACTCCATCTAATCTTCATGTCCATGCTCTGTCAACTTCAGGACACAGGTGAAAGGATATTAGTCATTATAATTAGGTAAGTCATTTAGCTCACCCACCTCATTGCACAGATTTAGAAACTGAGCAACGAAGTACCAGACACTGACACTTCACACGGCAAGTAAGAAATTGATTGAGGTAGGAAACCCACTTCTTTTGCTGCTCAAATCACTGCTTTCTCACCTACACACTAACATTCTTAAAGGAAGGGGCCTGTGGGTTGAGCCAGGGAGAGAGGCACCAGGAAATACAGGGTTGCACATTTCCTTATCGGCCACTGTGTGGTTGCTATCCGTGCTGCATATTTTGTGTTATTACACATTTTATGTCCTCAGCTAGACTCTAAGCTTCTTGAAGGCAGGAATAGAACCTCATGTCTCTCTGAATTCAGCTTCCTCCTTCTACACTAGTGCCTGACACTACACTATACAGAAAACATGATTATGAAACTCTAAAGTCCCAAGATTGGCATGCATTTTAATTCTTCCTTCTGTCAAGTGTCTATTTATCTGCAGTCAAAGGTGGACCCAGGGACTCAGATGATGCCTTAAGAGCTCTCTTTGTCTCTCTTTGTCTCTCTATCTCTTGGATGGGTGCTTTCTGCATAATAGGCAAGGCATCTACAATTGTTTCCAACAATTCCAGGAAAAAGAAGCTGTCTCTTTGTAAAAGAAAATGCCCAGAGAGAACTTGATTGGATGGGGTTGAGTTATGTGCCAATCCCTGAAGCAATGATTACAACTAGGCAGATGTGATGATTTGATGGACCAGGCCTGGTTCATACCCACACATCCCTGTGACTGAGGAGGTGAGGTCATTCCCACCTGAACCATAGGAGATACATCCCAAAGAAAGAGGTGAATTCCAGGACCAGAAGAAATGTTGCAAGTAAAAAGCAACAGATGTCTTCTAAACATGCCTCTTGAGTACCTGACCCTAGATCAAGTGCCAAGCGTACAAAGCCAAATAAGACATGGTCCTCTCTTCCCCACCCCCAATATGCAAATTGCTCACAGTCTGGTGGGAGAGATGGAGAACTACATGGATACTCAATTGCAACTTCATATACCAAGTGCTAGTAGAGAGGTAGTGAGCAACCTGCAGAATGTTACTGAAAGATGAATAGGAATTTAAATTCTTCAAGAAGAGGGAACAGAGGTTCTTCCTAGTAAGTAGGAAGACCCTAGAAATATCTTGTCCAAGCCTTTCATTTGACGTTTGGAGGCCCTATTCAACATTCCAGTGGGTGATTGTGCCACTTCTGGTGACACACCCCTGTTTACGCACACTCATCCCTCAAAAGACAGCTTTGCAGAAGGCTCTCAATCATTAGATAATTATTTCTTATGTTGAGCTGAGACCTGGCTGCACAAATCTTGGTTGATTGATTGATTGATTAATTGACAAGAATGTTTCTGGTTCAAAATCCGATTTAGTACCGATACCGGAGCCTCTTGCAGCCAAACAAGTTTGGGGGAACCATCTGCAGTGGTGATGTCTGGGATCAAGCCAGCTGCTCCAGTTCTATACCTTGTATAAGGCAAGCACGGTGTGGACAGGATTTCCAGTGTAAGGAGACAGGTGAGTAGCATTCCAGCAGGATAACAGCTGTGCCTCTCAAAAGTGACATGTGAAACACTTCCCCAGGGAGCTTATTAAAATGCATACTCCTGAGCCCTTCCTCTCGAGGTTGCCATTCTGTAGGTTTGGGATGGGTCCCAGGAATCTGCATTTTAAGCCAAGCCAGCAGCCCAAGTAATTTTGATTCAACTTTGTAGGAACATCTGTTGATTCATTTAGAAAAAGATACAATTCATTCATTCATCCACTCATTGAACAAATATTATTGGCCACATATTATGTGCCAGGGAGTAAGCTACCTGCTATTAATACAAACATGAAAAAAATCATGCACCTTACCTTGATGTACTCCTAGTCTGGAGACGTAGAAGGAGTTAATTACAATACTGTGTGATAGCCATGGGCACATACATGTGCACGGTCTAGTGGGACTTTCTAGCAGGAGGTTCCCAAATCTGCTTTGGGCAGTCTGGGTGGGCTTTAAAATGGTAGTTGAGTAGAGACTTGTGAAACAAAATGGAACTTTCTAGGAGAAAGAATGTACAAAAGCATGGGGGTCAGAGACTCCCAATCAGCCCAGAATGTTTGCAGCATCAGGGCTTTGGGAAGAGAGGTAGGTGATGGGCAGGTAGGTGATGGGCAGGTAGGGTCCAGACTGTGACATTTGGAAGAAGAGGAATGGAGAGCCACTGGAGGATACTGAGCAAGGGATTACATAGGCAGACTGGCATCTTAGAAAGATTACTAGGGCTGCAATATGGAGAATTAGAGAGAGACAGAAACTCAGGCAATGCCCAAGCTGGGGGACTGCAGGCGGGAGCTCATGAGGCTGGAAGGAAGGCAGAGGCAGTGAGAACAGAAAGAGGATGGTACAGATGGGAGGTTTATTTCTGAGGCAGAAAGGACTTACTGATTGTGGGTGTGGGTCTGGAGGGATAGGGGAACCCTGGGAGTAGCCACAGTCTCTCCTCTCCAGATCGCTGCCTGAAACGCCACCTTGTGTGCAATGGAGAACAGGACTGCCTTGATGGCTCTGATGAGGACGACTGTGAAGATGTCAGGGCCATTGACGAAGACTGCAGCCAGTACGAACCAATTCCAGGATCACAGAAGGCAGCCTTGGGGTGAGGGCCTGCCTACTAGCTATTTAGGAGCAGGGAATGATTTGTCTTTAATTGTGAGCATTAGTTTTGAGGACAGAAGGGGGCCATTTTGGAGGGTTCCTCTGGAGTGCATGCTGTGAGCTACTCTCATTGTCCCCAGAGATGACTTGCCCAGTCCTGCCTATGTGACACTGCCCATACTATCTCCCCATGTCTCTGCCTGAGAGTCCTCCTTTTAGTACACCTACCCTACTGCTCATCTCCCTTCACCCCAATGTTGTTTCTAAGGCCCATTTAAGAAGCCACAGCTTCCATGAAGCCTTCCTGATGTTTCAGAAAGATAGCTCTTCTCTGGTCTCAGCCCTTTCCTTTCCAACAGCCCTGTTCACAGTCTGCTTTGCACTGTAGAGGCTTGCAATAACCAGGGCTAATGGTGTGACACAGTATAAAGAAAATGGGCTCAGGGTGAGACAGAGAGGGGCTTTAACCCCCACTTTCCCATTGCTCACTTAAACCTCTCAGGGCACAGTGTCTTTATCTGTTGAGAGGAAATCAGCCTCGATTCTAACTTCTCTTCATTCACCTTATGTTCAGGTTCAGTTCCTTGAATGCATCACACTCTTTCCTTCTAAGCCTTAAGCAATTTGGTTCCTTCTTCCTGGAATATTCTTTCCCAAATTCCTACCTGGGTAACTCCTTATCTAATGTTCTGCACTGAATTGTGTCTCCTCTTACACCCACATTTATATATTGAAGCTCTAACTCCTAATGTGACTGAATTAGGAAATAGGGATTTTAAAGAGGTAATTAAGATTAAATGAGGTCATAGGGTAGGACCCTAATTCAAGAGGACTGGTGGCTTTATAAGAAGAGAAAGATATACCAGCGATCTCTCTCTTTCCACACATGCATAGCGAATGAGACATGTAAGGACACAGCAAAAAGGCGGCTGTCTTTGAGACAGGAAGAGAACCTCCAGCAGAAAGCAACCCTGACAGCACCTTGATCTTGGACTCTTAGCCTCCAGAACCACGAGAAAATTAATTTCTGTTGTGTAGGGCACCTAGTCTATGGTATTTTGTTGTGGCAGCCCCTGCAGACTAGTACACTGAGGTACCATCTCCCCTAGGTAGTCTTTGTAACAGCCCCCTCCCCTGCTCTTGACTTTGCCTAGATTGACTTAGTCCCCTCCCATGGCTCCCAGAGCCTCCTGCAAGTCTTATTCTCACAGCTCTTACCCAACAGGGCTGGGGACGTCTGTTGGGGTGTCTATCTGCCCAGGCTAGGGGCTCCTTGTCATCTCTGCTTCTCCAGTACCAGAATAGGGCTTAGCTCAGAGTGACATTCTAGTACTGTCACTCTGTTTTTGCCTGGGGTCTTGTCTCCTAACTTGAAAATAAACTCTTTGAGGGCAGAGGTTGTTTCTGACTCAGCTTTTTCATCTCCTTGGTCCCCGTGTCAGAGCTTGTCCTATAGCCTCTCACTGAATATTGGTTGAATTGAAACAAATCAATATGATCAGCTGGATCTTTACAGATAAGGAAATGAGGACATGTAGTAACTGTCACAGAGTGACTCAGCCCTGTTGCAGCCCACTCAAGGACAAGTGGGGGTTCCATGGAATGCAGCCCTCATTCATTATGGTTAATTGCTCTGAGATCACAGCCCACCTACTTGATGGAATTGACCTCTGTAAGTGCATGTAGATATACACACATAAAAAGATGAGAAAATTCTGTGTTCTTTCATACCAGCAGTGTTAGTTTGCTGGGATTGCCGTAACAAAACACCACATCTTGAGTGGCTTAAACAGCAGAAATTTACTTTCTCACAATTCTGGAGACTAGAAGTCTGAAGTCAGGGTGTCAGCAGAGTGGTTTCTTCTGAGGCCTCTCTCCTTGGCTTGCTGATGGCTGCCCTCTTCCTGTGTCTGCACATGTTCTTCCCTCTGTACATATCTGTGTCCTCATTTCCCCTTCCTATAAGAGCACCACTCACATTGGATAACAGCCCACCATAATGACCTCATTGTAACTCAATTACCCCTTTAAGGACTCTGCCTCCAAATATACTCACACTCTGAGGCTTTGGGAGTTAAAACTTCAACACATGAATGTTGGGGAGACGTAATCCAATCCCGTAACATCAATAAAAGGGGATTCTTGTTGATTTCAAAAGTGACTGTAGAATAAACAATAGAAGTGTGAAATATTGACATGCTGAAATGAAAAATAATCCCTTCCTTATTGGCAGACCATGGATCTCCCACATGATTTAACTAGAAACGTTTCAAATACACTTTCTGAACAGTGTGCTTCACCCACACTGAATACTGAAACTAGTAAAATGGTCCTGCTCCACTCCAACCACTGATGTTTGATGGTTCTTCTATTTATCTCAGATCTCAGAGGCCCTTCATGCTCTTATTTTTTTCTAATTCATTTCCCAGATTAAAATGTTTACTTATTGTTAGAGAAGTAATACCTGTTTGAAATAAAAACTGAGAGTTTTCTTCCATCCTCTCTTGCCTGCACTCCATCCAACAGCCCTCTCTCCGTTCCCTCCCTAGAGCTGACCCATGTTAACAGCTTGGTGAAGATACTTCCAGATTACGTAAAAAATGCATTGACAATATGCATTACATAGTAAATATACCTATGTGTACTGGGCATTCTAGACACAGGTATATTTTACGTAAGTATGATTGTGCTATACATATCGTCTGTAACTTGCGTGTTTTTACTTAATAGTATAGTTTTAAGATTTCCCTCAAAATTTCTATCTTTTTTTAATAAGCATCATATTCTTCTATAACATAGTCAGCAAACTATGGCCTGAAGGCCAAATTCAGCCTGCTGTTCTTACAAATAAAGTTTTATTGGAACACAGATTTCACCCTGCGATAACAGAGTTGAGTAGTTGCAACACAGCCTTGTGACCTGCAAAGCTTAAAACATTTACTATCTGGTCCTTTATTAAAAAAATAATTTCCAACTCGTCATCTATAGTATAATTATGTAATAATTTATTTGACTACTTCCTATTGAAAGATAATTAGATTATTTCCCATATTTTTCTAGTACAAACAATGCGTTGTGGACATTCTTGTACACGTAGTTTTGTACACATGTGTGATTATTTCTGCATAGTAGATTTCCAAAAGGTAGAACTTCTTTGACTACACCTTTCCCTTTTAACTGGGGCTTTCACAACCAGCTTTTCCAAATATATATAGGCTTCATGCTTAGAGATTATAGTACACTCTTAGGGAATACTGTTTCTTTGAGTTTTTTTCGGTCTGTTAAGAGGCTATATTTATAAGCCACAGGCAGAAACATGTTCAATGGTTAGGAAGATAGAAACTTCAGGGCAAGTAGAGGGAAAGGAACCCAGATTTTACTATCAACAAAATCTAGGAAACAAATCCAGCTATGACTAGAGGCAAGTTATTTAATTTTTCTGATCTTCAATTTCTGCATTTGCAAAGTTGTCATGAGGTTGAAAGCTAATATATGCTAAATATCTACTACAGTATGTATTCAATTTATTGTAGCTATTATTACATCACTTATACTAATATGAAGAAAGAGAAGGAGAAAGAAAGAGAAAAAGGAAGTTAACACACATTGAATTTCTACAATCTGCCAGGTGCTCTATAATTATCCACTTATTCCTTTGAGGTGGATTTTATTCGCAATTTATCCCCTGCTCCTTTCCTGCCTTGTGCCTTTTCACAGAGGCCGTCAACAATCATGATGATCGCTATGCTACAGGTAGTCACTGCATGCCTTGGGAACACAGAGGAGGAAACAGCAGTCCCTCCAGAGCATTCAAAGAAGGCTGTTGACAGAAGACAACATTTGAGTTAGCTCCTTCAGGTTAAATAGAAATTTGAGAGACAAAAAACAAGCAATAACTATATTGTCTGTAACATAAGAGGCTTTGATTGTCAGGTCTTAGAACTCTTAGCCAACTCTACTGTTTTTGTTCTGTTAACTTTCCCTTTCTAGAAAATTTAAGTTGTATTTCATCTGCTTGACATTATTTTACCTGAATATGGTAAAACCATCCATATCCTAAAACATGGAACCTGGGCTGATGATTTTTAAATACTGTAGAAAGGGAAGTATGGAGAAATATTTCTGGAAGAGTATGGGGCTAGGGAAAAGTAAGTATAATTTGTTGAATGCCTAATATGTACTTTACTGCTGTTTTAGTTTCATACTTTCAGCTTCACAAAAACCATGAGAGGTAGGTATTATTATGTCTGTTCTTTAAATGAGGAAAATGAAATGCAGAGAGCTTCTAGACTGTGTTCAAAGTCACACAGTTAGTAAGTGGCAAAGCTGGAAATTAAACAGGAGTCTCCCTGACTTTTAAACTGTGCAGCTTCCAATATCCCATGCTGCCTCAAAGATAATGGCCTTTCTGAGGATTAGATTCTCGACCTTAGCACTATGAATTGCATCCAATATTTCAAAGTTATTTTTTTATCAGCAGAGCTCTTATACTAACAATTATACTTAATACTAACAATTACCATAACAGCAACCTTTATTCAGTCCTTGATGTATATGCTGAGCACAATTATGATTTCTCTACATGTTTCAACTCATTTAACTCTATGAGGGCAGTAGTATTTAAGAACTGCTTTTTACAAATGACTAAACTGAGGCACAGAGAGGCTAAATGATATGACTGAGGTCACACAGCTAAATGTGGCAGAGATGGGAAATGAGCCCAGACTGTCTGGCTGCTGCCCTTGGATTCCTGATAATTGCACATATTCTTCTCTAACTTATTCAGCAAATATTTAGGGCTGCTTATGTGGCAATATGATTCTAGATGCTAAATAGGACTGTCTAGATGATCTACATAAAGGAAAACTGAAGGCTCAGGCCAGCCCATTTAGTCTCCAAGTGTTACCTAAAGTGGCCCATAAGCTACTTGGAGGAACCCCAGGGCTCCACAGAACATAGGTTGAGAAACCATTACTTGAACCAGCTACAGCATCTTTCAGAAGATGACATTGTATGCCACCTTGCCTTTCTAATTCTCTCTCCTAAAAGCTGCTTTTGCTTTTTAATTTCCAACTTTTATTTTAAGTTCAGGGGTACATATGCAGGATGTGCAGGTTTGTTATACAGGAAAACATGTGCCATGGTGGTTTAATACACCGATCATCCCATCACCCAGGTATAAAACCCAGCATCCACTAGCTATTTAGAAACTGCTTTGTTCAATGTAGGTACAATATCCTGACCCAGGAAGATGCTCAGAGTGTGTACGATGCCACTTACTATGGGGGCCAGTGTGAGACGGTATACAATGGGGAATGGAGGGAGCTTCGATATGACCCCACGTGTGAACGTATTTACTATGGAGATGATGAGAAATACTTTCGGAAACCCTACAACTTCCTGAAGTACCACTTTGAAGTAAGTCTGAACAGGGAGGCTTTCAGGCCACTGTGGTGTAGGTGGCAGAGAGGCAGAGGCCTATTGGTGGAGATTGCTTGCTCTGGAAGCTTTTGTTTTCTATAGTTTGCTGGTGGCTGGAGTCTTCTTCATACCCATCCCCACACATACTTAGTGTTGAAGGGTGCTGAGAGGCAGATCATAAATGTGGCTACCCACCTGTTAAATCTTGGCTCCATTCCAAAATCAGTAAAATAGATCTGAGGCCCTATTCTCTGGGCTGCCAATCAGAAGACCTATTTCCAAGTTGTGGCTCTGTTAGACTATATACAAGACTGTTAGCAGCTAACCCACTGCCCTCCTTGGGCCCAGTTTTCTAATCTGCAGAGTAAGGGGCAGGACAAGGCGTAGATGAGCAGGATCTGAGACCTATACTTTTGTTTCACCAAGGGCATCTCACACTGATCATTTTCATGTCTTGGCTCTTTGTATGTGATTTTGTGTGAAGCAAATGTTCTTCTGTATAAAAATGCTTGCAAATTGCTGACAATCACTAAGACTCTCTCCATCCCCACGATTTGGTGGTCTCTTGGTCACTTGGAGCTCATGATCAGTCAAGAGCCTACTCGTGGCCGTTAATTTTCTTACCCCTCATCCTTTGGGTGAAACATCCACACAGCAAACATCATTGAATGCTTAACATGTGTCAGATCTTCTACTTTCACACAAATTGTACTATTTAACCCTCACAACACAATGGGATAGATATTATCATTGCCTCATTTTAGATGTTGAGAAAAAGAAACACAAAGGGAGAAAGTGTCAGTATCAAACTCCACTGCAGTTGGTAGCAGAGACAAGACCCAAACCTAGGTCTGTCTAAACTGAGTCCAGGCTGCACAACATTTAGAGGAGGAGATAGATTATTCACTTTCTAGAGAGAGATAGTAGGATCCTAGGATTCTGAACAAAATACTGACAGAAAATAAGGCCAAGCTTATAGGGTCTGTTTTTAAGAAGTTTGCTCCCCCAACCCCACTCCAACCTCTACTCTTTATCAGACCAGTGGTAAACCAATGTGGAGGACATAAACCACACCATGTTCCTAATCTCGAGGAAGGTCTTGGGCCTATGTATCAGCAAGATGGACTAAGTGCTTTGGGAACAAAGAATTCTCAAATCTCAGCAGCTGAAGCAATAACGCCTTGCTTATGCTACTTGTCCACCCTAAGGTAGAAAGGAAACTGACCATCACAGACACTCAGAGACTCAAGGTAATGGAGGCTCCATTTCAACACATGCTCTCATGATTGCAGAGCAAACTACTCACAGGCTCCTAAGGCTTACTTCATTGACTCAAACAAGGCCAAGCCCAGGCCTCAGTTCAAGTCAGCAGAGAAATGAAATCCTGTATACCACTGCCTAAGACAATCATAATCTGCAGGTTTCCTTTGCTTCTTTCTTTCCAGGCTCCTCCCATATGTGGCTTTCTGTATCTCACTATTGCAAAGACAAGAAGCCAGCCTTCTCTCCTGGAAGGATAAGCCAGCCAGAAAGAAATCCATGCTCAGAGCAATATAGCATTTGATCAGAATCATCTGTGTGTGTGCGTGTGTGTGTGTGTGTGTGCAAGCACATGTGGTGTATAAATGTTTTATCAGTACCACTAAACACTAACAATGCTGTGTTTTCTATATTTTAATAAGTATCAGTCTAATGACTGGATTGCCTTATAAAAGAATTGCCTACCGTAATCTAAAATTTTAGGTATTTTACCAAGCAAAGATTTAAGTATTAAATATGAATTGAGAAATGGCTGTATGTGCACAAAGCTAACATCTATTCATTTTTTTTTTTTCAGGCCCTGGCAGATACTGGAATCTCCTCAGAGTTGTATGATAATGCAAATGACCTTCTTTCTAAAGTTAGAAAAGACAAGTCTGACTCATTTGGAGTGACCATCGGTGTAGGCCCGGCTGGCAGCCCTTTAATGGTGGGTGTAGGTGTATCCGAGTCAGAAGATGCTTCATTCTTGAAAGAATTAAACAAGTATAATGAGAAGGTATTCAAACATAATGTCTGTGTCTCACAGTATTCCATAATGTACACTGAACACGTATTACCCTAATTGCATTAAAAAGTACAGTAGTAATTGAACCTTAATTTGCTTGTGTAATTGGAAATGTCTGATCAGTGGTAATCAGGTTTGTTTTTCTTATTACGCTTTTGCACACAGAATAATCACAAAGGGAATAAAATTCAATGATAAGACTAGGATTCTTATCACTTTGCCCCCCCCTTTCCTTTTTCGTGGTTACCTGGAGCATATAGGGAAATGTGTAGAATGGTAATGTTTTAAGAGAAACAGCTGGACCCTCCAAATTTCGCTTGGAAGAATTGTAAAGCAAGCCTTGCTTTTCCAAAAAGATAGAAGGGCTGGTATGCCAGAAAAAAAAAATTTCATTTTTCCAGCAAACCTTCACCTTTAAGTGCCTATCATCCTGAGGGGTCAAGAAACGCTTCCTTGAGGAAAGAACATTCATCTAAGCTTAGATCTAAAGATTAGTACAAATTGTCCAGAAAAAGGGAGACAGAAGTTGGCAGAAGGATGCTGTAGACATGGAAATCAGCATGTGCGAGGGACTGGAGATGAGGAAGCCACACAAAAACTTGGGATTGAAAGTACTTCAGCCAGCTGAAACACAGAGTGGGAAAGGAAAACGGAGTGGTGAGGTTGGAGAGGTAATCAGGTGGCCAGGGGAATATTTATTGAATTAATTAGAAGCTTACTAAAATTCTCAATAGCATTAATACCAAGACTATGGATCCAGTTGGGGTTCAAAAATTATCTTGAATGATGAAAATACAGTTATAAAAATTAACTTACTCAGCACACATAAATTGAGTCCTAGAGCTTTGCCAAAGAATGAGCTATTGAACTGAAGATAAAGTCCTATATTGTTCTAAGGGTTATCTGTAGCATGTTAATATGGACTTTTCTAAAAGCATGTGGACTCCTCAAACTTCCATCATCACTTTGAATCAAGGTTTCTATTGCCTGAAAGTAAAGCCCATAGATGGCCATCTTCCTATAAAACCAATCCAAAATTCTTCCAGTGCTGTCTCTTATTTTTTTTATATAAGAACCCTGCTTTTCTTTATTACTTAGTTCAAGATTACTATTGGAATATGAACTCCAGGGGGGCAGGAGCCTATCTCATTCAAGATTATGTCCTCTGCACCTAGTGTAATGCATGCGGCTATAGGCATTGTAGATCTTTGCTCAATAACTTCAATTGAATGACATTTCAGCATGTCATTAAAGATACCTTAAACACAATTTTTTTTTTTTTTTTTTTTTTTTTTTTTTGAGACGGAGTCTTGCTCTGTCGCCCAAACTGGAGTGCAGTGGCCAGATCTCGGCTCACTCACTGCAAGCTCCGCCTTTCGGGTTCACGCCATTCTCCTGCCTCAGCCTCCCGAGTAGCTGGGACTACAGGCACCCGCCACCTCGCCCAGCTAGTTTTTTGTATTTTTTAGTAGAGACGGGGTTTCACTAGGTTAGCCAGGATGGTCTCGATCTCCTGACCTTGTGATTCACCCGTCTCGGCCTCCCAAAGTGCTGGGATTACAGGCTTGAGCCACCGCGCCCGGCTCTTAAACACAATTTTTAATGGATACTTAATATTAGCATAGGAAGTTTCACAATGCAATGCTTTGATTAGCACTGGGAGAAGTGTGGGGGTGGGAATGGATTGGGCAAAGAACAGAAGGGTGAAGCACAATGAAGAAACCATTGTAGTAGCTCACCCAGGTGAGAGTTGATGAGAACTTGACCTAGGCAGGGGCAGTGGGAACAGAGATGGAGGTGTGGGGGAAGTCTGGCATACATTGGTACCAAATATGTGCTTGTGAAATATGGTAGTACTCCGTTACATGTATTTGTGTTCATATGTGTGTTTATATATATGTATTTCTTACAGCTACTAAAAGCTGACTTTTTGCATTATTTCTATTTATTTATTTATTTTATTTTATTTTATTTTTTTGAGATGGAGTTTTGGTCTGTCCCCAGGCTGGAGCAATCTCGGCTCACTGCAACCGCTGACTCCCTGGTTCAAGTGATTCTCCTGCCTCAGCCTCCCGAGTAGCTGGGATTACAGGCATGCACCACCATGCCCAGCTAATTTTTGTATTTTTAGTGGAGACGGGGTTTCACCATGTTGGCCAGAATGGTCTCAATCTCCTGACCTCGTGATCCGCCAGCTTCGGCCTCCTGAAGTGCTGGGATTATAGGCATGAGCCATCGCACCCAGCAACCTTTTGCATTATTTCTAATGGTAACATATATGCTCTCTTTTTTCCTTTGCTTTATTCAATGGCGGTTGTTGGCAGAAATTCATTTTCATGAGAATCTTCACAAAGGTGCAGACTGCCCATTTTAAGATGAGGAGGGACAACATTATGCTGGATGAAGGAATGCTGCAGTCATTAATGGAGCTTCCAGATCAGTACAATTATGGCATGTATGCCAAGTTCATCAATGACTATGGCACCCATTACATCACATCTGGATCCATGGGTGGCACTTATGAATATATCCTGGTGATTGACAAAGCAAAAATGGAATCTCTTGGTAAGTAAAGCAGCTCTATGTACACGGTAGTCAACACAGACACCAAGTCATGGTTTGAAGTTTTCTAAGCACTGACTATGAGCCATGGGTGATCTCATTTAGTTTTTAGGACAACTCTATAGGATAGAATAAGTATTATTATTCCCAGGGAACTGAGATCCAGAAGAGTGAGACTTGCTAATAAGCACCACAAACAGGATTTGAGCTCAGACTTGTCTAGCCCCCTAAAACTTTATGCTTCCTATTGTATCATAGTTACTTTTATTTAAAAAAAATGAGGGCATTTTGTTAATTAAAATGTGAAAACTTGTTTTAAATGCAGTATTATTGGTTAATGGAACTACCACACAGTCAGTCAGTGAAGCTAGAAACTTAGATTCATCTCAGACTCCTCCTTCTCCTTCACTCTGGTAGATCTCTAAGGTGCTTCAGTTCTCTCTCATTCTTCCGCTGTCCTCCATCTCCACTCCTGATGAGGTAAGCTGGGGTCTCATCTTTCACTTGTTACTGCATCAGCTCCTAAATGGTCTCTGGCGGCGGGCTCACCCCTTCCAACCTATTCTTGATAATTGCCACCAGATGAATCTTTCTACTTCACAGATCTGATTATATCACTTCCTTGCTTAACATCTTGAATGGCTAAGAATAAAGACTATTAGCATCGACCACGTTAATGATATTACTCCAACCTAGGAGAACAGTGGTTCTCAAAGTGTGGGCCCCAACCATCAGAACAGCATCACCTGGGAACTTGTTAGAAATGTAAATTCTCAGGTCGCCATCCCAAATCTAACTAAATCAAAAACTGGGAATGGGTCCAGCTGTCTGTGTTTTAACAAGTTCGCCAGGCGATTCTTCTGATGCTACTACAGTTTGAGAACCACTGACCTATTCAATGAGTGACAGGAAGGATGAGAGATCTATCCATATTGCAAAGCCAAGTTCAAATTCCCAGCTTTAAGAAGTTTCCTTGACTGCACCAGCCCAGGCTGGCTACTCCTCTTCTTCAACACATACATAAAATTCCACACTGGGTAGTCTTTAAAAAATAATTTTCCAGTGATGGGATTGCTAGGTCAAATGGTATTTCTGGTTCTAGATCCTTGAGGAATTGCCACACTATTTTCCACAATGGTTGAACTAATTTATACTCCCACCAACAGTGTAAAAGCATTCTTGTTTCTCCACATCCTCTCCGGCATTGGTTGTTTCTTGAGTTTTTAATGATTACCATTCTAACTGGCATGAGATGGTATCTCATTGTGGTTTTGATTTGCATTTCTCTAATGACCAGTGATGATGAGCTTTTTTTCATATGATTGTTGGCCACATAAATGTCTTCTTTTGAGAAGTGTCTGCTCATTTCGTTCGCTCACTTTCTGATGGGATTGTCTTTTTCTTGTAAATTTGTTTAAGTTCCTTGCAGATTCTGGATATTAGCCCTTTGTCAGATGGATAGATTGCAAAATTTTTCTCCCATCCAAAGGATTA
This sequence comes from Rhinopithecus bieti, assembly GCF_001698545.2. Taxonomy (NCBI): domain Eukaryota; kingdom Metazoa; phylum Chordata; class Mammalia; order Primates; family Cercopithecidae; genus Rhinopithecus; species Rhinopithecus bieti. The sequence goes on along the minus strand of NW_016806642.1, from coordinate 12,674,761 downwards.
TAAATCATTCTACTATAAAGACAGATGCACAAGTATGTTTACTGCAACATTATTCACAATAACAAAGACTTGTAACCAAACCAAATGCCCATCAATAATAGACTGGATAAAGAAAATGTGGCACATATACCCCATGGAATACTATGCCGCCATAAAAAAGGATGAGTTCATGTCCTTTGCAGGGACATGGATGAAACTGGAAACCATCATTCTCAGCAAACTAACACAGGAACAGAAAACCAAGCACCACATGTTCTCACTCATAAGTGGGAGTTGAACAATGAGAACACGTGAATACAGGGAGGGGAACATTACACACCAGGGCCTGTCGGGGGTGGGGGCCTAGGGGAGCGATAGCATTAGGAGAAATACCTAATGTAGATGACAGGTTGATAGGTGCAGCAAACCCCCATGGCACGTGCATGTCTATGTAACAAACCTGCACATTCTGCACATGTATCCCAGAACTTAAAGTATAAAAAAAAATTTCCAAATGTTAGTATTATCTTCCTTATCCAGATAGCAAGATATTTGAAACCAAGTATCATGCCTGCCACTTTTCCACCTCTTTAACATTCAACATAGGGTTTAATACATAGTTAGTGTTCAAAAAAAGACAGGAAGTTTGAGATGAAGTATTAATTTAGATTCCTGGCTAGAGTCATTCATTAATTCATCCATCTACATGTTCATTTAAAAAAATAATGCAACTGCTCTGTTGAGTATCCATTATGTGTTTGTGCTAGGGATATGATGATGAACAAATCTAAATATGGTTCCTACCCTCTTGCATTACAGTATTTTTCAAACTACATGTTGCAAGCCAATTGTAGTTCTCAAAATCAATGTATATGGATCACAAGAAAAGTTGCAAACTACAACAAAGGACAGAATAGAAAATATCATAATGGATTATAGGCGCTAAAGATAAATTATTACTTCAAGAAATCTTTTCCAGTTAAATAAAAGCATGCATATTTGTATCGTATCATGATGCAAAATAAGTAGCCTACAATGGATGTAAAATATGTAAAATGTAAAATAAGCATTTAAAAACTTTACTCAAGTGGGTCTTAAGAATCATTCAAAAACATGAGGAAGGAAAAAAGAGTTAACATTTGTTGAGCACCTACTAGGCTTCAGGAGCTATTTTACATATTCTCATTTAATTTTCTTGACATCACTTAGAGATTGGTGTTATCCAAGTTTTAGCTACATAAAGGCTGTGGCTCATCAGAGAGGCTAATTACTTAGTCCAGGCCTGCCAGAATCTGGGGTCAGAGCCCTGGGCCTCTGGTCTTCCACCATGTGGTTGTGGTATAGCTTTTCATTTGGGCTCCCGTCTTTGGGGCTGGATTGCTAATTAATTGCCTGGGGTATCTGGTGGCCCCTCCTCTTTAAAATCTGTGAGGCTGAAATGGGCTTCCAATGTGGTTAATATTCAAAAGGAGCCCACCGACAAATTGTCCCAGGGATAATTACCTCAGCTCTGTTTATAGAAAACCATATGTCGATAATAGCACAATTTGCTATTTGTGAAGAGCTGATTTTCTATAAATCCGGAAAGTTAGTGTTGCTTTTCTATAAATATGGAAATGTGCTAATCATCACCTCGTCTGCTGGAGACCGCTAATAAATCAGAATGTCATTTACATATTAACTTACAAAGAACAAAAATATCTACCTTCTTTCCCTTTGACAAACAGAATCACACACACCCTTTCTCCATTTTGATGTTTGCTATATTGGGTTGGTGCAAAAGTAATTGAAGTTTTTGCCATTAGAAACTGCAACTTTTGCCTCAGTCTAATAGCTTTCTCTCTGTCTTATTCTCTTTCCCCTCTGTCTCATTCCCTTTCTTTCTAGGTACTTTTCTCTCTCCCTTTTCTCTTTCCTCTTTGTCACTGTCTTTTTCTCTCTCTATGTATATTTGATCTACATGCTGTTAATGTATATTCTATTAAGTGGTTGTTTCTAAGAGACATCCTGTGTGGTGAACATTCATGTCTGCAAAGGCCTGAGCTTGGCATGGAATGATTTAAGTGAACATCCTCACTGGTTTGCTCTGGGGGAATCTTTTGTCCTTGGGTTTGCTCAGATCCTCTCTGGGTTCATCCCAGAGGATGCACGAGGCTGTTTTCTTCTAATGTGCCCTTTAGATCAAATGCTTCTCCCCCAAAGACAGCATGAAACCATGCCTCAAAAATCAAGGGAAGTCTTGGATGTTAGGGAGGTGATGTTAGACTTCAATGAGATCCTAACATTTCCTCAAGGGCTGTGACTGACAGCTTTGTACCTTCTGCAGGTATCAGTACAGTTTGGGGCTTAAATTTCTGGATTTAGATTTTGTTTCCCTCCTTCATTCCTTCTTTGGAGCTCTCATTATTTGTCTTTGTATCAAGGTATATAGAAGAGAAATAGTGTATTCCGCATTCTGACTTCTCTGGTTACAGAGCTGCCAATATATGTTGGACAGGTCAAGTACTTCAATGCCATTGTTCTGTTCAGTTGGATGTTCCCGGCCTCCTTTGCACATGCTGTTCTCTCATCCCCCAATGCTCTCTTGCCTGTCTTGCCAACCTGATAAACTTCAGCTCATCCTTCTGAACCTTGTAGGGGCATCCCTACCTCTGTGAAACATGCTCTGATATTGCTCCACCCCTTCTCCCATAGTTTCATTTGTTTATACATTCATTCATTCAGCCATGTCCATTGAGTTTGTATCATGTGCGAAAAGAACAAAATCAGTATGGTCCCTGTTCTTGCAAAGCTTACGATCCAGTGGAGGAAACAAAATAAACAGCCAAAGTCCAAATATCATTGTTGGTCCTCTTTTACTTCCTGGCCCCATCAGCAACATATGTTGACTTTACTTCTAAAGTATATACATCACCTGTTCTCCCTGTATTACTGTCTCACTTGTACAAGCCACTGTTGTCCCTCACCTGGATACTGCAAGAGTATGGTGGTCTCTTATTCTCTTTCTTTGTTGTTGTTGTTGTTGCAGGTGTTGTCGTAATTGTTGTTCCTGTAACTCTCTGGCACTCCAGGCTTACTTCAGTCTAGAGTCTTTGTATTAGCTGTCTTCTTTGCCGGAACCACCTTTTCCTCTGATGTTTGTATAGCAGTATTCCTACCAGTTGGATCTCCTTAAGTGTCACCTTTTCAGAGAGACCTTTCCTGACCATGTAGTTAAGTTTCTTTGTTATATCACCCTATTTTAATTATCATCAAATCAGTAGCCCCCATGCTCATAGACTTATTTGTTTATTGTCAATCTCCTCTTTCTAGAATGTTCATTCCAATCATTTTTGCTTATTGCTGCATATTCATTTCCTAGACTATAGTAGGGACTTAACTTGTAAATTAATTGATCAATATGTAATTGCAAATTGTGATAAAAAACATGTAGAAAATGAATAGGTTGTAAAAATAGAGACTAACTTCAGGGTGTGAGGGAGGATATTCACTTAGTTTGGGATGATCTGGGAAAATCTCTTTGAGGAAGTGAAATCCAAACTGAGATGAGATCCAAAGGATAAAGAAATGCGAAAGACAAGGGTGAAGGCGTTCAGGGTGAGTGGACAGCTTGTACAAAGGCCCTACCTGATGAAAGAGCATGGCGTGTTTGTGAAGGGAAAGAAGGCATGTGTGACAGAAACCTTGGAATAGGGGAATGATAGCAGAAACTGAGGTTGGAAGAAGCCAAGAGGCATCAGAGAGTCTTTCTGGCCATAGTAAGAAGTATGGACTACATTTGCAGTGGCAGAGAAACTACTGCAGGGTCATCAACAGGGCAGTGCTTGGTCTACTCAATGGGTAGCAGATCATTCTACTGCCATGTAGAACACAGATTAGAGGAGCAGGAGTGGACTCAGGAAGAACAGTTAGGGGCATTGCTGATGTCCAGGCAAGGAATAAAGAATGGATGTGAAATAATATGATAGATTTTAAAGTAGAATTTAAGGAATTTATAGATAGACTGGGTGTGGATTGTGAGGTATCAATTACTCCTTTCTCTAAATTGAATTTTTATCATAGACACACGAGTGTGTGTGCATGCACACATACACACATTGAGGTGAGAAGGACAGGATGTGCTTACCTGAAGGTGCCATCTTCGTGGTAAAGACAGCCTGCAGGCATTTGGAAATATGGTAGGCATTCTGGGGGCAAAGAAAGGACTCTAAACATACATACATATTTAAACGCATATTATAATAATTGCAATTATATATTTGTCTCTTCTACAGACTATGAACTTTGACGTACGAGTCCTAGGCCTGTTATCCTTGGGGTACTTTTTGAATCTAGCACAAGCCTGAGACCACAGTAGTGCACCATGAATACTCATTGAGCTGCATTCCCCTTGCTGCTTCTACTCCTCCAACTCTTACCATCATGTGAATGACCTCCACATTTCCATCTAGAATCCTCTTTCTTCTCCAGAATCCCTACCCATATTTTCGTATGCCTGTGAGTATCTCCACTAGGAAGCTGGCACCTCCACGCAATAACATTCATTTCCTTCTCACCCCAAACCCTTCAAGCATTTCTTCCTGAATTATTTCTCTATAGAGACACCACCATCCTCCCAGTTTACTTGACATAGAGAGGTGGAAAAATAATTGACTATTTATTGCGTGCTAAGCTCCATACCAAGTCTCCTCACCTAAGATTGACAATGATCCTGTGAGGGAGGCATGGTTTTCTCATTTTTACAGATGGAGGAAACAAGGCAAAAAAGTCATATCACTAATAAGTGAAAATATACAAAGTGAGTTAAAATCCAGGGTTCTTTCTTTTCATCTCAGTTGCCTTTATTGGGACTCACAACCTGGGAAAAATTCTGTCCCTCTCTTCTCTCCCCCTACATATCTCATTAGTCACCTCCTCTGTATCCACAATCCGTCCCTTTCTCTCCATTCCCGATACCACTGATGACCATGCTATGCCATTTTTTTTCTGCAGGTTCCCTCCAGCTAAGCAGACATGCAGAATGAGAAATGTATCAGAGGTTAAATGGGTATTTCATAAATGCCTTTGGAACAAAGTTGGTGGTGGTCTGCTCCAGACCCCTTCGGTGGCTCAGGTAGATAGGACGTGACACATTTGTTTCAGCTTGTGTGCCCTGGGTCCCTCAAAATGCAACATGAAGTAGAATGTTTCCTACCAGTTAAAGAATCTCAGGGAGTCTGATCGGACACCTCTATCAGGGATGCTGTAATAGAAATCCTGCATAGAATAGAAGGTTAAACTGCCATGATTCTTGGCCTTATTGAAAGGGCTTTGCAAAGACCTCACAGAAAATGACTTATGTTGATGATTTGCTCACAAAAACAGAAGTAGCCATTCTGCCACCCTATCAAAGACAGCAGGCCCTATCAAAGATGGCAGGCAGTGTCCTAGTGGAAAAAATTATTTTCCCTGAGATATCTTTTTTTTTTTAATCTAGGCTCTACCATTCAGAAACTGTTACGTCACATTTCTGAGTCTCAGTTTTTCCATCACTAAGGTAGAGATTGTCATAACTACTTTAAAAGTCTATTGTGAGAATTAACCAAGATAGTCATGAAAAGCACTGTGATACCTTAAATACTGTCCAAGCAGCACTTACTATTATGGATTATAATTTCAGGTAGAGTCAGTAAGTACTAAAGCCATTTTGATCAAGCTCTGTGAAATTAAGAAACATGCCAGTGACATGGTAGCAAGGAGTCCACTCTTTGAAGTCAGATACATCTGGGTGGGGAACTTGGTTCTATCATTTAGTAGCTGTATGATTTTGATTGAGGAACAACACTTAATTTCTCTGAGACTCAGCTTCTTCAAGATCCAAATAAGAATGATAACAAGGTTTGTTTGGTTGAGAATAATTCTATGTACATGTTGCATGATAAGTGTTTAATAGATATTTATTCCCTTTAATGAAGGATATGAATATATCACAGTGGTTGGAAACATGGACTCTGCCACTTATTATGTAGTCATGGGCAGATAATTTAATCATCTGAAGTTTCAATTTCCTCACCTGCAAGCTAGAAATACTGTCCTCTACCTCATAGAGTGGTTGGTTGTGAGGAATAAGTGAACTTATTTTGTACCCACATTCCAGTAAGCACTCAATAAATTTCAATTGCTGAAGTAGGTTCTGAGTCAGATTGCCTGATTCAAGTCCTATCTCTGCCTTTATCAGTCATGTGACCCACAAAGTAGTTAACCTCGCTGTGCCTCAGTTTCTTCTTCTAAATGAGTCAATGACAGTACATACTTCATACGGTTGTTGTAAACTTGAGGTGAAACAATCTATGTGAGCATGTGGCTTAGTGCCCGACACAGAGTAAGAGTTCAAAAATGTTACCTATTATTGCTGTATGATGTTGGTGTTATTATTACCACATTTTTATTATTCCCAGATTTACAGTTATCAACTCTGGAATGTTAACTGTTCTCTCATCTGTAAAGTGGGGATAAGAGGAAGATCTGTCTTCCAGGGTTCTGCAATCACTCAGCTCTGAAGCATTGCTCAACCGGGAGGGAAATCATTATCATGATGTCCAGCGTGCAGTGGCTGGTACATTTGCTGTGGACTTGGAGCCTCAGCAATCATGCCTCCTCCTCCACCTGCCCATTTCTTTGATCAAGGTCATTCATTTCTGTCTCCAAAGCTTCATCCAGTGTTGGAGGGACCACTCTTCCCATTTATCAAGGTCACTTTGAATTCTCATCACTATCTTTCAAAGTGTTAACAACTCTGCTCAAATCAGTGCCTGCTTTCCATCATCCCTGACCCTGATTGATGCCAGATAAGAGTGACCCTGGGAAAGACCCTTCCAGCAAGAGTGCAGTACATCCAACCCATTATTGATCATCTTCTTCCAGTCAGGGCTTGTGGACCAGCCAGTCTACCACCTAACACACAACGTCTAAATAGCTACAGGGACAGAATTTAAAACCTCACTAAAATTAATGCCAATTATAGCTCTATATCCTCTTCCTCCTCCCTCCCTGCCTTCCTGTATTTCATTTATTCATTTAGCCATTCCTGTGGCAAACATTTATAAAGTACACATAACATGGGAAACACTGTCTAGATACCAAGATGCTTAATACATGGTCCCTCTCATCAGGGGTCTCATAGAAAGTAAAGGGGTTTCTCTTCGTCATAATCATCTGATTATGATCAGGGATAATTTACTCTGTGGACAGCCAAATTGGTTACCACCCAAAGTGAACAAGCAATTTATTTTCTTATTCACTATTTGGTTTTAATAAAATGTATTTACATATAATATCTACTACTTGTAGAACATAACACATTTACATCTGGCATTCAAATTCATCCTCATAATAACTTTATGAGGAATTATATTATCATTTTCCCCAGTTTTATAGAAAGAAAGTTGAAATCCAAAGAGCTTAAGTAAATGGTTCAGTGTGACTCACTTAGTATTGAACCTAGGTCTTCTGATTTAGATTCTGTATGTCTTCCAAGTACTCATCCCTTTTTCCATACATTCTGTCATTCATTCTGATACTATATGCGAGAGGCTTAGGCTCTAGCAGTGGTGGTAAGACAGCCAAGATTTACTGAGTATTTACTGTGTGGTAGACACTGGGGTAAACACTTTAAATGCACCATCTCATTTAATTCTCAGGAGAGACCTGTGGAGAGGACACTATTGTATAATCTCCAATTCACAAAAGAAGAATTGAGACTCAGTTATTCTCTGTTAAATAGCTTGCCCAAGGCCACATAGCTATTAATTGGTGAAGTCAAACTCAAGAAACTGTAATGTTAAGCAACGTGCTATTATGTCTCAAGGAGGTCTTAACCTAGGATTTTTCAAACTGCAGACCATAACCCATTATTAGTAGATTGTAAAAGAAATTTAGTGGATCATGATCAGCATTTAAAAAATAAAATATAATAGAATGCAAAATATCAGAGTATATCACACAAAGTGTAGTTAAGCATTGAAACTTCTTTTAAGCCAAGCACAGTGGCTACTTCTTGTAATCCTAGCATTTTTGGAGGCCAAGGCTGGAGGATCCTTTGAGCCCAAGAGTTTGAGACCAGCCTGGGCAGTATAGGAAGACCACATCTCTATAAAAATTTAACAAACAAACAAAAAACTAGTCAGGCATGGTACATGCACCTGTAGTCCTAGCTACTTAGGAGGCTGAGGTGGGAGGATCACTTGAGCCTGGGAGGTCAAGGTTGCAGTGAGCCAAGATCACACCACCGCACTCCAGCCTGGATGACAGAGAGGGGCCCTGTCTCAGAAAGAAAAGAAAAGATACTTCTTTTAAATGACTGTGTGTAGACTGGATCATGATGTGAAATGTATTTCTTATGTTGAGAGTGTTCAAGAAAGTGTTAAAAATACAGTCTTAACTCAGTGTGCTCCACTAACTATAAAAGCATATTTAATTACTTTAAATAAAGGAAAAATCATCAATAGCCCTAAGGGAGGCATTGGAACGTGTATTAATCAGGTTCTCCAGACAAACAGAACTACTAGAATACCTGTATCTCTCTCTATTATTAATCTTTATGTAACATGTATATATAATATAAAGAGATTGATTACAATGAATTGGTTCATGTGATATGGAGTCCGACAAGTCCCAAGATCTGCAGTCAGCAAGCTGGACACCCAGGAGGGCTACTGGTTTCACTTCAGTCCAAGTCTGAAGCCCCGAGAACCTGGACAGCCAGTGATGTATTTTCAGCCTGAAGGCCAGCAGGCTTGAGACCCTGGAAGAGCTGACATTTCCATTCAAGTCCAAGGGCAGGAAATAAAAGCCAATGTTCCAGGTTAAAGAAAGGAAGAATCTTCTCTTATTCAGAGGAGGGTCAGTCTTTTTGTTCTATTCAGGCCTTCAATTGATTGCATGAGGCCCATGCGCGTTAGAAAGGGCAGTTTACTTTATTAAGTCTAGCACTTTAAATGTTAATCTCACCCAGAAACACCAAGAACAATGTTTGATCAAATACCTGGGCATTCCATAGCCCAGTCAACTTGACGCAGGAAATTAACCATCACAGGAAGATAGATAGGTGGGAAAGCTGGAAGCAGATGTCAATAACAACTGTGGAGCTAGGTCTGGAAAGTCTCATGGAATCAAATGGTTCCAAGAGTGTATCTCATTGGAAATAGAGGAATAAGCATCATTGGGTTCTAATTCTGTGGCAGGTGGCACGCTGAGCCCTCTGATGCACATCATCTCATCCAAGCCTTGTGGCAACTCTTTGAGCTCTATTTTATGGCTGTCCTCATTTTACAGATGAGGACCACCAGGCACTGAAAGGCAAGATGACATGTCCAAGGTGACGCAGCTGGTCAGAGACAGGATGAGGTTTGAAACCAGGTTTCTAATTCCAAGTGCAATGTTTCTTGCAGTAAACCTCGGTATTTTCTTTCATTTATTTTCCTTTCTAAGAGCATCAAACTGTTGTGATAGCTTTGAAAGCGAGTCAATTGGGTTTTAAAAATAATTAAGGGAATATTATTTTCTATATCCATTTCTAAATGTAATGTTGGGTCAGTTTGATCCATTGATGGGGAATTGTAACTGGGAGAATTGTTAATGTTTAAACTGACAAGCACGTGATTGTTCTGAAACTTAAGTACAGACTCAGAGCCAGGAACAAGCAGTGTGCTGGCTGGTGACACCCAAAGAGGTGAACCTCAGAGACTTGCAGGTCAGAAGAAGTGTCTAAGCCAGGGATGTCAAGTGGTCTTAACAGCAAATGCTACCTAGACTGCTGAGTTGAAGATTGAAACACAAGATATGGGCTCAGCCAGAAAGTGCTATGATCAATTAGTGATGTCTGCCAGAGGCTGGGAACTGAGGGCAACAGGGCTCTTAGGCTGTGTATTTACTATACAGTTATTAAAATAAGACAAAGGCAGCCCAGATGTTTAAGCCACGTGCGGAGAGTGATTGGGTGGGATAGACATTTAATCAAACTCCCTTAAATTACCATCACATTTATGTATCATGGCTGATTGTTTGATTATAACTCCCTTTCAGGACGATTCTGAGTAGAGCATTTACCCTTGTTGCACAAAGTTGGAAACAGGAAACAATCTTAGTGGAAAACCATACTCATAACCTAATCTCCATTCATCCATTCATCCACTCATTCAGTAAATGCTCACTGAGGACCCATGATTTCTGGGAACACAGGGGTGAAACACACAGATCCCTTCCCTGGAGAAATGTGCAGTCAGTTGGGGGCCAAGAAGAACGTAATATGATAAATGTTTAAATAGAAACAAATACAGTAGAAGTACAAAGGAGGGAACAACAACCTTTTCTGCCCCTCCCACTTGCTAGACCCTAGACCCTAAAGATATTCAAACCTCGTCTTCCAAAATTACTAGGAATAGAAGTTTGCCTGGAAGAGAAGGGAGTTGCATGGGAATGACTGGGGCAGCAAGTAGGTAAGGATGAGTAAAAGGAGATGAATGTCCAGATTCACCCAAAGGCTGGACTCAGTTTTGGAAGGGCTTGCTACTGAGGCCAGGGCATAAATGAGAACAATCTTGGCTGAATTGTGCCAGGAATAGTGATGATATCAGTGGCCAGAGTCAGTGTTGGCCTCTCAGAAACCACAGAGAGGATGGCAAGCTGCAGGAATCATACAAGGTGAACACTGAAAGCAAGAGGGTCTCTGCATTTGGAAAAGAAGGCCAGCATTTCAGTGAGCAGGTGCAGACCTCCAGCTCATTGTTCACCATTGGAGTGCACTATACTGAGCAATGTACTGGTCCCTGGACTTACCATACTGTTTCTCCTTGATTTGCATATGCTGTTTCTTCTAGCTGGAATTTTGCACCTCTCCCTCTGCCCTCCCTTATTCACTTCGTTTATGCTTATTCGTCCTCAGTTCTCTGCTTAGCTCAAATAGGACTCTTCCAGGCAGCCTTTCTGTCTCCCCAGGTCTGGGTTGAGAGACTGTTTTAGGTGCTTCAGTGTACTCAGGACTTAGCTCTGAGTGTCACACTATTGCAGCTGCTTGTGTCCAGCGTGCATCCTGTTAATGTTGCATCCCAGAGTCTTGCCCATTGACTGAGCCTGGCCCACAGCAGAGACTCAGCATCTTTCTAGCTGGGGTGGTTCCAAATCCAAGCCCATGTATGCCTCCAGAGCTTTCCTAACACTCTGCAGAGTTGGGGGTGGTGTCCTAAAAGTTCTGAGCTGAATTGGACAGTGAGGAGGGTGAGGTGGGCAGGAACCTTATTGTGAAAGGTCTTATGTTTGTGGCTAAGGACTCTGGAACAGCCCAGCAGGTCTTTTAATTAATTAATTAATTAATTTTTGTGCCTGCTAACTAATCAGTCACCCGAACAGACAGTCACTGGATTCTAACAAGCTCCAGGCTTTATCCCTAGTTACCATGACAACCAGGCTTCACGGTGATGGATGGTATTGATTGACTGACAGACTCCTAGTTTCTTGGCTCTGTCCCTACCCCCCTTAAGTCATCTGCACACACATAGAACTGAGACTCTCAGCACCATCTTTCTGATTGTTTCTTGATTTTGAATTTCCACCTCTAATATCACTGAAAACAGCTTCTTACTTAAAGGAGAAAAGCTGAGATGGTGTCAACCTTCTTCCCAGAGCCATCCTTAGCTCTCTTTCCCATAGGCAGTATAATATGGCATACAGAACAGGGCTTTAGACACAGGCCTTGGTTCAATCCCAATTCTGTTATTTACTTAGTGTATAACCTGAGCAAGTGACAAACTATCTAAGTTAAGTTTAAACTATTTCAACTTACTCCTTTCTAAAATGGGACTGATTATCCTATTGTGGCATGATGTGTGAACACTGAGTGAGCTAACCCATGAAATATCTCCACCCAGCACATAATAGTGCTTATGAAGTCACCGGGTGCCCTTGTTCTCCCCACTTGCTCCTGGCCTAACCACTTATACTGCAGAAATGCCCATTAAGAAAACCTCATTTTACAAACTCCTCAGCCTCCCTCTTATTCTAACTTTGCAGATTCCAAATCAGGAGCCAAAAGCCTCAGTGTAGGCTGCAGCATTTCTGGCAACAGTACTAATGGCAACACTTAACTGCAATTGCTAGCTCTGAACCAGGCACTGTCCTGAGCACATTACATGGCATGGATTAACTCATTCAACACTCACAACAACCCTAGGAGGTAGACAGTATTAAAATCCCCATCTTACAGATGGGAAAACTGAGTCAAGAGAGGTTAAACAATTTGCCCACATGGTCATTGGGCAGGGATGGAATTCCAGCTCAGGCAGTCTCTGTTTCAGAATCTGGCCTTCAGCTATGCTGTCTCTTGTGATGGCTGAAATCATGTAGAAGAATCAGAGCCTCTGAAGAGCCCTTATCAAGTAGGACAAAGACATGGGACTGCAGTCTCAACATTGCCTCCTTCTTCTGCCTAGCTTCCTTTCTCTGAGCTTCTTTGCAGAATGAGGTAGTCAGGGAACGAGGAGTTTGGAAGGCTCCTTTCAGGACTACCATTGGCTACTCACCATGCATGATGAATGTTCCTCTGCAGAGTAACAGTAGCATGATGAAATGAAGCATCCATTGTGTTTGAGTATGGCATATCTTGCTTCAAGACCTGATTCTTGGGCCTGTTAGTCTTGAGTGACTTTGGCAAGTTACCTAACAATAAAAGTTAGTATTTATTGAACACCTAATTGTGCCAGACACTTTTTAGGAATTCACTTAGAGAAACTATTATCATTCTCATTTTAAAGATTGGGAGTATGAGGCAGAAAGTCATTAAATGAGTTACTCAAGTCACTAACAGAGAAAGTGAATGGTAGAACTCTGACCCCAGAGGTTACACTCTTAACCACCACAAATCCTGCTTTTTCCAATCCTAGTGAGCCTGTAAGATGGGTAAATCCCCCTTGTCCCAGAATACTGTTGAGAGTTTCCAGTGAGATAATGCAGCTGAGCATGCTTTATAAAATATAGCATGAGATATTAATCTAGCATGAGATATTACAAAGCTGTGATTTGCATCTTCAGTTAAAGAAAGATCTGTGACTCATAAAATGTTTTAGAGGCATTGTCTATGTAGGCTAAAGTCAGCCAATCCCCAAGCACTCCTGGGGGGTTGGCACATGCCAGGCTCTGTGCAGAGATTTGCAAACCTAAGAGATGACTTAGAAGCTTATAGTCTTATAGGAAGAACAGACCAAGAAATTGACAATTACTAGAGTGAGATAAATACTATGCTGGAGAGAAGCACAGGGAAACACTGAGGGCTTAGATACAGGGCCCTTGGGGATTAAGAAAAGGCTGTCTGGAGCTGAGTGGGAGAAGCTCAGTGAAAGAGATAAAGGGATTTTCTAGCACCTGCAAAGGCACCGAGGTACTCATTTTATTCTCAGGTGTTTGGGAAGAAGTGTGAGTTTTAATGAATAAACAGAAACACAAAGGGGACAGGTAAGTTAGCTGACACCTCCCAACTAGCCCAGCCGCAGACTCCAATCATCTTTCCAATGTGATGATAGAAAATAGACTATTAGATTCTCTTTCCCCTTCTGAGGCTGTCTTTGGGGGCAACCGATATAGCAAAGCAATGTAGCAGATAAATCATAGCAACATGAATGGTATTTGTTTTTTGTGAAGAGATAAATAATGCACTACACCTGCTGTTTTCCACCTAATGCTTTTAATCTGAGGAATGACAGACTTGCCGTGTTCTGGCACCTTGGAAATCAAGCTGCCTGGTTCTGCCTGAGAGCTGTAGACATGCAGCAGCTCCATGGAGGTGTGAGGGCAGCTCTCCCACCTGCACCACAGCCAAGACCATGTGGGAAACAAGTAGAAGACATGGTGGCCAGACACATATCCTTTTGGCTCCTAGCCTGGCAAGTAGCCACAGAAACAGCTCACCTTGAGACCAGACTAGACTGCGAAGCAACCCAGCCTCCCACTACGTCTGTACTTCCTTAGGGATCTCACCTGATTTGCATCTCTCTCTTTCCCACTCTGGAGTTCAAGTCACATTGGCTTTTCTGAGTAGAATCTTGCTGCTGAGGAAACAAGCCCTCTGCAGGGTCTCCCTCATCTCCCATTGTACTCCTAGCTTTGTCTGGCTAATCCCTACTTGTTCTACTGGTCTCTCGCTCCTTCTTCTGACCCCCACAGACACCTTCCCTGACCCTGCTGCCCTGTATCAGAGTCCTCCCCCAACACTACAATAATTGTGTGTTTCCTTGTCCATTTCCCCACACTTGACTCTCAACTCACAGAGGTCAAGCACTCTCCTGAGTCCTCCTTATTTCTCAGCTAGCTCTAACACAGTAAAACATCATTAGGTACTTATCAAAGTTGTCTCAAATGTTCTTAAAGTGTTCCGCTGTGTTCTTAAAGTCTCAGGATCATGACATTAGAGGTCACCTTAAAAGATCACTGGTCCTTTCTACCCTTCAAACCCTACTGTACCCTCACAGGCAAACAGCCAGCCTCAGCTTTGTCTCCTACAATGGTGAGAGCTCACTGCCTGCTGGAACACCTCATCTCTGCTTGACTTCTGACTGTGATAATGATCGACCTTATGCTAAGCCTAAACTTGCCTTCCTGTAGCTTTTGGCCTTTGGGTCCTAGTTCTTGCCCTTGCAACCACACAAATAAACCTAATTCTTCTTCCTCAAGACAACTCTCTGGAGCGTTTAATCCAGTTCTACTGGTCTTTCTTAAAGAGAAATCTTTTTTCCTTTCTTCAGGTAAACATCCTTAGTCACCTCTAATATTTTCAAAAGGATGTGACTCTGAACATCTTCACCCTCATGCTTATTCTTCTCTGATAATTCCCTATGTTTAAATTTTATTATGGTAAAAATACTTATCATGACATCTGCCCTCTTAGCCAATTTTAACAGTACAATACAGTGTTGTTAACTATAGGGACATGTCGCTCTCATATCTTATCTTGTATAATTGAGATTATACAAGATAGTTGTATTAATAATTCTACCTTTCCTCTTGCCCTCAGCCTCTGGAAACCACCATGATACCCTTTGATTCTATGTATCTGACTACTGGTATATCTAATATAAGTGGAATCAGGCAGTCTTTATCCTTCTGTGACTGGCTTATTTCACATAGCAGTATGTCCTCAAGGTTCGGTTGTATAGTCACATATGGCAGGGTTTCCTTCTTTTTAAAGGCTGGATAATGTTCAATGAAGAAAATCATATTTTCTTATTTCATTTTTTTAAAGTGTTTTTGCACACAGCTCTGAGTTTCTCTAACCTATGGAGAGGAGAGTGAGATTATTTTCTCCTTCGTTTTACTAATTATAATTTGTACCCTGGTTTCATTACCCTACTGAGCAGGGAGTAATCTAAAACTCTAAGGCCTTTTCTTTTGTTCTCCTGCTAAGCTGTGTCTATTTGCTACTGTGCTTATTCATTTGGTGTTTTGTCTGTAGGGTAGGATGTTAAAGTTTTCCCAATTCAGTTTCATTTTGCTATGCTTGGTGATATGGTTTGACTGTGTCCCCATCCAAATCTCATCTTGTATTGCAGTTCCCATAATCCCCACGTGTCATGGGAGGAACCTGGCAGGAGATAATTTAATCATGGGGGTGGTTACCCTCTTGTGGTTCTCATGATAATGGATGGGTTCTCATGAGTTCTGGTGTTTTTATAAGGGGTTTTTCCCCTTTTCTTGGCACTCTTCTTGGTGCCATGTGAAGAAGGACGTGTTTGCTTCCCCTTCTGCTATGATTGTGAGTTTCCTGAGGCTTCCCGAGTCATGCTGCACTGTGAGTCAATTAAACTTCTTTCTTTTATAAAATCACCCAGTCTTGGGTATGTCTTTATTAGCAGCATGAGAACAAACTAATACACTTGGTCAGTGTATCCACCCAGCCTTTTGAGGGCTTTTTGGATCCTGTTTCTTTAACTGAATTATCCTTGGCTTCTTGTAGTTCTTATTCTAAGTAGATATGACGGAACTGGCTACTAAGTCCATATCCAAGGCATTGACAAAGGCATCAACTGAGATGGGATGCCAGAGTCCTGTGGCAAGCCACCCGAGATACTCTGTAGGACCACCGTACTCAACATCTGATCCAAGATCCAGTGAAGAGGAAACATCTGGGATACTTGTCCAAAAAACACATTCCTGATTTCATAGAAATATGCAATTAGAATTGATAGAGGTTGGGCCTAGTTACCTATATTTTTCAAAAGCACTCCAGATGATCTCAGTGTATAGCCTGGGTTGGGACTGATCAACTCCAGAGCTCACTGAGTTCAAAAGCCCCAAACAAACTGCAGTTTGATCTGGTCCAAAATTAAGCCTAAGTAGTGCAGCCTGATGGGATGGGATGGAGCAATGGCAGAGGATTGCCTGGTTCCATGAATATAGTCAGTCTATCCATACTACACACCTATCTGGGCAAGTTCTCTACAATGGCTCCAGACCTGTCTCTGTTCCTTTCACCTCAGACCCCCACCCCCAACTCTTTCTGTTTGTCTCTCTGGTTCTGAGTCCTGGCTTCCAACGCCAGTTTCAACTCCTGGATTTTGGTACCAGGTTTGACTTCCTCTGCCCCGACCCCAACTTGTTAGTGTCATTTTCCCACAGGGTCTCTGTAGACAGCTCTGATTTTGGCATCTCTTACAGCCTCTGAGAGACTCCTTTCTAGCCCTGACATATTGAAACAAAAAACTCTCGGGATATAGATTGGTCTTCATTTAAGACATGGCCCCTAACCTGCTGACTTCTCAAGGGCAGGACCTTAGCTTTGCAGATTTACATCATATTCACATTAGTTATATTCTCAAGGTGTCTACATTGCCCAATATGCGATATGCTGGAGATGGTACACAGTAGGTGCTTACTACATTTTCCTCTCAGATGGCAGAATTCTTTTGTCTGAGGCAGTAACTGAGATTAGTGAAAATACCACAGGCTTCTAAACGTGACAGACTTGAGCGTGAATCTCGGCTTCACCGTTTCTTAACTGTATGCCTTAGGCAATATAATTAACCTTCATGAACCTCAGGCATCTCAACTATAAATGAAAAGTATGAGCTAAGTGTCTCAGAGTGCTTGGGCTCTCAGGTTCTATGATTCTTTGTAAGTCACAGACTCCCCTTGCTGGCTGGGACCCACTTTGGGGTCCTTAGATGGCAAATCTCTGCAGTCAAGTCGTGCTTTTCAAGTCAGGCTGGAATTTTTCTTCTCCCAGAAGCACGTGGCAGGCTGTCGCCAGACCTTTTATGGGCATAATCACACCACAGGCATCCTCCAGCCCCCATTAATTAGCCTGTCCTGTCGCTTTAATTCAGCAGCACTCCACCATCCACCAAAATAATCACTCTGGCTTCTACCCGTGAATTCTTTTCATCCACTTTTGTTTATCACCGTTGAAGCATTTTTTAATCAAAACAATTAAATATGCTAAATCTTCCCCCAATTAATAATGCATTAAAAATTAAAAGTGTTTGAATGGAAATGGCAGAAGAAGCCCTTTGCTCAGTGTTGAGTGCCAGTGCTCAGAGCATCACTTTCAACAAGCACTTTCAGCTCAGGAGTGACTCAGAAACTGATATCCAAAGAGTCACAAAGGGCTGCAGCTGAAAGGGGTCTTGGAGATGACAACCTCTTCTTTCCATAAATGGGAAACGGAGGCCCACTGGGATCATGGGCCTTTCCTAGGATCATACAGGGTGTTAGTGACTGGAATTTGAATTTAGGACTTATGACTTCTAAGTTTCCTTCCATCAGAAACCCTTACCAAAGGACTCAGGGCATTCATTTATTTACTCATTTTTTAAAAATTCATCAATCATTTATTCTGAAAGTACTTACTGAACACGGCACACACCACATTGCTATGCTAGCAAGACAATGGTGAATTAGATGCAAGTCCTTGACCTCATAGAGTTTGCTGTTTAATGGGGACACAGGCACATAAACTTTGATGCTCAATACTCCCTTGAAAATAGTGAATCTAATCTTTAGCTCAATTGAATGACAGGTCTAAATTATTTTTCTTTTATGATTGACAGAATAACAGTATGACTGGAAATAATTACTTTGTATAGTTGTAGTTTAAGGGAGTGATGTCTCAAAATACAAACTCCTTTAGCTACCGAAAAGGTTGGACTCTGTAGCATGGTCAATTTCCCTCCAGTCTATTTATCTAGTTTTATCTTGCCAGGCAGACCTAGGATTGGAAACCCAGCTCTATCTATTTACATAGCAATGTGGCTTTACTGCTTTAAGAATTATTTTCCTCATCTGCAAAAGTCAGTTCCTCAGTGGGTCCTCAGATGTAGACAAATACAGATATGGCTAATGTGGGCCTGACAGTCTTTATGGGGTCTGAAGGGCAGGTAAACTTTCCATGGTGATCCATTCATCTTCTAGCAAGACTTTGGCCTCTCTGCGGTGCAAAGAGGACCTGGACAAAAAGAATTGTGATGAAGACGATCACTCAGGCACAGAGGACATTGGTAGCTCTGAAAAAAGAGGGAATTATTCAGATCTAAAAATGGTTCATGGAGTAAATGACATTTGAATGGAAGCTTTTGGAGAGATGATGGGTGGAAGAGTGGTCTTTGGAAAGATGATGGAAAGGGAGGAGGAGAGGCATTTATAGTAGGGGCAAATATGTTCAAAAGTTCAGAGTAATGGTGTCCATCATGGCCCGGGTGCCGAGGTAGGCATGGGGGCAAATGCAGATGGATGAGATAGAATTGTTGCCTCAAGGTGGCTCAATAAAGAATGGTCAAAAGAAAGAGTGCTAGCATTTTTTACCAACTAGTATGTGCAACACATATCTCTTCTCATTTCAAGAATTATTTTGGTTGGAACCATGCAGAAGAGAAAACTGAAACTGGATTAAAGAACCAGGCTTTCAACCCAGGCCTTTTGGACTCCAAACATGAAGCTAGCTTTTACTACTGTGACATAGTTGTACCGTGTCAAGTGTCTTTTAATAACTCAGCATTTTGTGTTTCTCTGTGTCCCTGTTGCAGGTATTACCAGCAGAGATATCATGACATGTTTTGGAGGCTCCTTGGGCATTCAATATGAAGGTGGAATAAATGTTGATGGAGGTTTATCAGGAGACCATTGTAAAAAATTTGGAGATGGCAAAACTGGCAAGTGTTTAGCAATAGATCTCCCAAAAAGAGAAGCCAGGCTTTCCTTTGGACACACACTGGGACTTGGAAGCTATGTTTTTTTCCCAGTTGATTTCATTTTATTCAAAGATCAGACTGCATAGGTGCCAAATACCCCAAACCAATGACCCGCAGTGGCTCTATTTTGAATCTACCATGGGTTTAAAATAACCTTTGAAGTACTTACTTTTATATGGGGCACGCTCCTAGATTTCAAGTGTTAGACAAAGATCCAAGTAAGAACTAGAATGAAAGGCATCTGGAAAATGGGCTGTTTAAATGAAGGCCCATCATATTACAGTTCAGAGGAAGGAAATACGGCTGTTGAGAGAGAATATGGTTATCGAGTCCAAGCACAAAGAATAATTATTAGAGAGTGATTGTACAGGAATATTTTATGGCATTTCCTGAACAAGTCAGTTTTGGTGTTCATGTATTCATTTACTCATCCATTTATCAAACAGGTATTGAGATTTTCTTCCCCAAGTGGGAGACACAGAGGATACAGGGATGATGAAGAAGTTTATAATGTAGTGGGTGGAATAGATATTAAACAGATTCAAGCTATTCCCATTGTGTTAGGTTACCTGTAACTCCAGGCCTTAAGTCAAATTGTTTCCTCTCTCTTTCTATCCTCTCTTCATTTACTTGGCAAATACTCACTTACCTTTGTAGACAACTCACCTTTCTTCCTGACTGCCTCCCACACCTCCTACTGTATAGCTGACTAGTTTCTTTCGCTGTGCCCCCATTGAGTCCTATAGTAACATCTATAGCACCTATAATATTTGATTGAACCTATTTCGCATATAGCAGGTACTGAGTAAATATTTGACATATGAATGAATTAGCGAATGAATGAAAAAATGAATGACCACCCATTTCCTGTCCCCCTTATCCTCCATGTGGGTCAGGCTGTCCTCATAGTGTTTCTCCACTCCAGAGGATGGGACTATTTCTTGAGTCTTGGTCCTTCTCTTCTGCCTTGTCCTGCTAGCTAACCAAGAAGAGTAGAAGAATGGTAAACATCTAAAGAAAACATGTAACCTTTCTTCCAAATCTCATTAGTGGGATTTGTCAACCAGTCCTTGGGCTTTTTGGGAAATGAGCTAATGCAGTTTATCCTCTTGATGGCAGAAAGGGCCAGGAAGGCCATGGCTGTGGAAGACATCATTTCTCGGGTACGAGGTGGCAGTTCTGGCTGGAGTGGTGGCTTGGCACAGAACAGGAGCACCATTACATACCGTTCCTGGGGGAGGTCATTAAAGTATAATCCTGTTGTTATCGATTTTGAGGTAAGTCTTTTCGCAGCTGAAGAAACTCTACGTCCATGAGGAATGAAAGTGAAGCAGACCAGATCATTTCATATTTCTTATTATGAGCCCATCAAAGAACAAGATTAAATGTAACGGCACACTGAACTAGTGGCCTTGCTTGTGCCTGACTCCAGGGAGTGCATGACTTCAGACCCGGGCCACGGGAGAGCAAGGATCAGAAACTGACGATGTGGTCAGTGACCAGTTTTACACTGCTTATCCCAGAAGTTCCTCAGCATGAGTTCACATTAGGCAAATTGTGATTTTTATTTATACATAAAAGACTTTAAAAATCACATGGGTTACATTAGGGGGTGGCAAACTTTTCTGTAAAATGTCAGAGAGTAAATATTTTAGGCTTTGTGGGACACATGCAATCTATGATACACAAATTAGTAGTAGTAGTTCTTCTTCTTTCTCTTCTTCATCAAATCTCTTTAAAAAGATAAAGGTCATTCTTAGTTCAAAGGCCATACAAAAATAAGCTGTGGGTTAGACTTGGACCCAGGCAGCAATTTGCTACCATGCTCCAAAGTTATCTCATCTCCCCATTGCAGGAACCTCTGGCATAGATACTATTCCCTCCCATTAAAAAGTTTAGGAAACAGGCTCTGAAAAATCAAGTGAAAATGTTTGAGGTCATAGAGCTCAGAGGTGGCAATGCTTGGATTTCAGATCTTTAGATTTCATACCCAATTCTCACTTCTCTCTGTCCTAGCACCTCCCTTAAAGAAGTGTCCCTCAACTACTAGGGGCAGTTTTGCTCCACAGAGGAAATTTAGCAATGTCTGGAGATGTTTTGATATTTTGTCACCACCCACAGTGGGGCAAAGCAGGTGTTACTGGCATCCAGGAGGCAGAGGCCTGGGATGCTGCTAAACGTCCTTCCATGCACAGAACAGACCCCACAGCAAAGAAATATCTGGCCTCAAGTGTCAATAATGCCAAAGTTGAGAAACTTTGCCTTAAATGCTTAACTTCACAAAGTATGGAAAACTCTATTCTAACCACAAAGGAAGTAATTGTTCTAGCAGTTGCCAAACTACTTCTGTCAATACGCAGTGTAGTCCATTCAAAATAAGACTGCATTTTAGACTTTGAAACAAAAGATCATAATTTTCTCATCCATTTTCTCCCTACCCTTTTCTATTTTTCTACATATACTTAAAATCCCAGATATGGATATAGTCCTCCTCTTAAAACATATACCTGTAGTTACCTATAGTTAAACCTAGAAGTCTAGTCTAATACCCTGGTTTCTGTGAAGAAAGAGGTCAGATGGATTAACCTCAATTTCATTTCTTCTTCAATAAGTAAGAGACCATTTTCACGCAACTGTAATTCACATAGAGTTTGAAAATTGATATCATCAAGCTATTAGTGATTTGAGCAAAAACTGTAAAATTGATATCAGGAATAATATATAAACTTTCACAAGCAAGAGGGGAACTTGGTGTTTGCCTTGAGAAAAACTTCCCTGGGAAGACTGAGGGTCATCATTTGGAGAAGACCACTACAGTCTTTTGGAAAAAAGAGCCCAGACTTTGGCAGGGTTGGGTAGGAGGGAGGGGAAAGACATAATTTAGGTCGGAGCTCAGCTGCTTTTTCAACGTGTGACCTTTGACAAGTTACTTCCCTCAGTGAGCCTCAGTTTCCTGCTCTATCACATAGAGATATGTCACAAGACTCAGGAGATCGGAAGTTACTTAGTAAATGTCAGTTGAAGAAACAGGTTCAGCACAATATCTCAAAGTTGGCAAATGATAGAGTCCAACTCGAGTCATGTTTGACTGACACTAACATCCTCAGTCTCTTCACAACTCATGTTGCCCCCGAGAAGTTCGGACTCCATGCATTAAGCCTCGGGCAGGCTTTACAGCAGGGAAGTAACACAGCCAGCACTGTGCTTTAAAAAGAGAATGCTCACAGGGAAATAAAGGATGATTTGAAGAAGAGAGAGATTACAGACAAGTGGACCAGGTAAGTGTTATTTGGAGCCTGATGTTCAGAGTGGAAACAGCATCTTATTCACTTGCATATCCTCCAGAGTTCAGCAGTGCTTATTTATAGCACAGTACTTAAAGATCTTGAATGTAGGAGTCCTGTTATGTTACGTTTGTGTTATGTTATTTTGCTATGTTGTGTTGTGTGATATATTACTATGTGTTATTTTATGTTGCTATATTGTATCATTTGACCCCTGAGTCTTTTTCCTTTTCTTTTTTTTTTTTTTTTTTTTTTTTTTTTTTGAGACGGAGTCTTGCTCTGTTGCCCAGGCTGGAGTGCAGTGGCCGGATCTCAGCTCACTGCAAGCTCCGCCTCCCGGGTTCCTGCCATTCTCCTGCCTCAGCCTCCGGAGTAGCTGGGACTACAGGCGCCCGCCACCTCGCCCGCCTAGATTTTTGTATTTTTTAGTAGAGACGGGGTTTCACCGTGTTAGCCAGGATGGTCTCGATCTCCTGACCTCGTGATCCGCCCATCTCTTTTTTCTCATCTGCAAAACGGGAACAAGATCATTGCCAATACATTTTCAAGCTCTAACATCCTAAGACCCCTTTTCTCCAACTCTCTCCCCTCCTTTAACTCCACCAGTCCACCCTATGGAGTAGTTTCTCTCTTCCTGTGGTTCCTGGGAGGGAGAGATCTGAGGTAGGGAACTGGGTGCTGAGCCCCACTGGAAAGTCAAAGAGACCTCCACGTGCTTAATGGTCCTGGCCTTCCCTGGAACTAAGAGTCATCTTTGACCAGGCCAAAAGGGCAGCCTATTCTACGCTGACTTCCTAACAATGGGACTGAATTCCCTGAACTTCCAGTAAAGGGTTTTCTCCGCTTGGCTGGGGGCCCTACCAGTCCTGATATTACCTGCCTGCTGACCTCAACCTCAGCCCTTGACCACAGGCCAAAGTCTGTTTGCCACAGGTCTTTCTGTACACACTTCCAGGAACTCAGTCAAAGTGATTGCCAGTGCCCTTAGTTGATTTCTGTTTCCAGGGAAGTGAGACTACCATAGTGTGGCTCAGTCCTACTGCTGACTTGCTCTGTGACCTTGGCAAATCACTTCCCCTTGGGGGGCCTCAGGTTCCTCTCCTTAAAATGAGAGATCTAGAGAAGTTCCTTCCTTTTATGAGTGTATTAAAATGTGTAACATTATAAGCATGCTGCAGATAACCATATGTACATGCAATTTGAAAAACACAGAGTTTGGGTTTTTTTTTGCTTGTTTGTTTGTTTGTTTACTATTATCACATTCAACTAACAAAAATGGTGCTTTTTTTTTTGTCATTCGTCCCTTGTACAGTAGTATCTCACATTCAGTACTTCTTTAGATCCTCATAAGAAATCTGGAAATTGTTATTCCCATTTTCTAGATAATGAAGCTTAGACTTAGACAGGGACAGTTAGGCCACATAACTGAAAAGTGAGCCACATTTACTTAGCTTTTACCATGTGACAGGCCTTTCCCCTATATCATCTCCCTTAATCCTCACAATAATCCTGGAAGGTGCGATGACTGTTCTCCCTTTACAGATGATGAAGGAGGCTCTGTATGTCATGTGCCAAAGATCACACAATTGGAAGCAGGGTAGTTGGGGTTTGAAGTCAGGTTTTCTGGCTCCAGATTCATTGCTCCTTGTGCTTCATCTACTGCTTCTCAGTTGAGGCAATTGTTTTCCCCAAGGAATATTTGGCAAGTCAGGAGGCAGTTTTGGTTTTCACAACTGGAAGGGGGCTGCTGGCAGGTAGAGGGTAGAGAACAGGGACTCTGCTAAACAGCCTACAATGCATAGGACAGCCCACTCCTGCCAATAAAGAATTATCCAACTTGATACGCAATAGTGCCAAGGTTGAGAAACCCTGAACTATGGTCATGCCTGGAATGGGTTGCATCAGTTGTAAATAACCCCTACCCAGCCACATGTAGCTGCCACAGTTACACCATTAGGGGAATTGCTCAGCAATGACAACAACACTACCTGTCAAGGATTTTATTAATTCCTTCATTGAAGGCTGACAATCAAAACATACTTTTCCTGCTTCCTAAACATTGTAGATAGGGCAGATGAGTTGGCACAAATAACTTCTAAGCTCACTTGGGATTGGGAGTGCACAGGTTTCAGAGTTAAGTAGGTGATTCTCGTGAGGAATGTACACATTGCTCCAGAATTATTGTGAGCATTAAGGGAGATGATATAGGGGAAAGGCCTGTCACATGGTAAAAGCTAAGTAAATGTGTCTCACGTCCTAGCTGTGTGACCTTGGACTTTTAACTGCCCCTCTCTAAACCTGATCTTCATTATTATTTCTTAATAATTGTGTGTTTCTGAGCCGGTCACTTAAACACTCTGAGTCTCCCTTTCTTCCGCTGGGAGCTGAGGAGTTTGTTTAGTGCCTATGTCACAGAGTGGCTGTGAGGATCCAAGGTGGTGGGATAAGTTGAGTGTCTGTGTCTGTGTCTGTGCCTGGCATGTATCAGGCCTTCCAGAAGGTTGATGTTTGGTTCTTGGGCTCTGGGAAAGTAGACAGAGCCCAGGGAGGGGCGCTGTGTTCTTTCTGTGCCCACAGATGCAGCCTATTCATGAGGTGCTGCGGCACACAAGCCTGGGGCCTCTGGAGGCCAAGTCCCAGAATCTGCGCCACGCCTTGGACCAGTATCTGATGGAATTCAACACCTGCCGATGTGGGCCCTGCTTCAACAATGGGGTGCCCATCCTCGAGGGCACCAGCTGCAGGTGCCAGTGCCGCCTGGGTCGCCTGGGCCCTGCCTGTGAGCAAATACAGACAGAAGGTAAGGTCTGTGCATCCCCACCCAGTTCCAGCCTGGCCCAGCTCAAAGGGGCCAGTGCAGAAAGGACTTTTGGGGTTCCCAGGCCCTCCTTTCTGAGCCCTCCTAGCCACTACCCAGGAGCCACCCTTGAGAGTTCTGTTAATCATCCATCACACTTAATAGTTCTTGTGCTTTGTCCTTGCCATCAAGACCTTTTCTCAGATGAGAACTGTTTTTCACCAAGTTGTTTATGGACACCAGGATTCATTTATGGAGGAATAAACTAGTTTCCTAGTTTATTCATCACAAATTAGGTGGCTTACAACAACAGAAGTATATTGTTTCAGACTTCTGGAAGCTAGCAGTCCAAAGTCAGGTGTGTTGGCTAGGTTGGTTCCTGCCAGAGACTGAGGGAGTGTGTGGTCCATGCCCCTCTCCTACCTTTTGGTGGTTGTCAGCAATCCTTGGCATTTCTTGGCTTGTAGATGCATCACTCCAGTCTCTGCCTCTGTCTTCATGTGGCATTCTTCCCTCTATAACTCTGTTTCTCTTCTTATAAGAACCACCAGTCATTGGGTTGGAGCCCACCCTAATCCAGCATGACCTCATTTTAATGTGATTTCATCTGCAAAGATCCTATTTCCAAATAATATCATGTTCACAGGTAACAAGGGTTTGCCTTCAACATATCTTTTGGGGAAGCACAATTCAACTCACTGAAAGAGATAGGTAGTTGTCATTTCAGTGTAAGGAGTTATGACTAAAAACAAGATTTGGGCAAGGAAAGTTTAAACGCAGATAGCTGCGATATGAACCAACTTGTACCAGGGAAGAAAGTCATCAAACAAGCATTAAAAGTCCATCACTTAAAAATAAAGAAGTCTGAGGATGTGGATGTGCACCCCAGACACTTTACTAAGTCACTTTGAGACACTGATTATTCACGTCTTTCTGGGGCTTAGCTTTCTCATCTATGTTCCCTTTTAGCCCCAAGAGTCTCTATGCATGTTCCAGTTCCTAAGCTCCCAATTTTTCAGGCATATGAAACTGTTTATATGAAAATGATGGCAAAATGTATCAGCTACCTAATCAATGTATACATTAACCTAAATTGGCTATTGCAATGAAGAAAACACAAAGGGAAAAACAAAGAAGTCTGGATGGGCAAACCCAAGGTATTACAATTGACTCCAGAAAACAAACAGTTGAAGCACAGGGTGGAGGGAGCTGAAGCCATGTGGCCCAACGGCCATGTGAAAGAAACAGGCCAACCATTAGTCCCAGTTCAGTTAGTGGGAGCCTGATACAGATGGCCCAATAGTGAAAGATGGGTTAACAGAAGTCAGGAGTCCAGGATAAGATTCTTCTCTGGCATACCAAGATCTTTGTTCTTGGTGTCACATTTCACCAGATAGTGGCAAAGCAAAGCAGGCAACCCAGGGAAGTGGGAAGGCTCAAACCTATGTACTAAGAAGATCTGGAAAGATTGGGAACTTTTGGCATGAAGAAGAAAGACTCAGGAAGGACAAGTCTCATATAAACCACCATATGGGAGGACATGTTTTCTATGGCCACTGAGATTAGGTTGTAGGACTAAAGGAGAGAAGCTATAGCAAAGGGATTAGGGCTTAATGAGGGAGGACTTTCTTCTGCATGTACTGTGGCAGGAGTGAGGGAAGGGGATAGATGACCACTTTTCAGGGAATTGCAATGAAAGAGATTTATTCTTCCAAGGGATGATTGGGCAAGACAGCCTCAAGGTCCTTCCTACCCCCAGAATCTCTGAGTCTCTGACCCAAACAAGGGATAGCAACATGGTGAGCAGTCAGTAGTTTGAAGCTTAAAATCTTTAAATACAAAATTGAATTTAAATACTTTAAGCTTCAAACCACAAATACCAATTTCTTTAGGATACAAGGGGATCTTTATGCAGTAGACCTGGTTTTAAAATGAGATGATGGTGATTTATTATTTCCTCTTTGGGAGAGTAGTTCTAAGTAGGAGGCAGGATAGCATAGCTCAGGTATCAAACAGATCTTTCGTTTTTTGTTTTGTTTTGTTTTGTTTTGAGATGGAGTCTCACTCTGTCACCCAGGCTGGAGTGCAATGGCGTGATCTCGGCTCACTGCAACCTCCACCCCCCAGGTTCAAGCAATTCTCCCACGTCAGCCCGCACTCCCCCACCCCTACCCTGAGTAGCTGGGACTACAGGCATGCGCCACCATGCCTGGCTAATTTTTGTATTTTTACTAGAGATGGAGTTTTGCCATGTTGGCCAGGCTGGTCTCGAACTCCTGGCCTCAAGTGATCTGCCCGCCTCGGCCTCCCAAGGTGCTGGGATTATAGGCGTGAGCCACCACATTCAGCCCAGATCTTTAATTGCTAAGCTGCCAATTTCCATCTGGGCATACCCTCTAAAATGAGATTATACTGGAACCTTCTCAAAGATTGTGTTGAGGATTAAACTAGTTAACACTCGTGGTAGGCTCTATTATAATAAGAAAAAGATGAGACAGCTTCATGTGGGATGTTTCATTAGTAGAGGATTGTTCTGAGTTGTTACTTCTTCAAATTCCTCCTTTGGTGGCAAAAGGGAATAGAATCTGAGCTGCCTGTGTCCTGTGGGAGATAAGCCAAGAGGGTGAGTGAAAGCCAAAGACCTTAAGAAGGAGCCTGCAGAGAATACAAACCAAGGAGACCAACTCCCAGGGCCAGTTCCATCTTCCATGGAACTGCAGATTCCAGTTTCCTTGTGAGAACTGGAAAAAAGGCACTGCCTGGTATGTGGGTGAATTGGGAGAGAAAAAGATAACCACTCTGGATTGATACAGCACAGCTCAAGGGTCCAGGGCTTTCCTGACTTCCCAAGCAGGGTAAGGACTGAGTTGCAGCCGCCATTTTCCCATTGGCCAGGCAGCATTCCCAAGGGGACCAAAGATCAATAAACAGAAAAAATAACTAAGCCTTATTAGTAACAGCCATTATAGCAGCATGTATATGAACTCATTTATTTTCCCAACAACCTTATGACATAAATGCTATTATGAGTCCCAATTTACAGATGAGGAAACCAGGGCAGAAGTAAGGTTGGATAATTTGCTCAAGGTCACCTAGCTGGGGAATGAAAGAGCCAGGATTTGGACCCGGGACCCAATCTCTTAACCATTACACCCTACTGAGTCACATCCTAAGAGTGAGGAAATTTGGGGGAATGAGAGTAGAGGATCTGAGACAACTTCAGTAAGTATCATCTTGGGGAGTGGAAAGTGGGGTATATACCAGTTCATGGTTATCAACCTGGCCTGGCTTAAAGGAACAGATGTGAGCCTTGCCAGAGTAATTTAATTATAGCACTTCAAGGGCGCTCAGAACCAGTGACTTGCTAGGATCCCTGTCCACACAGCATAGAGACAAGGAGAAGAGGGAGTGTGGGCTACCCAGACGTGCCTCTCCATTGTCCAGTGGCAGGCTCAGTGGCAGGCAGGCTGAGACACCTGCACACATGGTGGGCATCAGAGAAGGTGTGGGCATTACGTAATGATCTGCAGGAAGGGATGAGACAGAGGGCTGCTCCCAAGATCCCATTCCTCCTGCATTCAGTTGCAGGCAGTGCACTTAGTTCATTGCA
Organism: Rhinopithecus bieti; assembly: GCF_001698545.2. NCBI lineage: Eukaryota > Metazoa > Chordata > Mammalia > Primates > Cercopithecidae > Rhinopithecus > Rhinopithecus bieti. Next base: position 12,645,886 of record NW_016806642.1, on the reverse strand, counting down.
GGCACTCCATCAACCTGGTTCCAAGCAAGGTGTGGACATCAGGTGGCCTTGGGGCTATCATACTGAACTTTCAGCCTGATGGAAACTGGGCTGGCAAGGAAGTCGGAGGCAGGGCAGTCAAATTCCATGGAGGCCCATTACAGTCCCTGGGAATTTTCCCAGCAAACCTTTGCCTATGGGGACCAAGGCACAGAGGTGGGAGAAAGAGACAGAGAACCTTGCTGTGGCTGCCCCATCAGGGAGTATAATTACAGAGCTGGAAGGAACTTGGAGATAATCCAATCCAATGATATTCACACTGTGATCTGAGGAGCCTTGGGGTCTCAGAGCTGCCCCAGTGGAGGAGGGCGAGCCTGACAGACATCCAGCTTCAAATAGAGCAGCTCCACTTTCATCTGACTTCGAGGTTGGGGTCCACGTAAGATTTCATTTAGGAAAAATGAAATTGTGATGAAAAAAATAATGATTGAAAAATACCCATTGGATTAGTCCATCCTTCTCATATGATAGCGTCCAAAACTCAGGCCGAGCCCCAGGCTAGGCAATTCTCTGAGCTAGATTTCCAGATAGTCCATGGTCAGTGCATGTGTTCAGATGCTCTGTGCAGAGAGCCAGTCACCCTCTGTGCCTCTGTTGCCAGAGTCTGAGGGGGTTTGATTTGCAGCTCCTCATACAAAAGCTTAGCAATCCTCTCCAGGGAGGTGCCCGGCCAAACCTTTTCTCTGACTCCCCAGCGGGGCGGTGCTCCCCGTTCTCCACACCCTCCAGTGACTCTGTGTCATTCTTCCAACGGAGCACACCTTCTGCCTCCCTCCGCTATCCATCTTCCATGGAACGGCGGATTCCAATTTCATGAGATGGGCTCCCAGTGGCCTCTTCTCACTCCATCCAGAGTTTCAAATTAAGTGCACGGCAGTGAGCACAGAGGTCTTGGTTTGCTACCTGAAGGCATTTCCCCAAGGAGGGATTGCAGACAACTTTCAGGTAACAGGATGGCCCTCCCTCCTCAGTAGCAGCTCTGCAACCCCCTTGACAGTGCCCCCAGGGACAATTAAAAGCCTGTCTGCCATGGTCTCCACAGTGAAACTGCCCTTGCTACATTCAGGCTAGCAAAGAAGCAAAGACCCTATGTGCCTTGTCCGTAGGTACCTCCAACAAGCTGCAGTCAACCAAAGGAGGGGAGGCCAGTCCGTCTCCCAAGGGTCCCACCCACCCCTCCCTGTTCGTCACCAGACAGGCACTTCCTTCCTAACCATATGCTAACCTCCTCCTCCCTGGGAAACTTTCTCCACAGGAGCCAAAGCAGATGGGAGCTGGAGTTGCTGGAGCTCCTGGTCTGTGTGCAGAACAGGCACCCAGGAAAGGAGAAGAGAGTGTGACAATCCTGCGCCTCAGAATGGAGGGGCCTCGTGTCCAGGGCGGAAAGTACAAACGCAGGCTTGCTGAGGGCCTCTGAGCACAGGCTGGACCAGATGCTGTGGATCGCCCCTGCACTGACTATTGGATAAAGACTTCTTTCAACTGAGAGACAATGCAAATCAGCACACTTTTTTCTTTGTTCTGCCAGCTTCCAGGCCTAAGACTAGGTTTTGCTCTCTACAGCCAACTATTCTATTACTTACGAAACTCAATTATTTTATTCAGCAACTGGATGTTGACTGTTAACTAAAAGCTCTGTCCTGCTCACAGCACCTTGGATCATCAAAAAAATAAAGTAAAATAGAAAACTGAGAAAACTCAATCCATGACCAGAGAGAACTTACAGGATGTTAGAGACAAAGCAAGCAGACACCTCAAACAATCAATGCCCAATTAAACAAAGTAGGATGAGAATTCTCTTAGTTCTTTGATAACAATATTTGTTCTTTCATGGAAACATTATTAATTGGTAGGGTAAGCAGACACTCTGAAATAATGAGAAAAATATTAAAAATTGACTTGAGTTATTTCAATTTTCCTTCATTTGAACTCATTTATTAATTCAATTAATCTCTCTAGTTCCCTTAAGTTCTTACCACAAATGTGACATTTCTTCTAATTATTTTCTCATGGAACACTTCTTTTCCTTCATTGCAATTTTCATAACTAGTAATTATATTATCTTAGTCTCTTTGGGCTGCTCTAACAAAAAGCCTTAAACTAGGTGGCTTATAAACAACAGAAATTTATTTCTCACAGTTCTGGAGGCTGGGAAGTCCAAGATCAAGGCAGATTCAGTGTCTGGTGAGGGCCCACTTCTTAGTTTTTACAGGACTGTCTTACTGCTGTGTCCTTACATGGTAGAAGAGGCTAGGCAGTCTCTTAGGTCCCTTCTTTAAGGTCACTAATCCCATTCATGAGGGCTCCATTCTCATGACCTAATCACTTTCTGAATTTCCCACCTCCTCATGCCATCACTTTGGGGTTAGGATTTCAACATTTGAATTTTGAAGGGACCATGTTCAGATCATAGCATATATATTTAACCCCACATCTCCTGTGACTATTTAAGATCTATCTCTTCCTAAGAGATAATAATCTTGAGGGCAGAAGTCAAGTTTGTTTTGTTTAGCACTGTAGCCCCTGAGGTCAGGCTTTGCCTTAAATGTAGCAGAGACTTAGTAAGTAGCTGTGATTAAATAAGTGAATGAATTGAAGAGTCAATTCATAGATGAGGAGCACATTGGTCAGCCTCCCAGAGTGGAGAGTGGATTTGAAGAGGCCAACTAGTGACTATCAATTCACCTTCTCTGACCCATCTCTAGGGGAGGCCAATCATACCAGCCAGCCTCAGAATCCCACAGCACTCCAGTCATGCCTCAAATAGAGAACATTTTAGGTAGCACTGAATTTTCTGTTTATCCGTCAGTTTCCTGTATTAGATTGTGAGCTCCTTGAAGGCCAAATCTGCAATCCTAGTGCATAGTAGGTACTCAAGAAATGTCTGATGACTAACATATATATTGATGCTTCAAGTCATTCCAGAGTTCTCAATCTTGTTGAAGTAAGAATAAGAATTATGTATGCGAAACAACTAGAGGAGGCTTTAGGGAAATTAATTGTTGAGTTAATGCTAAAATATGTAGCACACAAAATAAGTGCTGAAGGAGGCCAGGTGGGAGAGAGATTTACCTTTCCATGAGTGTGTATATTGTGGATGGCATGGGGCTTGCCCCAGGCCCTGAAGGACTTTTCAAGTAGGCAAACAGGGAGGAGATCTCTCAGACAGAAATTCAGCATGAGACAAAGTCTGAAAGTGAGAAAGACAATTGGGGGTGTGTGCAGGTGCATATGTGTCAGGAATGGGGAGTGGGGAAAACAATGCATGTAAATAAAATAAGGCGTATAAAACACTTGGCACCATGCCTGTCATACAGGACATTATTAGCCTCACCCTTATCATCATCATTATTAAGACTATTATTAATTAAAGAATGTGATTTAGAAGTTGATTGCTGAACTCTTTAGATCTTCTGTCTGAAAAAAGAAAAAAGACTCTCTTATTGCCTTCCATCCTGTCATTAATTTGCTTTTTACTTTTTAACTTATATTAATAATTAACTTACATTCTTTATTTACTGAGTAGTGGCAGTTTCATGCTAGAAAGTGACCAAGGGCCAAATTGACCAGGCCACGTGAGCACTTTAAAGAGAGCATTTGATCATGACCTAAAAACAGTGGTTCTTAAATTTGGCTGTATGTTACAATCACCTGAGGAGTTTTTAAAACCCTGATGTCTACAGGCTGCACCCCAAACCAATTAAATCTTAATCACTGGGGTTAGGGACCAGACATTCGTAGTTTTTTGGGTTTTCTTTTGTTGGTGTTGTTTGTTTTGAGACAGAGTCTCCAGGCTGGAGTATAATGGTGTAATCTTGGCTCACTGCAACCTCTGCCTTCGGGGTTCAACCAATTCTCTTGACTCAGCCTCCTCAGTAGCTGGGACTGCAGGTGCACGCCACCATGATGCCCAGCTAATTTTTGTATTTTTAGTAGAGATGAGGTTTCGCCATATTGGTCAGGCTGGTCTCGAACTCCTGACCTCAGGTGATCCACCCGCCTCGGCCTCCCAGAGTGCTGGGATTACAGACGTGAGTCACTGTGCCTGGCCTGACATCCTTAGTTTTAAAAGTTCCCCAGGTGATTCCAAGTGCAGCCAAGTTTGAGGCTCCTGAGAGTGGAGAAATCATTATATGTGCATGGGGAACGGGGTCTGTGACAAAACAAAAAGGCAGAGACAGCAAAGTTATTTGTGCTATTTTAACTACTCCTATGCAAGATCTCTTAAGGTTTGTTTTCTGTGTCCTATTGTGCAGCCAATAAACTGAATCTCAGCAAGGTTGAGCCTCATGGGCCACAGAGCAGGCCAGGGTTTGAATGCGTCAAACACATGCTTCCATTTCCTCCACCCACCCTTCCCTCTGTCGGTGGAGGGATTTGGAGAATAGTGTGTGGGGCACAGGGGAGGGAGAGAAACCGGAGGCAGGGAGGCTCATCAGGAGGTAAGTGTAGTAATCTGGGCAAAAGATGAGAACTTTGAGATTAAGTAATTGCCTGAATCATCTGTGAGCCAAAACCACCGGCTGAGCAATGCCATCTTCCTATCTTCTGAGCCAGAGAAGCCAAGCCAGCACCTGTCCCACTCCTCTGAGGATGCTACATCCCCAGGAGCTTTAAAAATTAAAATACAGTGGCAGTTTCAAGCATAGCAACCCTTTACTACATCAGCAGCTTTCCCTCTTCAAGAATGGCTCTCACAAAGCAAAAAGCATAAAGCTCATCCAATGCATTTTCCCTTAGGTCTTTTAAGAAGATCTATAATCTAAGGTTTTATAGGTAGTGGGTGTAAATACATGGTTTAAAGATATAATCTTCAGCTTGACAAGGTGTCTTTTGAAAAGTAAATTAATGACAGAATAAAAAGCAATAAGGAGAGGCTTTTTTCTTTTTTTTCTTCTTTGTGAGCAAGGAAGATCTAAAGAGTTCAGCACTCAATGAATCTCTTCTGAACTATATGCCTTTAGGGTGAAGAAAATGGACAGAGAGAAAGCGTAGGCTTCAAAAGCCACATTGCAGAAATGAGAGATGGCAAAGTGAAGCCATTGAGTGCCGTGAGAGGAGGGGGGTGTGATATGGATTAGAGCAATGGCATGAAGAAAATTTATGGTGCTACTCCTTCACTTCAGAAATGGGCAAAATACTCTCGGAGATCTCTTGTGCAGGCCCCATGCTGGGTGCTGGAGGTTCAGAAAAGGATCAGACATGGTCCCATCCCTGGAAGAATGCAGTCTGGTAAAGGAGAACTGTGAACAATGGCAATAGGTCCCAGGCAGCAGGAAGTCCAGGGACCTGTCGGGGATGACCAGCTGTGGGAGCAGGGCAGGCAGCCAGGACATGGCCAGCAGAATCTCAGACACAATGAGAGTTGGAGCATCAAAGAAAGCAGAAGGAGGGACCCGATTGTGCAGGGGAATGGTGCCAAGTGACAGAGCTGGAAAACCAGGAGATAGAGTGTGGGGCAATTTTTGCTCAGCTCTTTGGGTAATGGTGCTGGAGTTTGTCAGGCTGGAGATGACTGAGTTTGGAATTCCAGTTTGGTCACCGGGCCTTTCCTGAGGGTAGCCAGTGCTGGGTCCCAGGGAGATTCCTAAAGACAGCCCCTTTCCTGATTACCCTGGGCTACTCTCGGGCTTTCAGCAAGCCCACAGCTATTGTTATAAAGGCCACGAATTTCAAACTGGATTCATAAAGCACATCTCTGAGGCTGTTGTACCCCTCCACCTTTACTTCTCCGTTCAGACTCTATGAGCCAATTGTGCTAGAAATCTATTGCACCTGACGTGAGGAACAAAGATCTGTGTAACTAGCCCTTGGCTCCCTCTCATTTCCTTCCCTTCAGTTCTTTTCTCAATGATGCTGCTCCAGTCATGCAGGCCCTTTTGCCATTCCTCATGCACACCAGGCCCTCCCCTCCTCAGGACCTTTGCACCTGCTGTCCTCTCTGCCTGAGATGCTCACCATCTAAATGAGCTCATCCACAGCTCACTTCCTCATTTCATTCAAGTCTTTGCTCAAGTGTCACCTCTGCAAAGACATTATCTGTCCACCCTGTGTAAAGAGGCTCACCCTTTTCATTTATTTTTCTCATACAGAATTACCATTACCTGACATTATAGATTTATTTATTTGTTCTTTTTTTCTTCTCATATGTTATGGACTGCATGTTTGTGTAACCCCAAATGCCTATGTGGAAATCCTAATCCCTAATAGGATGGTATTGGGAGGTGGGGCTTTTGGGAGTGCTTAGGTCACGAAGATGGAGTCCTCATGATGTGATTAGTGCCCTTATAAGGAGAGACACCAGAGAGCTTGCTTCTCTCTGCAATCTGCCATGTGAGGGATACAACAAGAAGATAGTGGTCTGCAAATCAGAAAGAGTGAGTCATCAGACACTGAATGGGCTGGCACCTTGCTCTTGGAATTGCCAGTCTCCAGAACTGTGAGAAATAAATGTCTGTTGTTTAAGCCATCCAGTTGATTGTCTTCTTCTATAGCAGTCTGACACGACTAAGACAGTGTGACTCCTCCCATTATTAAGCAAGCCTTTTCATGGTTAGATCCCCAGTATCAAAAAGTATTTAGCCTTAGTAGGGATTCAGTAAACATTTATTGAATTCAAGAACTATTTCCAATTTAGTTCCCCAAATAGGTCAGGCCTTCTGTTGCCTCCAGCTTTTGCACATACTACTCCTGGAAGAACTACCCCACTCCCACTTCTCAGCTCTCATCTTCTCCTAGCCCCTCACCAGCACTTTCCTGGGTGTAGGTTAGGCGTCCATTCATCCAGAAAACCAACCATGACCGCTTCCATTACCCCACACTTTATCAGGTCCTCCTCCCTCACACAGCTCTGTATTCCAGCACTTTCCATGCTCCATTCCTGTAGCCTAGTTGTGTGTCTACCCCACCCAGTGACTTCTTGCAGGGCAAGTGGGGAATCCTATTTACCGTTGAAGCCCTAGCACCTAGCATCATACTTTGTACATAGGAATTTTCCAGGGAAAGTTTGTTGGCTGCTGTTGTCTCTGGTTTCTCTGTCCTGGAGGCAAAGACTCTAGAACGGTTTTAGTGTCTAGCCTGCAGAAACTTGTGAGAGGAAACCTAATGAAAGACACTTTCACAGGACTCCTGAGTCCTGCAACCTTCTTGGTATGTCAGAGGACAGCCGAGCCCACACCGTTCCTGAAGGCTGCACAAAATCAAGACAGAGCCCACCTTTTTCACCTTAGTGAAGGGAAGTCCATCAAATTGAGTTAAAAAATTTCTCGTTCACGGTCTTAGGATTTCCCCTGGGAGAGATAAAGGAAAATATGTTTCCCTTCTATATTAACAGCTTAAAATGTGAGATAAATCTTCCCATCCTAACCTGTTTATAACAAATGAACTCTGCTGACCAGTGGCATGATACATGTCTGACAGATCTATTTATCCATTCTATTTCTTTAGAGATAGCAGCTAAAAAGTTTTATCTATGATTTGTCTCCCTCCCCAGTTCCCATTTTCCTAACCAAGCATGTGGAGCAAGCATTTGATGGATGGACGGTGTTTGGGATAAAAGGGGCCAGAATCAGATAGTTTTCAGGATGTGAGCAAACTGGCTTATTAACAAGGAGTCATCTGGCAGGAGGTGGTGAGGGAAGGAGGAGTGAATATAAACAATGGCCAATGATGGATGAAGGGACACCTGGGGTTGCAAGGTGTAGACTCGAGATAACTGGTGGATGCAGCCAATAGGGATAATGGAAGTACCCAGGCTCCGGCATGGCCTCCTACACAGAGGTGAATGTCAGACTAGCCGCTTGACTCCCTTTGACAATCCTCTGAGAATTCCTCACTGCAAATGCAATCACTATTTCTTTTCGTTCTTCTTTTGGTGAAATGCATCCACCTGCCCAAAGAGACAGATGCTAGGCAGGGTAAAAAGAGGCAGAAGTTAGGCAGGACTGTTTTGTTCAGCACCCAAGAATATTAATCCTCATACTTGTGCCCTGAAGATTGACAGTCTCATTTTCTGATGAGGACACTGAGGCCAAGAAAGGAAAAGTGACTTGATTCAAACCACACAGCTAGGAAGTAATGGCGTTGGGTGTTACACCTGTCTATTGCAAAACCTTCCAAACCTGCTCAGTTTCTCTGCTGCAGGGATGTCAGATGAAGGGCCTTTCTCTACCCCTGCTACGTAAACAGGCAGGTGGGCATTTGCCTTACGGATGAAGCTGGATCTACCTCTGCTGTTGTGGGAGACATGAGGACAGAGGCTGCAGCTCTTGGACTGAGCTCTGCTGCTTTCAAGCTGTGTGGTCTTGGGCAAATCACTCAGGTTCTCCAAGGCTCTGTCTCATCACCTGTCAAAGGCAGATAATAAATCCTTCCTGTTGCAGGCATTGAGAGGATTAAGCTGGATTAGGTATGTGAAAGTTCTTTGTAACTGGTAATGCCCTCTGCAAATATTAGTTGTTATGCTGATACATTTTTTTCTTAATAACCCAGAGCTTGGGATATAAAAATCATCCATGTCCTTTATTAAGACATTCCCTAGGAGCTAAGCTATTTTATGTCTTTTTGTTCTTGTATGATATAGTGGGTTTTACACTGAAATGTCTGTAAAGCAGTTTTAAATGACTTAAAAAATAACCAACCTGTGGTTCTTGTTGATGTTTTGAAAATCCCTGGAAATGATGATAGTAATGATATAGCTAATTATGGAATGCTTACTAGGTTCAGGGTGCTCTTCTAAATGCAGTAATTCACATAATGTTCACAACACCCTAGGAGGCTGACACTGCCACCATCCCCATCTTACAAATGAGGAGATGGAGACACAGACAGGTACATAACTTGTATAAGGCCACAAGGTATTAAGTCACAGAGCCAGATTTCAAACATCAGCAGTCTGGCTTCCAAGCACTATGCTGTTTGGTCTCTCTCTATGCTGTCCTTCCAGTTTTGCCTAAGAGGTTGTGACAACACCCCCAGTATCTCCATAAACAGATCCCTGAGTTTCTGAATACCTCATTATTGGAATCTGGCCTAACATTTAAGAATGATAACTCAAAGAAGAAAATACAACATAGAAAAATCTGATTTGTGCCAACATTCAATAAATAGGGAATCTCAAAGACCTAATATGCACTATGCTAATGTGTTGCCATTAGGTTTTTTGTGGCCATTCTAGGTTTAAAACTAATGTTGAGATGAGAACACTGAGGGTGAAGCAGAATGCTGCAAGATGATTTTTTTCAGTTCCTCTTTCCTACCTCTGCCACATAGTAGGCAGGCCTTTTAAAATCTCTTGAGCCTTGGTTTTCTCATCAACCTGTCAATGTGCTTCTCAGGTTTACTCCACCAAGAATTGCGGAGATTTTGTTCCCTTCCTTGGCAAAGCTTCCTTGGGGATTCCTGGCTGTCCCCAGGAGGTGTCAACAATACCACCTCCAAACAGGTATTATCAGTCCCTTCATGACATCAGCTGTTTTTTCTTCCCTTTTATTTCACTTTGCTCTTGCACTGCTGCCCACAAAGCCAGTTGAAAGTGCCTATCCTTCACTACTATATGGGTTGCCCCTATCACGGGGTTGCTTTGCCCCTACTCTCATGATACCACTGTCATGTACCACAAATTCACTAAAGGTTCTCACCAGCATGAGAAAGTTCTTCCCTAGGCCCTACTTATTCCTTTCATTAATTCGTTAGTTACACAATTATTTATTGATGGTCTACTTATGCCAGTCACTAAACTTAGAAGTTGGGATATATTAGCACAGTAGATACTGTCCCTGACTTCATGAATGCCATATTTGAGAAAGAATAAGCAGCAAGTAAATTATACAATGTCTGCAAAGTCTAGAAACATTGGTGAGTAGACATGATGTCATTAAGGACATCTTCAATCTATAAAACGAAATATCATCTCTATTTTCAGACTTTCAGACTTACTTCTATTATGATGGCGGAAGTACAGAGTGAAATGAAAATAGAGAGAGTAGACATCTCTCTCTTAACCTAATGGAAGCAAGGACAGCTGTAGGAAAGAAGAGATAGCTGAGACCTGGAGGATGAGTGAGGAATTGGCCTCAACAGAAGGGCGAGTGGTGGGGCTGCTGTGTGCAAGATCCTATGACCAGTATGTTTTTCCACCAAGGTGCAGATCGTGAAGGTCACCAGGCTGATGTCCTCAAGGGCTTTCTGTGCCAGGCCCACTTTCTCCTGAGGACTTTTTTTTTATAAGTACTTGGGAGCAGGCCACAGTCCTCTTCTTTAAGACAGAGATGACTTTTCCTTCTATCTGGATTTTCTGCCAGCAAGTGCTCTTTCTCCTGACCTCTGTATCCCATCCTGACTTCTATAGTTGACTCATTAGTCATAAGGATCGAGTTTCCATTTGCAGCTTTCTCTACCTGTCATCCAATGATCATATTAATATCTACCTTATGAAATTCAGATGAAGATTAAATAACATAATGTAGGTTAAAAGACTTCATAAACTGGGAAGCACTCTATAATTGGCAGCTATTATTATTATTACTATTGTTAAACTAATTATAATAATTATTATTCCCACAGAAGTTATGTTATTAGTCCAAGGTCACACGAAAAGCCTCCCACTTGGACATTAAGCACATGGAGCTAAAAGCATTTCAAAGATTTATGTTCTGGGATGCAAAAATCTCCCACATCCAGGCATCTTGTGCTGTGTTCAAGCTTCCAGGACCACAGCCAAACTGTCCTGCCTGGACTCTGCCCCTTGAATGCTGCAGCTCCTTCACCGGTACACTAGTGAAAGCCACAGTTGCCAAGATTTTCCAAAAGCACAGTTTGCATTTATTTTGTTTAATTCTTGCATTATGTTTCAGCCTCCTCCAAAATGCATTTGTTTGCAGAAAGAGCCACGTGGGGAAGTTCAGCCCACAAATAAGAATATAATTATTACGCAGTTTAGCAATGCCTGGGCGTCACCCGGGTATTCACTCGTGCTCCAAAATTCAATTGTCGCTCCTTCAAGACCGTATTTAATAGGATAAACAATTTCTGCTAAATGCAATAAATGTGAACCTGGGCTGTCATCTCCATAATCAACTCAAATTTCCCATTAGAAACAGTGGCTGTGATTGAGATTCAGAATTTAATTTGGCAGCGCTCGCTTCAGCGTGCTAGTGTCAGCTTCATGGGAGCCTCCCATCAAGCAAAGACAGAACTGCTCTTCCCTGTCTCGAGGGAATCTTAAAAGAAGATAGATTATAACTCAAGAAAATTATACGGCTTCAGTATAATGAAAGAGATAAAACATTATTGGATTATCCTGTTGAAATAACAGCAGACGGCAAAGCAATAATATTAAACCAAACAAGGGCCCAGACCCGTCAGCTGAATTGCAGGGGCCACGGGGATGCAGGAAGGCAGGCAGGATCACCACAACTTGCTGGAAGAACCCCTAGCAGTACAATAGAAGCTCCTTCTGATGGCTGTTCTATGGACTCAATTCCAGACAGCTGGTTGGGTGAGATTGCTGTGTGCCAGTAACCAAAGCTTGGTGTCATATGTTAAGGTCTCAGGCCCCAGCATCAAACCCAGTGGTAAACTCCAAGCAAATGGTTTGGCTGAAAATCAATGGGTTGAATCAATAGGATGAACCAATTCACCTTTAACCAACTGCTTTTTACTCTACCAACTTTATTTCAACAAATTCACCTGAAGTACTTAAATCAGACAGGAGGGGCCCAAGAGCAAAGAAAATCTTACAGGATGTTTTAATATGATGGAATGAATGAGAGAAATAAAGCTTAAATGCTCACTTGACAATCTAGAAAATTAAAATTTTATTTCTGGTAGCCCAGAGAAAAATTGTCTTCTTATTCTCTTCTTCAAGCCTTCTGCCCTACCCCCAAAATGGTATTTGCACAAGAGCATAAGTGAGCAAAGTAGAATGTACAGACAGTTTCATGGGGGAGGTAGGGAACAGTTTACTTTGCACATTACCCCACAACCATCAACTTAAAATTCTCTTTCACGTGTTTCCTCTTCCAGCCACCATGATCTTCTCTTCTCTTTCAACTTTCTCTCCTTTTTCAACCTTCTCTCCTTCAGGTATCAGTTTCCCTGGCTCTTGTCTCCAGCTCAGGATCTTCCCTGGGAACCCACCTTGCCACTCCTTTATTAAGCACAACAATTCCACTCTGCCCCAGAACTCCTGCTTCCAGCATGTATAATCACACCCTTCCTATACGCAGCATCAAAGTGAGCTGGGGGACCACGATCCTCTCTCCTCAGAAGGGAGTGGCTGGAGATTTGTCAATCACACACACACACACACACACACACACACACACACACACACACAGACACAGTAATTTCTGCTGCATTTTATTTCATGAAAAACTCTTTGTTAATCAGATACTCATTTACTGACAGGTAAGAGAGCATCATAGTTAAGAATTTAAAATTCTAGAGCCTGAATTTGCAGCCCAGGTCTGCCGCTTTCTAACTGTGTAACAATGGACAAATTGCTTAAGTGCTGTAAGCCTCAGTTCCCCCAGCTGTTCTGGCATCTACTTTATAAGACTGTCATGAGGATAGAAGGAATTAATATACAGAACACATGGCTGACATATAGTAGTCATCCAATAAACAGGAACTACTATTATTATTGAACAAGACCTTGTACTCATCAAGGAAAGTACATATTAATATTCATTCATCTATTCATTATTAACCACCTACTATACGCCAGGCGCAGCTAGAAAGTGGAAGTGAAATGTGAACAACTTCCAACACAATTCCTGGCTGGTAGTCAATATGAGTGAAATAAAGTTGTAGAGTGAGTAAGGTGAGGATTACAAAGATGCTTAAGCCTTTAACTCAGTATTTATTTAAATCAACTGGCATTTTACAAGCTAATATCTCTATTTTAAACAGCCTGCATGGCACTGCCTTTTGTCCTTGCATGAACCCCAGCTGGAAACTGGTGTAGGGGTGAGCTGGCCTGAGTATTTGAGGGCTCAGAGCTCTCACTGTATGTAGCCCACTGCTGTATTATCTGCTAGGAGCAGTCAAGTGTTTCTGAAGCAGGGCCTGAGCAGCGGCTGCCCCCATTTTGAGGAGGTGGATTGTTACACTGCCTTTGTCTTGTCTTACGTCCTCCAGAGCATGAAGACCAACTTGACCAGCAATTCCACTTCCCATCAATGGGGATATCTATAAGAAAGAAGGTCAACAAACATCAATTAGCCCTTCTTATATTCTGGTGCCTTACTGGGGTTGGGTGAGGTATGCAAGCCAAAAGGCTTTGGGAGTCTGAATCTCTAAGCTTCCTGCTGCAGTTGACTGGCCATCTTCCTAGCCATTGTACTTGTCATGCTCCTGCCTACCACAAGGCCTTTGGATAGGCTTTCCCCCCTTGCCCAGAACACTCTTCCCTCCTCTACTCACCTGGTAAATCCAATTGACCCCTCAGATCTTAGTAAAAGTGTTATTTCCTTGGGAAAACCTTATCTGACTCCCCAACTCCCTATCAGTTCCCTGTGACTCCTAACTTTCCATCAGTTCCCATAGTTTAAGTTCTCTGAGCATTTTGTAGCAGTTGTTACAATTTAAACTTTAAAGAACTTTATGGGACAATTCAAATGATATTGGCCTTCCTTTCCAAAGCAAAGTCTCCATTGTGACAGGGGCTATATCTGATTTGCTCACCCAGCAGCTAAACTGGCACACAGGAGGCCCTTGCTAAGCATATGTTGAATGGATGAATGGATGAATAAATAAATGAATGAATGGTTTCCAGCTTAGACAGATCCCAGCTATAGGATGCTGGACAGTTACCTTCTTCTCAACCTATATAATGGAGCTGTGTTATCTACTGTGAGCAATGGATGTTGTAGATGAGGTGACAACAGACACCAGTGCTTTCCACACCCTGACACTTTGCTTTCACTTGAGGATTTTTGATTGTTGGTGAGATTGGCAAGTCATCAATCACTTCCATCATGATATATCGTGTGTCCAGCTATGCCACTGCCTCACAGTGTAATTCTGGGTAAATTACTTAAATAACTCTGGGCCTCTCCATTTGAAAAATAAGAGAGCTGGAGTGCATGGTTCCCAAGGGCTCCTCCAGCCAATAAGAACCCTGTGGTTGTGTGACTGCAGACTCACTGGGAAGACGACTGTTACGGGCATGGTTGAAGTGCAAGATGAGAAGGTGGACAACCTTGAGTGTTTCACTGGGAACATAAGAGTGCAGGCAGTAGTTACGATCAAAGGCTGTGGGGGCAGACCCACTGGACCTGAAACTCAGTTTCTATACTTCCTAACTGCATGACTATTGGGCATGTTAGTGAGTGACCCATTGAACCTCAGTTTCTTCATCCATAAAATGGGAATATCAATAATATCTACTTCATGGGGTTGTTGTGAGGATTAAAGAATTTAATATATATAAGATGCAAAGTAACAATGTGCTCTTTAAAAAGTAACCAATGTTATCTTGCTTTTACAATGTGTAAGGTATCATTCCAAATGCTTTATATGCCTCGTTACAAACTCAAGACAACTCTATGAGGTAGTTAATATGATCATATTCATCTTACAGGCATAGAAACTGAGGCATAAAGAGGCCGAGCATCTTGCTCAAGGTCAGTTATTAAATGATGGAGATGGAATTTCAACCCAAGCTGAGTTCAAGCACTCAGCAAGGTGTCTAGTATATAGTAAAGTGTCCAGTAAATGTTCGTTGTTTGTTTTACATGTGCCATTTCCATATTGAACAGTATCACCAAAAAGTCACAGAAAGGAATAAAAGTGAGAGAGGAGTGAAAGGTTGAGAACTCTTATGTGTTAAATTGGCCAAAGAATTTGAGAGCTGGAAGGGATCTTAATGATAGCCAAGTCTTTCATTTGTTAATTCAGCTATTATCACTGAGCAGCAGCTGCGCCTGGCTACTGAGACACAGAGGTAAATGGGATATGGTCCCTACTCACAGGTGCAGGGGAGCTAGATAGACACATCAACCCAAAGTACAATACACAAAGAGCTATAATAGATACATGTTCAAAGTCCCGGGGGAGCCAGCAGGAGGAATTAGCTAATTCCTTGGGGATTAGAGGAATTTTCTATGGAGGAGGGGGCATCCATGCTGGAATTTGAGGGCTGAATAGGAGCATCCTAAGCAGAAAAAGAGGGTAAGCATTCCAGAATGATCCAAAGAGATGGCTTACAAAAGCCACGCATTGATATTTCTCTAACATGCAGCACTCTGTGTTGTAAAAATAATGAAATGAGTAACAATCAATGCATCAGTTATTAAATGATGGAGATAGAATTTCAACCCAAGCTGAGTTTAAGCAGGATGGATCTCAGGTTTCCTAGTATCCAGCCCCACACTCCACACCCGCACCTTGCTCTTGTTCTGGTGAATTATTCTCTGGACCTCCCCAGAGTTCCTTTTCCAATCAACTTACTCTTCCGATAGGAGATCTCACAGGCTAGGCCTTGGGATCCAACAGGACAGATGCAGTCACAGCGTGATCCTGAGAAGACAAGGCAGAGAAAGTGTGAATCATGCCAGGTGGAGCAAAGAACTCCTGGAGCTCAGCCCTGCACATCACTGCAGTTCCATCAGGTTAAAACAGAGCACATATTTAGTTAAATAGCTTGCTAAGGGCAGGTTCAGTGCCAGGAATACCTACTCCTTTCCTGAGGGCCTTTGCCATGAAGGGGTGTTTATTGCCATCCCTGGGAATACATAAAGTTGTTGAGGACAATTACTCATTAGCTGACATTTGACCCATTCTTAAATGCTTTCAGTGTCGGAAGCTACATTAGCAGTCACTGAGGCCAATTGTCATTGACGTTCAACTTCATCCCAAATAATTGCCTAGCCTAGGCTTGAATACCTCAAGGATGGGGAACTCCTTACTCTTAGATGTCTCATCTGACTTTTGGCCAGTTCTGACTCCTTGGAAGTAATTCCCTATGCGAATTTGCAATCTGTCAAGGAACTTCTCATCTGAATCAAAGAGATCAAAGAAATCTCTTTACAGGATTGCCCACCATAGGTCAGGCCCTGCAAGCACCCCAGTCTCTGGCTCCATATTCTCCCTCACCTTCACCCTATAGCCTCAGGTGGGTCCAAGTTTCTGGGTCCAAATTTCACACAAGGCAAGGGAGAGTTCAGCAACCCTAGATTAAAATCTTGAGCTGATGAGCTGATTCCACTTGCTGCAGAACTAACCCTCACATAGGGGTCCTTGTGCTGATAGCAGAACTTTTAGGCCGTATGCTCTCACTTATGTCTTCTCTGCTCATGTCCATCCTGTCCAAAGAGCTAGAGACATATTCCTTAATCCCAGTCTGGCAACTGGACTCTTTCTGCCTGAGAATATGCCTTCTTCTTTGTCCCTTCCATTGAGCTAACTTCATTCACATGGGCTCTGCCTTGACTCCAGCTGGTTCCTGGGCTGGGACTTGCTGTAACCAGTTGCTCCTGATGCCCTGGTTTGTGTGCTGGGCTGGCCTCTTTTTTACAGTCTTGTTAACCGATCACAACAGGAGCATAAGATCCCAGGCTTTCACCCCTCCCAGTCTGCTCTGCCCACTGCAGTGACACCAGGCATGTCTCTTGAGTTTAACAATCAAGTTCTAGTGGCCCATCCTTGCTGCTACCCACAAATCTTATTACATATTAGTCAGGACATGCACAAAGGGCTTCTCCTACTCAGCCCAGGCCATCTTCTGGGTAGAGATACTCTGAGTCTATTCCCACTCCTTGCTGTGGACCACAGGGTCTCAGCCTGCTCCTGAATTCAGCTTAATGATGCTGTCACCCACAGTAACCCATGGGGCTAGAACCCAGGTATACTGACAGCCAGAGTAGTTTCTCCCGGTGGACTAAATTCTGACTTCTTGGTAAATAGAAGCAGGCAAATGGCTGGCCCCTAGTCTGCTTCAGATTATGGTTTCTACCAGGGACACTGGCTGCCTGAAAGTGGTACCTTTCAGGACAGGGACTCCATTCCCTTGACAGGGAGCACAGTGGCAGGAACTAACTTCCTTCTGGAACTCCTCCAGCGCCTGCTTCATGTTCTGCTTCACTGTGCTCGAATAGGCAAAATCTGTGGCTGTCACTAGTTCGTACAAAGGCTCCACCTGGAAAGAGAAAAGGGCACTTATTTAAAGAGAAAAACATTTATCAAGTAGAAGTGTAAAGCAAAACTACAAAGGAATGGACCGGGATCAGTGCACAGAGACCACATGTGGGTTCCTATGAAACTAGATAGATCCCCCATCTTCTCTCTGCTTCCCCTTACCCGATATACACAAATTAGCTTACTCAAGTTCAGGTCAACAAACACTGAGAATGCTTACCAAGTGCTAGGCATTAAGCAAAAAAAAAAAAAAAGGCTAAGATAAAATCCCTGCTGTCAAGGAACTCAGAATCGAGAGAGACAGAGACAAACATACCAACAGATGGTTACCACATGGTGGTTACAGGCAAGAGCAGAAACTTGCAGAAAGAAGCAGGTGAGAGCAGAAAGGAGTGGATGGTTCATCTATCTTTGGTGGGGCAGAGAAGGTGATTTTCCAGCAGCTCTTTGGAAGGATTATAGGAGTACCGTCCCAACATCACTATGCCCTCCAAACCTATCAAAATCATGCCCATCCCGTAAGAGTCACCATCAGGAACCTTCCAGAGCTCCAAAGCTCACAGGACACCTTCCCTCCATTAATCACTAAAGGTACTGTCTGCACTACTCATCTGAAACAAATCCCAGGTTTTTTACTGCTCCTTTATAGTCAACACTGTTTTTTTTTTTTTTTTTTTTTTTGGAGGTTTTTTTTTTTTTTTTTTTTTTTTTTTTTTTCTTTTCTGATTAGATTGTAAGCTCCTGGAGATCAGGGCAACGTCTCAGCTCTGTGTTTCGAGAGTCCAGCCCCCAGCTAAGTGAATATAGTGGCTGGATGGATGTAGGCGGATGGAAGGCCTCATTAAGGTGATGGCAGGAGGTATGGATGAGAGGATTTGGCTGTCAGAAGCATAGAGGAAGAATCAGCAGATGCTGTTCACTCGGTGGGCATGGCCGTGTTTGAGAGGGAGATGTCACAGATAGATGTGGCATTGTTTGTGGGTTAGAAAAACCAGAGGCACAGACAGTCCAAATAGATAGTTTAAAATGTTCTATTCCTCTTGACTCAAGTTGCAACTCCAGGGCCAGGTTCCTCTCCAGGTTTTGCTTGTGATTCTGCCCTAATCCTGCCCTGGAGAGTTTAGGGTCTGTCTAAATGCAGGCAATCATGACTAATAGAAGCCTCCCTTGGGAAGAAAATTGCTTCCATTTCTTAATGCATCTGACGCTGACCTTCGCTCCAGTGGGCAAAGCAAGGCCCCTTGGTGGTCCCATTGTCTCACCATTTTGTGGTCAATGAATTGATCCAGGGGCTGTTTGCAGAACCATCCAACCTGCTGGCCACACAAGGGGTGGGGGTGGGAGTTTGGAGACAAAAGAGGGGAGCTTGCTTTACACCAGTGAAGAGCTCCTCCAATAATCTGATTTTGCTCCCGAAGCACCTTAAAAGACTGCCATTAACCACAAAGGCATTTTCCTACCAGCACTGAGATTTGCTGCAGGAGACAGAGGAAATCAGAGGCCAAACTGGAATGAATCTTCCATATGTACTGTGTCCTGGGAGCTGTGTGGAGGTCTACAAATACGATCCTACTTCGTCCTCACAAACTAGCAATTATCAGCCCCATTTTCAGGTGAGGCTAAGTAATTTGATCAGTTCACAATATGGTATTACCAGAATTCGGTTCCCAAACCTGTGTTTTTCCTCCTACTTCACTGTGATTATTGATAAAAATGGCTTGATTATTCCCATTTACAATCTCCCTCCTAGGCTTCTCCAAATTTTGCAAGCTATGATTTGACTTGCAGTTTAACAGCAACTCCTCAAGACTCCAAATTTCCTTTTTAAACTTAATATAGCACATTCATCTGTTCTTTGATTTGCTCCTCATTTTTTCCTGTCTTTTTTTCTTCTCTCCTTTTGCTCCTCCCTCCTTACCTTTTGTCCTCCTTTTCTCTTTCTCTTTCTTTCCCACCTCTTTCCCCAAATACACAATTCTAACCACTCACATTGACCATTGAATCCTTAACACACCTGCCCTTGTGAAAAATTTCTTTTATCATATTGCTGCAAAGAACTGGTGAGCACCGACTAAACTCTACACAAGTTTCTATACTAAACCTTGGTGTTCTTAGCAATAACAAATAATTATTACCATAGCTAGCATTTATTAGGTGCTGAATTAAATACTTCACATACATTATCTAACTTAATCTTTACAACAATCTTATGAGGTCATTAGTCTTTTGTTTCCTTCTTGTACAGGTGAAAAAGCTGAGGCACAGAGACATTAAGTAGATTCACAAAAGTCACAAAGCTAGTGAGTAGTGGAAAAAGGATGTGACCTGTTAACACTGTGGTCTGTTCCTTTCAGTGTGTATTTTTGGGGAGGTAGATGGACCTATCCAAAGGATGAACAGGTAACTATTTACACCAAATTGGTGGCAAAAGGGCAATTTTATATCTCACTTTCTTCACTTATCATCAGAATATGAGCATTTTCCCACACGATTCCATCGTCTTTGACAAAATGGCTTCTCACAGCTTCAGAGTATCCTTCTATATGGGTGAGCCACAATGTATTCAACTCTTCATCTGTTCTTGAGCCTTTAGGACTCGAGAGTTTCCTTTCTTTCTTTTCCATTTTGCTACTTCAAATAACAAACTAAGACATGCCTTTACACATGCATCTTTACCAACTTGTCAAATTATTTCGTTAGTACACTTTTGCATTGGGGGTTGTTGGATGAAAAGCTATAAGCATTTTTAATGTATTGGATATATCCGCTTAAATTCTGTTCCTAAAGAATTGTATGAAATTATATTCCCATCCTATTTGACAGAAATATCCATCTCATCACAGTCAATGCCAGTGAGTATTGTAGACTTTTAATCACTGTCCATTTAATAGGTAGAATATAATATTGTAGTTACTTTAATTTTTATTTTTTATGACTACAGAGGTTAAACATTTTGTATCTTTATAAACCAACTGAGAAGTGTTCATCTCCTTTGAGATGTCTCTTTCTTCAAAACTATCTTTCCTTACATGTTAAGGATCTCATTTGTGGTAAAATTTTTTTTGATGTGTTATCAGCCATTTAGTTATATTCGAGGGTTTTCTTTGTTTCTTCTTTTCCTTTTTTCTTTTTTTTCTGGAGACAGAGCCTTACTCTGTCACCCAGGCTGGAGTGCAATGGCACCATCTCAGCTCACTGCAACCTCCACCTCCCGGGTTCAAGAGATTCTCCTGCCTCAGCCTCCCGAGTAGCTGGATTACATGCGCCTGCCACCAAACCCAGCTAATTTTTCTATTTTTAGTAGAAATGGTTTTCACCATGTTGGCCAGGTTGATCTTGAACTCCTGACCTCATGTCATCCACCCTCCTTGGCCTCTCACAGTGCTGGGATTACAGGTGTGAACCACTGCACCTGCTGGATTTTCCTTTTTGAAATTCAGAATTTATTTTTGCAGGTGAGCTTTGTCGGTCCAAATCCAACATTGTCTTTCCAGGCATATGCTGCCACAACATTTATATTTTAAGCACTCTCTGGACCAGAGTAATTTGCTTTGAGAAAATCTTTGAATAATTTGCTTTGAGAAAGGTATGAGGGTCATTATTACAGTTTATTAAATACTTTAGCTTCTTTTCTTTCTGGGCACATGGTAAGGCTGCCATTTTTGCTCTCTTTGAAGGCAGGTTTGCAATGTGACTTGTTTTAACCAGTGACAGGTGAGAAGAGAGTGTCACTTCAAGGTCGAGGCTTTCCAAACAGAGTGAAGCGACTTGTCCCACTCTTTTATTATCACTGCTATAGTGATCTTGGGAGCACATGGCAAGATGCAGCCCCCATCATCTGGATCTGTGAGCAACTACATGGAGCAAATGCCCCTTGCCAACACACTTTGGACATATGTGATTGAGAAACAAGCTTTGTGGTACCAAGCTACTGAAATGTGGAGATTGTTTCTCTGCATCATGACCTAGGCTATCCTGATCTCTGTGTGAGCACCATTCATTACCATATTTTTTCCCTTCTGCCCTGGGCGATGCCAGTGATTCATACAATGGCTTCTCCACCAGCATAGGACTCAGCCCACAACCTAACTATCCTGACTAGCATAGAAATGTACATGGATGACAGACTTTGTGACTAGGATTACCAGTTAAAGACAGGACATTCAGTTATATTTTAATATGAGATTAAAAAACAAATATATATATTTTTAGTTTAAGTATACCCCATGTGATATTTGGGAGATACTTACACTAAAAAATTATTCCTTATTTATCTGAAATTCAAATTGAACTGAACTTTCTGTGTTTTCATTTGCGAAATCTAGCAACCTTTTATGTGACTCTTTTACTATCTAAAATCTCTTTGGAATTCTTCACCCACTAACGACTATTTCACTAGGCCACAAGTTTTTCCTTCAAGACGCCACAGTTGTTGCTCCATTTTCTTCAAGCATTTCACACTGCAAAGAATTCTAGGGCCAGTTTGACTTTTATTCCTTTAGGATATATTTGTTCCTAAAAGTAAACACTTTCACCAGGATGTGTTTCAGTTTTGTTTTGTTTTCAGTACTTTGGCTTAGTTTTCAATGAGCTGTTCATTCTGCATTATCAGCTCAGGGAAGATTCTCTTCTTATGTTTTTGATTAATGTGTTTTCACATTTAATCTTGTCTCATTGTTAGGAAGAAGTCTCTGTGTTTTAAGCTTTCTACTCCTGTACTCTCTGTCCATCATATTTCTTTCCTGCCATTGTTTTAATCTCCCTGTCTCTTGCTTCTGCATTATAAGCACATGTTTACAACACCTTCCACATCACTGTCTCAATTTTCTGCAATGTCAGTTCTGTCCTTTATAGCTTCCAGTGTGGGCTTTAATTCTGCTATTGTATGTTTGGTTTCCTGTATTCAGTCACTTGCTTTGTCACCTGATTAGTGTCTAAACACCTCAACTTTTATTTCATAAATTCTTCTTTTCCTTGAATTTTATGATAATCACAGAAAATGTATTCTAAAATTTACTTCTATTTTTCTGGTTTTTTAGACAGCATGATTTCCTATATCATGAACATAATTTCAATCTTTTGTGTTCAAAAATATCTTTATATGTTCATTGCTGCCTCTTAAGTCTTCTTTGAACAAAGAGCTAACTATGTGTAAAGTTTACCACTAAATATTAAGAATGGATTCCTCTGTGGTCTCCTTCCCTGCCTATCTGCTTCTATAGAAATTATGTTTTAGGCCTTGGTCTTGAAGACTGGTTTACATAATTAAGCCTTGGCTGAAACTATTGCATCTAGAAATTGCTTGTCTACTGGGCTCTGCTGTCCTGAAATCAATTGCCACTCCAGCTACCTGGTAAGCTGGCTTTGTGGAGAAGAATTATTCTGACATAATGTGAAACCATCTGCAGTTTTCTTTTGCCAGAAAAAATGCATGTGAGAGTGGGATGCCCAGAGTGTATATTTCCAACTCAGGGTGAGAAGGTACAGAGGTGTGTGAAAACCTTCAACACTCCCGCCTCCTCCACTCTTGCAACGCACCCAAAACATCTCTGATTCTCTAACACATCCCACATCACATCACATGCTTGGCATTTGACATTCCCAGTGGCCAAACAGGCACATTCAACTGATCTGAGTAACCAGGGCATTCCTTTGGTTCTCAGTTTTTTAAAAAAAATTCAGGGAATATATTTCAGGAAAAAGAAATAAAGGCTAGAGATCTATTTTCCCTTGAACTCTGTTCTCTCCCATGATGAGCTGTGATGCCCACCAATGTCACCATGGCATCAGCCAAGCCCAGATTTCTCAGGAGCTCCTGCAGCTCAGCTGATTTTATCCTTCTCATGTTTGTCAGCAACTGTACCCTAAGTGCCACTGCTGAATAAGTGCAAAGGAGAGGGTTTGAATGGCAGTCTTCTTGTTCCACAGAAGCTATGCATTTGACATGCAAATAAAGAAATCACCCAGACTAGAGACTGCAGAGTCTCTCATCAGAGGTCCAGCCCCTCAACCCTCTACCTTGACTGCAAGGTGGGATCCCCAGCGGGTGGGTACTAGCACATAATGACTGTACAGACACTGGCAAGAAGAGCATGGTGTTAAGTTGTGCTATGGGCACCATGCAGAAGTCCCCACAGGCAAGGACCTACCATCACTGATATGTATGACGGTCCTGGTCTAACAAACATCTTTTTAGTTTAACATTGTAAAACTCTCTAGTTTGGGTGACAAGTGGTTAAGATCATTTTTTATTCATCAAACCCACAGGAAAGTCTAGAGGGGAGGGAAGAAGTCAGTCTTTTGTTTGAACCGAATAGACTCTTGAGCAGCCAAAAATGGATACAACCTCCCTAGCCCTTGATTTTTGTCAATCACAACATGGAGATAAGAATAATTAATTTGCAGACCAGTGTGGGGATTAAACAAAATAACATTTTTAAATGTTAGATGAAAAAGCATTTATAAAGAGGGTCATGAATATATTAGGTGCTCAAGACATGTTAGTTGTTGTGATGTCTTATTCTGTCCTGTAAGATAGTTATGTGTGTGTATATCTTACTGTCCCTCATAGACTGTATGTTTTATCCTTGCATCTTCCTCTATTTTTCCCTAGTACCTTAGTTCCTGTAGCATAGCAGGAATTTAGCAACTATTTGTGGGTTGAATGCATAATGTTTAATGAATAAATAATTAAATGAGTGATTCTCTACTGAAATAAAAGGAACATTAATTTAATTGATTATATTTTAATGAAATTAATATTTCTTTTATTTCACTAGAGAGGCTAGAGGCCAGGCACAGTGGCTCACACCTGTAATCCCAGCACTTTGGGAGGCAAAAGTGGGAGGATCACTTGAGGTCAGGAGTTCAAGACCAACCTGGGCAACATAGCAAGACCCCATCTCTCTAAAAAAAAATTTAAATTAGCCAGATGTGGTGACATGCACCTGTAACCCTGGCTACTTGGGAGGTTGAGGCAGGAGGATCACTTGAGCCCAGGAGCTGGAGGCTGCAGTCAGCCAAGATCATACCACTGAAGCCCAGCCTGGGCAACAGAGCAAGACCCTGTCTCTGAAAAAGAAGAAGACGAAGGAGCAAGCTAGAATTAGAAGCTGATTGTTAGTTTCTTTTAGCAACTTGGGGCCCAAGTGAGAGGGAGTCAAAGGTCTCTAGGTAGTACTGAGCAATGTGTTATAATTTATTTATTTAAAATATATTTTCTACTATTGTATATATGTCTCAAAATCAGGGCCTGGGTCTTAGTGATCTCTGCATTTTATACCTTGGCTCATAGTAGGTCCTCAGAAGCTATTTTCCGGGTGGAGGAAAGGTTGGTAGAGCAGCATTGTGTACCTTAACTTTGATGATGGCTGGGTTGTACTGCACAGCGTCTCCCCACTCCTGCATCAGGTCCGCTGTCGGCAGCTCCTGGTACGCCAGGGTGGTGATGTGCTCACTTGCCCCTCCTCGTACCAGGACCACCAAGTCCTCCACCATGGTGTCCCTCTTGTTTCTGTCTGGAATGGACACAGAGAGCTAGCAGGTCACAGAGGATACCCCTCTGCCCCCTAGAATTTACTGCAACCCAACCAACAATTTGGGTACATCATATTCACTGAGCTTGTCTGAGAGATGTGGGTAGACCAGACACTTCCTTGCCCACAGGGCAGTCATGGTACATGGAGCAAAGGGAAACTCACCCATCCATAAGCAACACAAATTGAGGGCAGGACAAGAAAAAGACATTTATCTTGAGCAACTGTAAGTGCTAGTTACTGAGTAAGTTTATGGAAGATAGATGATAGCTAGACTAGATAGATAAATAAAGAGATAATAGGTAGGTAGATAGGTAGATAATAGACTGGCAAATAGGTAGGTAGATAGAGTAGATAGGAAGATAGATGATAGATAAGTAGGTAGATAGGTCATAGGAGATAGATAATAGATTGTTAGAAAGACAGATAGAAAGATAGATAGATAGATAACAGATAGTAGATAGATAGATAGATAATAGAGAGACACACAGAGAGGTAGATGGATAGATAGAGAGATAGGGTATGATATTTTCTTTTACCAGACAGCAATTTTAGGAGCCCAGCATTATTAGCTCTACTTCACAAATTATGAAACTCATACCTGGAATTGTTAAGTGACTTGCCAAGGCCCACACAGCTAGCAGCTGATAAAGATAAATTTTAAACAAGGTTTGTCTGGTTTTATAGCCACTGTTCCTTGGCCAAATAACTTTCCTCTCCCCAAACTGACTCCTGCAGGTAGAGTATAGTGGAGCTCACCTGGGGGAAGCTGAGTTCATCCTCTCCTCCACTCACCCTACACACCTTGACCAGGCATGAGTCCAGCTATGATTTTGTCTAGCCTTGTGGTTTTGGACAAATTATTTATACAGTATGAGATTTCTTTTTTGTTCTCATCTGCAAAGTGGATACTCTGCATCCATGTAAAGAATAAATGGTATATTAACAGCTAATAATTATTGATTATTTATGTGTCAGTCACTAATCTAAGTGCTGTACATGTATGAATGCATTTAATCTTCACTACAAAATAGTAGCTATATAATCTTCACTGTGCAGATAAGAAATCGGGGAGAGATGAAGGTACTTACCAGACAGTCCTGTCCAGGCCTTACGTTGTCTCACTTCTTTGTGTGAGATGACAATTGTGGGAAAATTTATAAAGCCTGTGCTAAGCATGTAGTAGACACTTACTAAACAGTGGCCACGATAAAGCAATTATTATTTTAACTTATAGAGTTGCCCAGAAAGCCCTCAATCGTATCAGTGAGTTATTTCCATTCTAATGTGTCTATGTCCCCAGTGCCAAAAGAACTGGTGTAAAACAGCCCAGCGTGGTGGCTCACGCCTGTAATCCCAGCACTTTGGGAGGCCAAGGTGGGCAAATCACTTGAGGTCAGGAGTTTGAGACAGCCTGGCCAACATGGTGAAACCCTGTCTCTACTAGAAATACAAATATTAGCCAGGCGTGATGGTGGGCGCCTGTAGTCCCAGCTTTTGGGAGGCTGAGGCAGAAGAATCCCTTGAACCCAGGAGGCGGAGGTTGCAGTGAGCTGAGATCATGCCACTGTACTCCAGCCTGGGTGACAGAGTGAGACTCCATCTCAAAAAACAAACAAAAAAAGAACTGGTGTAAAACAGCTCCTCAAGTCTGAGCCTGCAACACCTGAGCAGCATTAAAAAGTAGGGGGCGTCTCCACCAGGCATGGTGGTTCATGCCTGTAATTTCAGCACTTCGGGGTGCCAAGGCTTGTAGACGGCTTAAGCCCAAGAGTTTGAGACCAGCCTGGGCAACATGGCAAAACTCGTCTCTATAAAAAATAAAATAATAATAATAATAATAATAATTAGCCGAGCATGGTGGCATGCACCTGTAGTCCCAGCTACTCAGGAGGCTGAGGTGAGAGGATTGCCTGAGCCCAGAAGGTGGAGACTGCAGTGAGCTGAGATCACACCATTGCACTCCAGCCTGGGCAACAGAGTAAGACTCTGTCTCAAAAAAAAAAAAAAAAAAGCTGGGGAGGGGGAGGGGAAGGGGAGGAGTCCTCATCTATGGCCAACAGGAGTATAAATTGGTGCAGCCATTTTAGAAAACAGTTTAGCATTATCTAGTCAAATAGAAAAAGCGCACCCTCTAAAACCCAGCAGTTCCAGTCCTATGTGTACTCCCTGGAAAGAGACTTGTACATGTGTACCAGATAACTATGTAAGATGTTCAGAGCAGCATTGATTATAATTGCTTGAAAGAGGAGACAAAACAAGTGTTCATCAATAGTAGAATGGACAAAGAAAAAGTGGTATATTCAACAAAATAGTATGCAGTGATAGAAGTGAACTAACTATAGTTATACACAAAAACATTATGTTGAATGGAAAACACAGGACTGGAAGGATTATAGTCCATCCATATAAAGTTCAAAAATAAGCAACACTAGGTCATGTTAGTTGGCGATATGTTAGGTGGTAAAACTATAAAAAACAGAAGGACATACTTGGCATAGAAGTTGGGATAGTATTTGTCTCAAAAAGGGAGGGAGATGTAATCACTGGAAGCACTAGGAGGATAAACATTGTAAGTGTGGAAGTCACAAGCCCCTGTCACTCACCTTTTATTTCATTCAGAATACCTCTGCATTTGCCTGTGGACACACCCAGCTTGACATAGACCTCTTCAATGGCACCACCAATTTTAAAATCATTTTTGGCACAGGCGTGGACATTGTTAAGAGTATAATCTGAAGAAAGCAAGGAAAAAAGTCCATGACATAAAACGTAATTCATTCTGTCCCTTTCCATATGATCGAATCCAGAGGCCTAGCCCTTGTTGGATGTCACAAGGACTCGGGTTCAAATAAATAGGTCACCAGTCTGATAACAAGAAATGCAGGCAGCAACTGGCACCAGGGCAGAGACCTCGTAGAGCTCAGACCCAACTTCCCCTTTCAGCCTCCCCGCAATGCTCTCTGAGGATTTTTGCTGACTTTGAAAGAGGGGAAGTGCTCAGAGTCATTTTCTAAAAATTTGATCTTATTGATTCTCTAGGGATAGATCCAGTGAGTACAGAGACTGTTACAATCTGCCTGCCCTCCCTGACCCACTCTTCTCCAATCTTTGATAAAGTAGAAAAAGTGTGTTAGTTAATTAGTTGAGAAAATGGATATAAAAAGTAAGGCATAGTATCTGGCAAAGAGGAGGGGCAAATTTCCCTGATTTCTTCTTCATTTTTGGACTATTTCCTACTTCTTCCTCCCTAATTCTCCCTGAGACATCCTCCTCCCCTGGTCTTGCTGAAATTCCAGACATGACTTATAAGCACCTCTCTAAGCACTTTGAGGCCAGTTCAGGGAGAAAAGAGCAACTTTGACCACCAGGGCTGTCTAGCAATGTTGGTGTAGATCAGTTTTTCCCAAGGTGCATTTCTTGAAACATGAATCCCATGAGATGCTAGCAGATGTTATGAGAAAAGGAACTTCTGTGGTCAAGAAAGTGTGACAGATGTTGCATCAAAATAGGTGGAGAGGTCATTTTATTGGAGTACATTTGTGAAACTTTGAGAGTGGAATCTATTATGTGTTTTCCCAACTTATTTAATTATTAAGCCCTTTTATGGGAAGCAATTTGAGGAACAGTGGAAAGCACTTTTGAGATCATTTTTATGCAGGAAAGTACCTCTGATTTTGACAAGACTGAGGCCACACTGTATAAATTTACATTGTGTACCATGAGTCATCTTGCAAGTACATGGACTGGTAATCAAGCCCTGGCTCTGACACTGCAATCTGTGTGACCTACAGCAGTTCACTTAACCCAACAAGTGCCATGTCATAGGAAAGGATATTGGGTTGGAAAGCAGCAGACTTGTAGTTGATTGGAGTTGGAAAGAGCTGGGATATCTGTATGAAGATGAATTATAGGGGAGGGGTGGGGGTGGAATATTAGTTTGGAGACCACAGTAATAATCTGAGACCTTGCTATGTAAAGTATGGTCTATCAGCCAGCAGCATCAGGATCACTCCAAAGCTTGTTAGAAATGCACTCTCAGGTCTCACTCCAAACCCACTGAATCAGAATCTACCTCCTCCAAGATTCATACTTGATTCACATTCACATTAAACTTTGAATGTGAAGGTCTGGTCATGGGATGAGGCTACGGTGGTAATGGGAAAAATAGGAAATATAATTTGGAGGTAGAGCTGATAGATTTTAAGAAAAGAAAAAACAATAGATTTGAAGAAAAGAAAAATAATCAAGGTTGACTGCTAGTTTTATGGCTTGAGCCACTGCTTGGATGGTAGAACCATTTCTGAAATGTGGATGACTAAAGAAGAAACGTATTGGAGAAAGAAAGTCAAAAGTTCTCTTTGGGCACATGTTCAGCTGGTGAGGGTTGTTACACATTCACATGGAGACATCAATGAAACATTTCAACATAAACTCGTGGGTGCAGGAAGAGATCCAGGATGGATCCAGGAAGAGATCCAGGAGTTATCTGCATGCTGAAGGTATTTAGAACCATGGGATTGGATACAACTTCATAGAGAGAAGAGTTGTAGAAAAGAGAATGGCCTAAGGAGTTAGGCAGAAGAGGACTGACATTGTCAATCAAAAAGAAGAGGAAGAGAAATCTGCAAATGACACTGTGAAGGTGTAGCCAGGAAGGTAGAAAGAAAACTACAAGTTCGACTTAGGATGCTTTCCCCAGCTTTTAGGAAAGCCATGGTCCCTCGGGCAGTGTACCTCCTCTCTCCATGGCCTCTTTGTTCATAACGAGGGTGTATTCATAAATGCCCCCAAGTACGGCCTCTGTGATGTAGTGGGTCCCAAAATCACGGAAGAGATCTCTGTATTCCCCGTAGCTGTACTCCAGGGGCAGTCGCTTAACTCTCTGAAGGAACTCGTAATGGAGCATGAGGCTTCTGGGTTTCAGCTTGTAATGTGCTACTTCAAGGTCAGAGCGTGCATGCAGAAATACGCTTTTCTAAATGAAATACCAACATGGGAAAACCAGACCTTTAAAGTTAGGAATCTGGAACGAGAAGATGAACTTTACAAATACCATCCGATGTTCTTGGCCCGGGGTCATCACTCTTATGATTCCTTTAGGATACTTGAGAGAAGACAGCCTCTTTGACAACCTTTCAATGCTCATAAATATTCTGACATCCTGTTCAGCTTGGAAGAGCTTGCTCTTAACTCACCTCTTTACTGTAGAGAATAAGGACTGGGAAGGGTAACAGAAGCAGGCATGGCAGGGAGCAGCTGGAGGGCATGGGACCTCTCTGATGGGACATAGGATTTGCTAACCTGCAAAAGTGCCTGCTTTGCTGATACCTTGTAAACTCTGAAAAAAAGCCACACAAGAAAGAGTAAAAGTGGTGCTTTAGGAAAACCAGCAATGACAGCGTATGGCAGGAGTCAGCAAAATACAAGCCTCATACCAAACCCAGTGCCTGTAAATAAAGTTTTATTGGAACACAACTGCATCCATTTATTTACATATGGTTTACAACTGGTGTCGCACTCCAATGGCAGCGCTGAATAGTTGCAACAGAGACCTTGCAGTCTCACAAAGCCTAAAATAATTTATTATCTGGCCCTTTACAGAAAAAGTTTGGTGACTCTCCGTGTATGGAATAGACTGAAAGTTAGTGATGCCTGATGAAGTATAAACATCTAGAAAGTGTTAGTACAATCCTAGATGAGCATTCCCTATACTACTGTACAGGAAGAGAAAAAGAGGAAGGTGGCAAACGCCTGTGAGATATGTTCTGCCTAATCCTAAATCCTTCAGCTCTACAAAGCCATGCCAACTCTGCTGGTGCCTATCGCCCTGGGGCCTCATTTTGTCTCCTAGCTTGCTCTCGCCCCATTCTAGTCCTGCCTCAGTGACCTATGACCCTCTTCCTTCTCCCTTACCCTTCCTAAATAAGCAGTCACTAGGTACTCTGTTCATTATTTTTCTGAATATTTTAGGTTGCATCTCCTTTTGCTTGCATCATTATAAAAGCCTCCTCCCTAATCTCCTTCCTTTCTCTAGCCTCCTTCAATGCCCCAATCAGAGTTGACACCCTAAAATTCAGATCGTATTATGACAATGCTTCTCTTAGCTTAAAGCAAAACCTTGCGTGGCTTACTGTTGCCTTCAGAATAAAATCAGCTCCCTTACTCTGAGTGTAAGATCATCACAATTTGTCCTCCAGTAGCCTCTCTGGCTTCAGCTTCTACACCCCTGAAGTCTTCCTCTCCATACTTTGCTACTTTCTATCAACCACGTATGTCAGCATTCATCCAATTTTCACTGTTCCCCAAGCCTGCCATTCTCTTTCATATTATTTTGCACATGCTGTTCCTTCTCCCTGAAATATTATTTTCTCCCTTTTCTGCCTGACACATAACTACTTATTTTTTAAATCTCTGCTTTGCCATTGCCTCCAATTTGATACCAACCTGAAGTTCCCAGACACACCCTGGCACTCCCTTTTCTAAGATTGCATTGTACTTGCTTGTATTTCCTTTATAGCATATGCCATGTTGTATTATAACTGATATAATTAAGAATAATATGGCTGGGAGTGGTGGCTGAGGCCTGTAATCCCAGCACTTTGGGAGGCCAAGGCAGGCAGATCACAAGGTCAGGAGATCAAGACCGTCCTGACTAATGTGGTGAAACCCTGTCTCTACTAAAAATACAACAAAATTAGCCCAGCAGGAGGCACATGCCTGTAGTCTCAGCTGCTCGGGAGGCTGAGACAGGAGAATCACTTGAACCTGGGAGGTGGAGGTTGAAGTGAGCCGAGATCATGCCACTGCACTCCAGCCTGGGTGGCAGAGCGAGACTCTGTCTCCAAAAAAAAAAAAAAAAAAAAAGAATACACTGGCTTTCATGTTTGATACTCCTACTATACTGAACATGAAGGCAAGAATATTACCCTAGAGACTACAGATCCCTAGTCTGTCTTTAGGATAGTGCCTGGCACAATGTTAGCATCCTATAACTGGCAATTTGAATCAGGGAGCTGGAAGGCAGAGAAGGAGAGAAGGAAAAGGGGAGGGAGTAAGCAATAGGAAGCAGATGATATGATCAGATTAGCATCATAGAAACATTTCTTCATGCATGTGAAGGGGCAAGCTAGGAGACAGAGAAACTATTTAGTTGGGTACAGTAAGAGATGAAAGAACCTGGATTAATTAAGAGGTAATAGGAGTTAGTGTAAGCAAATGTTGAAGAGTAATACTGAAGGATTTGGTAATCAACAGATGTGGACATGAAGCAGAAGTGAGAGCCAGATATGATTCTGGCTCAGTTCTTAGCCTGGAAAAGTAGAGAGGAATATGCCATTAACATCCATTGAAAATTTAGGAAGAAGACATTGCCTTGGAGTGTCAGCACGATGCCCAGGTGAGATGCTCAGAAGAGTGGATAGGGAAGGTCTGAAGTTTAACCGAGAGGTTAGAAGCAGTGATGAAGGCTCATAGCTTGTCCCTGTAAAAGAGGAAGTGAGTTGAAGATGACACCCAGGGGATATTGGAGAGTACATAGAGAAGAGGGCCATGAATTAAATAAAGGACAGATGGGAATATTAGACCCAGGGAGGAAGCTGATAAGGAGCAGAAAGAAAGCAGGAGAAACAGGAGAGCAATGGTTTGGTCATCTCCACCAAGCACCCTAAGAAGTCAGAGAAGAGGTCTTGGGTGACATTCCAGAGAGGAATTTCAGTCAGATGTCTGGGATAAAAGTCAAATTCCTGTGGATTGAAAAGTTTCCAGAGAAGTTCTAGTCTTCAAAGGTACATCTTACGCTTATTGAAAACCTAAGGGAAAAGTGTATTAGAAAATGAAAGAAAATAATTATAGAAGGTTATCTCTGCTTGGTCTCTTTAAAAAGTAAGTTAGCTATTTTTTTGAGAAGATTTCAAGACAACAGAAAGATAATCGGTTGTTAGGACTAGTAGTAATGTGGAATATAGACACATCGGAGGGCATGTCATTTCAAAAGGATCCATAGGCTATAGCTGGAATGTCCCCTCCAAAACTCATGTTGAAATTTAATTGCCATTGTAACAGTTTTGAAAGGAGGCACCTTTATGAGGTTATTATGTCATGAGGGTTCTGCCCTCATGAATAGATTAATGCTGTTGTTTCAGGAGAGGGCTAGTTATCGTGGGAGTGGGCTCCTGATAAAAGAACGAAGTTCAGCCCCCTTATGTACTTCCTCACCATGTGATGCCTTCTACCATGTTACGATGCAGCAAGAAGGCCCTCACCAGATGTAGCCCCTTGATCTTGGACTTCCCAGCCTCCAGAACTGTGAGCCAAGTAAATGTCTTTTCTTTATAAATTATTCATTCTGTGGTGTTCTGTTACAGCAGCAGAAAATGGAGTAAGACAACATATACGTTTAAAAGCGACAAAGACATACTTACAGTATGAGAGAATCGTTTAGTTCTCCTAATATAATGTTTGCCTCGATCACTTTGACTGCTGATACCAAGTTCAAATATTCCAGATATTTTGAAACCAAAACTGAAACCAGAACTGCTTGCCGCTTTCTCTATGACATTGTGTTCAAAATCTGAGTACGATTCATATTCTTTCAATGTAAATTCGTATTTGCCTTGGGTCTAAAGAAGAAAAAAAAGTGTTTTTTATTTCATTTGACTCAAATCAGTTCAATACCAGTGAGCAGACAGCCACTCTACGCCTACTATGTGCTGGATACTGAATTAGATGCTCTGGATACAGAAAAACCAGGGCCAATTTGTGTCCCCACCTCAGGGCTCTTGGTTCAGTAGTAGAGACAGACCTGATCAGTACCTTGGGTGGAAACTTAGAGGTTGGTTTTTGATTTGGATTACAACTGGCAAAAATGCAGGGGAACATTCTGGGCTGTAGGCTCAGCTTAATTAAAAGCATGGAGGTGGGAAAGGGCAGGGTGTACCCCAGGAACTGCAAGGATAGCAGTACAGTTCAATGAGAAGTTGAAACAGTGAGGAGAAAAGGGGGATATTGCGAGAGGATGTTCTGGTGTCAAAATAGGCTGTTGAATTACTTGTCCTGAAATCTGGGCTTAATTCAAATACGACCCAGCAGAGGAAGCAGATCAAGCCTCAGGAAGATGATTTGGGCCAGCCTGGTGGTTGGATTGGAAGGGAAAAATTTGGAGTCAGACAAATCCATGAGGAGGCTGTATGAGTAGTGCAGGTGACGGTTGATGAGGGTCTGGTCTAAGGCAGTGGCTGGAGGATCAAGTGACAAAGACAGGAACATGCCTTAGAGAGAACTTAGGAGAGCCCTTTGCTCGAAAACCAGTGTTCATGGCTTTGTGTGTAGGGGAACTGCCAAGGGTACTGCCTCGGGGGCCCTGGAGTGACCAGTCTCAAGTCACCTCCCTGCCCACAGTTCCCATCGGCTTCTGGATGCCTGCAATTCCCAGAGGCGGATGCAACAGCTCAGCTGCTACAAGGGGAAGGAGGAGCAGTTCAGACATGGTCTGCAGAGTGGCCGCTGAGATGCACTGCATCTCTGCTCTTTCCTAGTCGGATGACTTTGGACAATTGCCTTGACCTCTCCATGCCTCAGTTTCTTCATGTGTAAAATGGAGGCGATAATGGTCCCTTTCATCAGGCTTGTTCTGAGGATTGGGCTTATACTGGTAAATCACAGCACAGCACCTGGCACAGCGCTCAAAGAATGTTGGTATGGAGAGTGGAGAGTTTACCATGTATGTCCTGCCTGAGTTGGGATCCACTTTTACCTGGATGGTAATGGCTGCTCTGAAATCCTCCCTTGAAAGTAGTTTTGCGGATGGCACTGGACACCCTGATGGAGAGTGTGTTTGGCGCTAAACTAAATTTGTTCTTTCTTGGCTAAAAAGTGTGTTGGGGAGGAAGGGAAGGAGGAGTAAGAAGGAGCTAGCCTTCAACATGGTGCAATATATACATTTTAAAGACAGGATCTTGCTTTGTCACCAAGCTGGAGTGCAGTGGTACGACCTTGACTCGCTGTAGCCTCAACCTCCTGGGCTCAAGCGATCCTTCTGCCTCAGCCTCCCGAGTGGCTGGGACTATAGACATGCACCACCACACCGGGCTAGAAAACAGCGTGCAATTTTGGAAGTGGAAATTACTGTCAAGATCCTCTAGTTCCGTCCACCAGTTTCACAGATGAGAAAACTGAGGCCCAGAGTGGAAAAGGAATTTAACCTAAGGTAAAATTGGGACCTGTGGCAGAGCCAGTCCTGGCACCCAGTATGTTCCCTCCCATCAGATCTCAAGTGTGTGTGTCTTACGGGCTATTCTAAACCCCACTGTCTGTGAGATGTGTTTCTAAGTTTGTACATTAATCATAATAGGGACTTACATTGGTAGAGCACTTCATAAAATGCTTAGAGCAATGCCTGCTTTTAATAGGCAGGGATTTGATAAGAATGCAGTAACAGCAGTAACAAGAGTTAACATTTTCTGTGGACTCACCATTAAGCCAGGCGCTGTGCTAAATACTTACACACATTATCTCACTAATCCTCTCCCTGCAGGGTAGAACCTCCATAACTCCCAATTTAAAGATAGGAAAACAGAGGCTCTTAGCCTTTAGGATTGTATGGATGGTAAGTGGCAGAGCCACCAAGTCAGTGTGACTCCAAATCCTAAGCTTTATTTCTACCTTCAAGGTAGCTTCTGATATTATGGTTTCTATTATTACTGCTCTACAATTGCCCTCCTGTTACTATATACAGCATGTCATCTTCTATGCAAGGTCTAAAGGAAGGAACTGCCCATTTTTACATATGAAGAAACTGAGGCTCTAAGAGAAAAGGGGATGTGTCTAATGTCACATAGCTAGCAGGCTGTCTGGCCAGGCCATGGACCCTGCTAACTGGGTGCTCAGCTGGGGCTCCCTCCGTTGCTACCTGGTTGTCCCTTACCTGTGGCGTGTAGCTTTCCACATTGTAGGGCTTCCTAAACCTCGTGTTCAGGATGTAATGTGGGGAGCATCCACCCGCATAATACCTGTGGTCAAGAACTGAGCCTTCCAAACTATTTGTGAACAAATTTATCCTGTAAGGAAGAGACAGAGAAGGCGAAGAGGTTGGGGTTTGGGGTTGCTTAATCTTGATTGTCAGACCCTACTGAACGAAAACAAAAATTCCTTGGCACAGCCTTCAAGGCTCTTGATACCGGGTCCAAACCAGCTTTCCAGCTTCATCTCTGGCCACTCTTAACCACAGCCACATGTCCTAGTCCCCAGCCGTGTGAAGAGACTTGCTCTTGCTCCAGTCTACTCAGCTCCTTCTGTGAAGAACTGTTCCCTGCACCCAGAATGCCCTTCCACCCAGTCACTGTTTTATCTCTGACTTGTCTGTCAAGATTGAGCTCTGTTGCCACTGTGGTGAGAGGTTTCACTAACACCTGTGGCGCTTGAAGCCCGCAGCCCAGCTGGGTTAGGGGCCCTCATAACACCCTGTGCTCGCACCGTTGTGCGTTTATTGTCCCGTATGACTACAGTTGCCTTGCAAGAGTTGGGTAGCATAGTAGGTAAGTGTGTGGACTTTGGAGCCAGACGGCTGAGACCTAATCTCTGTTTTGCCCCTTACTGCCCAGGTGACCTTGGGCAAGCCAATTAAACCTTGGGTGGCTACTTACGACCTCTGTGCCTCAGTCTGCTCGTATGCAAATGGGGACCATGAAAATACTGCCTCATGGGGATGTTGTGAGGATCACATGTGTCAAGTTTATGAAGTCCTTAAAACACCGCTTGGTCCATGATAAATGTGCTATGTATGTATTTGTCACCCTCACTATACTGTGTGCTGTTTGAAGTGGCAGTTTTCTTAATTTCTGTACCACCCTCATCACAACCCATTTGCAATATTATTCACAATAATTACTGTTTACTGAGGGTATAACTGGAGACAAACACAGCAGTGGGTAGCTACATGCATCATCTCATTAGTGTCCCTGCAACTCTGTGCAACAGATGTTGTCTCCATTTTAGAGAGGAAAAGAATCCAGCCCCTCTTTAGACATTATTTGTCACTGCCTCCTAGGGCAAGCCTCCATTCTTGACCATCTCTAACTACTGAAATTTCTGTTTTTATTAAGAGTCTCTGTCTCCTATCAGCTTCCACTTACTGGACTTGGTTCTGTTCCTTACCAGAATTGTCTGGGGTCTCTTTCCCATGACATATTCCACGTATCAAAATAATGTATACATGTTTATTTTCTTTAACAACTATAATGTGGTGCTGACTTTGTGGAGGCATCATCCTAATCAATTTACACACAAGGGTTCATTTAATCCTTATGAGGATTAGTCATTAGGAGGTAAGTATTATTATTATTATTATTATTTTTTTTTTTACAGAATACTAGATACATTTTAATTTTATATAAATAATGAACAATTTTATATTAGTATATTCTGTGAAATATTAAAGATGTACATATAAAGAAGACATTGGTTGTTCATCTGAAACTCAAATGTAACTGGGTGTCCTGAAATATATTTGGCAATCATAGCCAGGAGTCATATGCAGTCCTGGTCTGATAGTT
>NW_016806642.1:12584268-12605224 GCF_001698545.2 Rhinopithecus bieti | reverse complement strand
CTTCCTTGAGCTGCTGTGAGCTCCACCCAGTTCGAGCTTCCCAGAGGCTTTGTTTACCTACTTAAGCCTCAGCAATGGCAGGCGCCCCTCCCCCAGCCTCGCTGCTGCCTTGCAGTTAGATTACAGACTGCTGTGCTAGCAATGAGGGAGGCTCCGTGGGCGTGGGACCCTCCCTGCCAGGTGTGGGATATAATCTTCTGGTGTGCCCGTTTGCTTAAAGCGCAGTATTGGGGTGGGAGTTACCTGATTTTCCAGGTGTTGTGTGTCTCAGTTCCCCTGGCTAGGAAAAGGGATTCCCTTCCCCCTTGCGCTTCCCAGGTGAGGCGATGTCTCGCCCTGCTTCAGCTCTCGCTGGTCGGGCTGCAGCAGCTGACCAGCACAGATTATCCAGCACTCCCTAGTGAGCTGAACCCAGTACCTCAGTTGAAAATGCAGAAATCACCGGTCTTCTGTGTCGCTCGTGCTGGGAGTTGGAGACTGGAGCTGTTCCTATTCGGCCATCTTGCTCTGCCCTCGGTAAGTATCATTATTATCCCCATTTTGCAGATGAGAAACATGAGGGTAACTGACTAACCCAGAGTCTCCCTGTGAGGATCAATGGGTGGGCTGGGCTTTGAAAACTGCAGTGGAGCAAGAACAGAGTCTGTATTCTTCCCACCACACGAGCTGCCCAGTACCTCTTATATTAGTCACATTCGCTTGTTCAATCTTCACAGTACTTTGAAAGAAACATGTTATTAACTTCCTCCTGCAGATGATAAAACTAAAGTTCCACGTAGATAAGTACCTTGCCTGAGGTGCCCTGGCCAGTGAACCACTCCTTCTGTTCCCTCCTACAGGGTCCTGTCAGACCCTACTGCTGGCTTTGAATGTCTACTATCCCACACTCTAGCTGGGTGACCCTGGAACTCACTCAACTTTCCTGGGCCTCAGTTTCCTTATCCGCAAGGTGGGGATTATAATAACTGGCTTATAAGGTAGTCCCGAGAGAAGTCTCCCACGTGAAGAGTCTCTAGTGACAACTTTAAAAATTGAGATTTGATGGGTTATTTTAGAAAGAAGGTAAATCCCATTCAGGGTCACTGTTCCCCTCCCCAGGCTGTGTCTCATATGATGATTCCTAAAGCATATGAGGGGAAGGTCTCCCTTTTCCACCTGCAGGCTGAGAAGCTGCAAAATATGGCAGGAAAGTAAGGTGCATGCCAGGCCAGTGTGGCCCTTTCTGACCTTGCTCCTCTGTCCTTGCCAGAGGACTGGACCAACTCAGAGATCCCCAGTAGCCCTGGAAATCCATCCCTTCACTGTCTAACTAGAGACCTCTCTTCTTGGAGGGACTAATGCTGGGAGATAGGGAGAGACCTGGAAAAAACCTACCTGCCAAGTTGTCAATAGGATCCAAGACATAAGGCTTCCAAAGCACCTAACATGGTTCACACGGCAGGTGTTAAAAAAAAAAGGCTCCCTCTCCACCCCAGCCCTCGCAGGGCAGCCTGCGTGGTTTCCACACATGCACAGCTCTGTCCCAGTGTTCCAAACCAGCCCTCCTGATGCCTAGGTCTGTCTGTGGGATGTGTTCCTGGAGCAATTTGGAACTGCCCTCGGAGAGCAACCAGAAGCGTCACTTACAATACAGGCTTTTCTCAGAAAGGTGAGCGGGGAACTCTGTTTATATCAGCTCTCTCATTCTCTATCCTCCAGAATTTCATTTAATGCTGTGCCTTCCCATCACCACCACAGAAAAATGGTCACTTACCCACTGGCCAGACTGCCAATTCCCCAGTATTGGTCCATTTCATGCTGACACTTTTTATAAATCCTTCTACAGTTTGCCTCATCTGACTGGTCTCCACAGTCGTTGTCCCCATTGCAAAGAAGTCTGCGGTTTACACACCTTCCTAGGATAGAGAAAGAGTATTACTCACAGCCACATGGTTGGCGAGAAAGGAACTAACAGAGTATAAGCACCTACTAGGTGCCAGACCTTTTGTCAGGCCTTGCATGCTGCCCTGTTTTAATTAGTCATCCCATATCCAGATAGACTGGTTATGGCACTAACAGTTTATTCTTCTATTGCCACCTCCCTCAGCAGAAGAGGTCAGGGTTGTATTCCAGAAAGCAGCAGGACAGTTTGGATTCTCTCTCCCTGGGGCTGGAAAGAGGGGGTGAGATGGGTGGGTCCTGTAAGTTGTGAGAGCTGGGCCACCTTCACTTGTAACCTCTCTGCCTCAATGTACTCACCTGTAAAATAGAAGTCATCATACCTATCCCATAAGGTTGTTCAAAATCTAAATGAGTAGATAAAACAGTACTGACTCCCAGGAAATGCTGTGTAAGTGTTATCAGTACTATTCGTGTTTTTGAGGGCCAAGGGCACATTAACTAGTAAATATTTGCAGCGGGATTGAAACATTTAACTGTGTAATCACAATTCTTCCCACTAAACCACACTGCCTTCAACAACGTAGTCATTTGGATTATGAAAAATTATTTGCATCCCTTTTGCTTCCTTTAAACTTTTCTTTTCCTGATTGATTTCCTTTCTTATTAGTATATTGTTGGGAGATAAAGCCCATAAGACAGGTAGTCCTATTTCCTCAGATATGTCTGGTCATTTTAAACCAATGTTCTTGGAGTGTTAAAAGCAGAAAAATAACTATCTGGCCTTAAAATGTTTCTTACCAGGCATTGAAACTAAAGCCTGCCCGAGTAACCATTATGGCTTTGGTCAAAATCATGGAACACTGGCCATAATGAGTCCATGGATACACTGTAAAAAAGTCTTTCAGATTTATTGGATAGAATTTTGCATTTGCAATAGCCCCTTGAAATTGCTCTAAGAATCTCTAACTCTTTCTTGAAAAATCCCCATGCACAGTCCACATGGGTACAGTAAATGTAGAGAATTGCAACTCCCGTCTAGAAAATGTGGGTCAAAATACTCTCATTTTTGCTGGAGACAGAGAAATAGAGAAGCATCTGTTTGCTTGGATTCTCTGAATGAACTGAAAAGTTGTGTTTATTTAGTTTTGCAGCAGGTGATTATTCATTTGTGTGCTCCTTTCTTCCTACCTTCCTTCCTTCTGTCAATCTATCCATCTGTCCTTTTTTCTTTTCTTCCTTTTTATAAACAATAATTTTTACTGGGTATATCATGAATTAGGGATCATCTTGGATTTAGTGATGCAGAAATGCAAATGACAGGAAATATCTTTCTAAAGATTTATCAGAGATAAATGACGCTAACTGCCCTATGTAACTGTTCTAGATTTTGTCACATTCTGCTTAACCCCAGACCTCTGAGAGAGCTAGGGGAGCCAACAGTCTACAAAGAGCTCTCATAGCTATGATGTCACTTGATGCTTATAACAGACTTGTAAGGTATTCACATCACCCCTAATTTGAGGGAGCCAAAATGCAGAAAGGTTAAGGGACTTCTCCTAGTCACAAAGTCAAAATACGACTCGACCCAAGATTTCTGACTCTAGCACACATAATTTTTGTGTCTTTAATGTCAATGAATGTAATCTGAATTCTCAAATTGCCAATAGAAGCTTTTCCACTTACCTGCTATATGAAGAAGTAACCTCTTCAAGTCTCGATTTTTAAGGTGTGTAACGAGGATAATCATAACACCTACATTATAAGGTGATTTTAACAACATAATACATGTGAAAGGAGGTCAGAGATTGTAGGACAAGGAGGCCTCCTGAGCTGCCCCCTGACCCTGATCTTGATCACTAGACATGGCCTGTCCCTTGGTCATCAAGAACCATTATCTCATTTCAGGTATTCCCCTCTTACTCCTACATTGATTTATACCTGTCTGTGCACACACAAAGCCTTCACATCGCACTTGACTTCTGCATGGTCTGTTGGTAACACAGTCTTCAACTTCCTTGTCAGAGAAGTTGCACGGTTCCCCATGGAACTGAGAGGGCCGGAGCAAGTAGGCATACCTGTACTGTAGTAGAGAGGAGCCAGGTGAACCAAGAGCAGAGCCTCAGATCCCAGGAGCTGAGCGATACTCTATGTAAATGGGTCTTGAGCCAGGATTTGGGCTCCACAAGAGCATTGAAATGTCTGATTATCATTCCCCCAGCCCCTTGTGCTCCCCCCATTATATACACTTAAGGAGCTATGTTTTGATTGGCTGTTTGCCGGATGGTTTCTTCAATTAGTCTGTGAGTTCTCTGAGGGCAGGGACCTTGGCCTTGATCTCTGCTTCTGCAGTGATCAGTCAAGATTTGCTGAATATGGGAAAGTCAGCCCATGCTGACTCCATGGGCTCTGGAGTCAAAGATTAGTAAATGGACTCATGTAGCCAGTTCAATAACACAAAATAAATTATCTCTCAGCTTAATTACTCTACTGGGTTGATTTAAGTATTCCCCCTTTATTCCTGAAGACATCAGTATATTATAAATGCAAAAACATGGGCTGTGGAGCTACAACTGACTCTGATACTTTATAGTTATGTGATATTGGGCAAATTACTTAATCTTTGTGCATCTCAATTTACCCATCTGTAAAATAGGGATCACGAATTATCTAAATGTTCAGTTATGAAGTTTAAATTATATAATCTCATTATGTTGTTGGATATATAGCAGGCATTCAATTTCTTGGACTTGTTTTTCTTTATTATTGCTTTTTAGCAGTCAATATTGCTATATCTCTATCATCTTATTCATTTATTCCAAAATGATTAAGCCACCCAGTGTTAAAAAAGGTAGGTGTTATTGTTGCTTGCTTGTTTGGTCAGTTTTACTGGTAATTGTATCCCCTAGCCTGTTCTCAAGGAGGTCACAGATGCTGGAGTTGGGCCCCAGGCAGTTGCGGCACAGTGCAATGAGTGCCATGACAGGGGAGGCAGAGTGCTCCGTACGCTCATCGGGACATCGGGAGTCCCTCATGCAAACTTAGGAGAAGCCCAAGTGGAAGGCTTTGGAAGAACTAAGTGACACCTCAGCTGAAACTTGACGATTGAGTAGGAATGTCTGGCAGGTGTGAAGAACTGGCGAGAGTGGGGCACAGAAGAGTGATATGGGTGGAGGAAATTCCTAGACCAAAGCTGAGAGGACTAGAGAAGGCATCCTATGTTCCACAAAACATTAAAAAGATTCATCGTGGCTGGATAGAAGAGCACAAGTAGGAGAGTGGCCAGAGTGGGAGGGAGACATAGACAAGAGCAGATAACACAGGGCCCTCCAGGCCTTGGGAAAGTGATTACAGGATTTTATCCTGGGGCAATGAGAAACTGCTTCAGAGGAAGAAAGTGATCAGATTTGGGTGATTTCCAAATGTTAGGTGCAGTCAAGATTTTAGTAAACAAAAGAGCACAGGAGGCAAGCCAGGATAGCAGCCCCTGCTTTGCAGGATGACATTAATGAGGCATAGTTATTACTTGTATGACATCTATACTTGGCCCTTGGAAATCCAAAAAAAGAAATGTAGATAACCATTCACCCGTGCCCTTTGTACTTGCAGAGGGTCATTCTTTCTGGAAGGCAGAGCCTGTCAGGACATGGACAAGGCTTGCAGAGAACACTGTGGAAATAAAAAAAAAAAAGACTAAAAATCTCCAGGCTCCAAAGGCAAAGTGGGCTGGAGGAGTGTGGAAGTGATGGAGGAAATACATCACCCAATCTGACTTGAGAGGCTTTGCTGAGCCCCCAGGCAGTGACCCTGCAGACAGGGATGATGACCAGCTGAGGGAACGTCTGCAGCAGTTTCTGAGAGAGGAGCTCTGGCTGCCAGGCTGACTGAGTCTTCCTAGTTTATGGTGCGGATGAAGCAATTATCCAGATAATTGGATCAATACTGATAACTTCAGCAATAAAACCTACTTTGGGAACTGAATGATCCTGCTTGGCTCTCTCCATTGATCCAATTAACTGCGTGATTGTCCTGGGCCTACTTCCACAGCCTCTTTAGAGTCTAAGCCCATGGCTGATTTGGTTTCCCAAGGATCTGGTGAAATAGCAACCATTCTCTTTTCTCTGGCATATCTATTGTTCT
This sequence comes from Rhinopithecus bieti, assembly GCF_001698545.2. Lineage (NCBI taxonomy): Eukaryota > Metazoa > Chordata > Mammalia > Primates > Cercopithecidae > Rhinopithecus > Rhinopithecus bieti. Next base: position 12,599,206 of record NW_016806642.1, on the reverse strand, counting down.
CAGAACTAGGATCCTGGGTCAGCCCTTCTATAACAAAGGAGGCTGAATGACAGATATTGTAGAAACTGAATGTGTTCACTGGTAGAACCCTAGACAAGGAACACTGGACAGTGGCCTGAGTTCGAGGCCTGCATTTACTACTAGGTGAACTCAAGAAGCCACTTACCTGCTCTGATTTCCTGTTTATCTATCTGTTTAACAGAAAGTGTAACAACAACCTTCCCTTCCCTATAGAGATATCAGAAAACAGAACAAGATCAAACACCACACATTTATGAAAAACCTATTCTGTGCCAGAGATTGGTCTACACATTGAAGATACAGAATTGAATCAGCCTTCACAAGTTCACTGTCTAGTGAAGGTGAAAAATAAGCAGTGTGATGTGATAAATGCTAGGATACAAGAGTAATAAGGGGCTATTGAAGCTCACAAAAGATTGCTTTATCCAACTGGATGTAGGGCTGAGGAGGAGTCAAAAAGCTTTCTCAAAAGGGGCAGCTCCTGAGTAGAGTTTCAAATTGTGAATAGGTGTTAGCCAGTGAAGGAAGTGGGAAAAGTCACCCCACCTGAGAAAGCAGCATGAAGAAATGCCCAGAGAGAGTGAAGGCCAGAGTCATACAAAGGTCCAGTGTGCTGAAGATATAAGCTAGGTCATAGGGATCCTTGAAAACCATGATCCTGGACATGATCCTAAGTATCATCGGTAGACTGTGAATGGTTTCCAAGTGGGCAAAGACAACTCAGACATACACTGTGATTGCTTCCCCTGTTTCATGGTGAAAGATTGATTGAAAGAACAGGTTCAAGGCAGAGAGTCTAATTAGGAGGCTGGTAGAGTGAGAAAGGCTGGGTGTGCTTGGAAAACACTAGAGAACCAAAGGAAAGAACTTATTGCTGCTTGAAAGCATGGAAGGAAAGGATGCTTTAATTAAGTTAGCTGACATTTATTGAGGGCCAACTATGTGCCAGGTACTGTTAATAATGGCTCAGCCAATCTTGCTGGGGACAAAGGCTCCTGGAGGCTTAGAGCTGTCCCAGGCCTGGTTGCTTACCCTTTTCTTCTGACAGGGGTCACATGTGGTCCAAGAGGACCAACTAGACAGCTCACAATCAATGGGCATCAGGGTAACATCCACACTCCGCGTCTGTCTGCTCTTAGCAAAGCTCTTGTTGACTGCATTTGACTCAAAGGAATGTAGCCTTTCACCTCTAAAAGTCACGAGGAGAGAAGAGAGTCACATGTCAGAAGGGAATTAAGTATACATCCAACCATCTATTTGTACATTCAATAAAGATATATTTGCTCACTTGTGCAAGGCTATTAGTTTATCATTCCAGGATAGGTTAATTAATCCAACAAATATTTATTGAATATGTAGCAAGCACCTAACATTATGGCTAGCTCTCGTCAAAAGAGTATTGAACTTGGATCAGAAGACAGTCCATTAGCAGCTGACTGGTTGTGGTCTGGTTTTATAACCTGTATGAGCTTCACTTTTCTCATCTATATAATGAGGATAATCAAACCTGCCACGAAGGCTATTTTAGGATTAAAATGATAGCACATGGGAAAACACTATAAACTCTAAAATGCTACAGCTATGCAAGGAACACAGCCACAGCTAGACATATGATCTTAAGCAATTTACTCCCCATCTCTGGGCCTCTGTTTCATCCTCTGGAAAATCAGAGGTTTGGACTAGATTGTCTTTAAGGTATCTGTTCATGTTAAGAGTCTATGAAACATTTGCTGAGGACTAACTCAGGGTATTGTCCTACAGGGAATACCTAGAGATATAAGACCAAGGTTCTGACTTCTGGAAGTCACAGTTTATCTCAGAGTAGGAAAAGAGAAACATGTCTCACGTCCTAGCTCTATGGGACTTTATCCAGAGGGCAAGGATTTCCAGCATGCAGGCCGCATGGCTGGAGCTGTGCAGGTCCAGTGGGAGTCAGGAGAGCCTGGTGGTAGGGAAACAAGGAGGAGGCTGGTAGCAGCAGTCCCATCGAGTGGTATAAGCCTGAATCATGGCAATGGTTGGGGAGAGAGGATGGGGAGAACCAAAGTATGAGATATTTCTCATGTGGAATGGATGGAAAGTGATGGATAATTGGATGGTGGAGGTAGGGTGTTAAAGGAAGGCCTTTTAAATGGATGCTGGTTTCCCATTTGAGTGTGTGGGTGGTGGGAAACACAGCAGAAGATAAATCTTAATGGGGAAGACGTGAATTTCGGGTGGGGCATACTGAGTTCCAGGTGCCATGAAACACCTATAGAGACTCATTTAGTAAATAGTTCCTATATGGGCTTGGATCTCAGGATGAGAGATTTGTGCTAGGTACAGATCTGATCATGAAAAGCTATGGAAGAGGAAGAGATGGTTCTTGAGAGAAGTGAGCAAGGGATAGTCATTCTTGGAAACCTCAGCACCACCAGCAGAGAGAAGGCAATTCTTTTTGTTCATTTCCTGGAGCACACTGGGTTATGAGTTAATGAATGAGGATGCTAATTAACTTGCCTGGGCCTTCAGTTTCTTCCTCTATAATATGAAGAGTGTATGATGATTCTTATTTTTTCTTACAAATGAAAGAGTGCATTACACTGTAAGACTCTTTGTAATTTGTGTTCCTTTCCAAGGCACAAAAGGAGATGGGAAGACAAAAGGAATAGAGGTTTTGTTGAGCACCTATGACAGACATGTTAAGGCTGTGCTCAATGGCCCAGCATCACCCATGCTACCTCCTTCTATTTTCACAGCAATGCTGGAAGGCAGCTGTGGAGCACTGCCGCCTGGGCGGATGAGGGAAGTGGCCCAGAGAGACAGTGACACGTCCACCGTCATGCAGCTGGTATGCAGTGGTGTTAGGATCTGAACCAAGGTCTGTTAATCTCTAGAGTATATATGGGCTTTTTCCGTTGCCCCATGCTGCCTGGAAGGAAACAGGGCCAGCATTGACTCCACCAATCTCTTCCAACCTCTATGTAAGGCCTCTTTCATTCCCATATCCAGGATTGAGTCATTAGGGAGAAGAGCATCACATAGTTTTCACCGTCTCATATACACAGGATGTCACTCCCGACAAGGTTATTAACAATACGTTCTCACTTGGCAAAAGTCCTAAAAAGAGGATAATATTAACTACAGTGAAATCCGTGTCCATGACCGCCCCAGAGACCAGCAAAAATCAATTGCCTAGTAAAGTTGGATCTTTAATGAAAGGTCAAAGACTACTGGAAACCACAGGTGGATACTTTAAAATGGTTACTTGAGGCAGGATGCTGCACACCAGTGGGGGGCTTCAGAATGTGTTCTTATTTACTAATTTGACCAGGTTTGACAAACCAATATTGTCTGTGATTTAGCTTCTCCTAAGTATGTATTTGACAGCTCTGCAGGGTACCCTCTTCTTATTTCAACTACAAAACAGTTACATTGTGTTTTTAGCAACCGAGACAACTCCAGAGCCACAGTTGAGACTGAGCGAATAAGTAATGTAACACTAGCTATTAAGAGTCACAATTATTTTCCTCTCTGAGATTTGAAAGCCTATTAATGGGCAAGATGATCACTTACAGAAAGAGCTTGGTAAAAAGTAGTTATATCCACCACATCTCTCATTTTTGCACCCAATTTTCATTATGGAAGGTGACAATATAATGAAGTAATCAGCTGAATAAATAGTATGTTTGTAAATTACATCGGATGAAATGTGTGCGGTTTATTAGTACTACAAAATGCAAATCTGAAAGAAAGGCTAGCATTAAATCGCATCTTTAATTCCTGGGAGTAATGAGGAGCCACATAAATTCTAGGCTCCATCAGGGCCTCTGTGTGTGGGAACAACACAAGCCTTTCACCCCTACGAATTTCTATAGAAACAAACCTGATGGACATTTTGACCTACTGACTAAACTTCTGTCGTTAAAAATCCTCTGTATGCTTTTAACACTGAAAAATTAAACAGGCCGAGAAAAGATGCTTTTAACATTGAAAATTAAACAGGCCGAGAGAAGTACAAGAAGTAATATAATAAACACCCATGTACTCACATCCAGATTGGCAAGTGTTCATACTTTGGTACACTTGCTTCAAGTCTTTTTTTTAATTTTTAATTTTGACATCTGCATTTTACAGCAGTCTCAATTTTGCTCCCCCCACCTTACCCCTAGAGGAGCTATTGCCATGAATTTGGTGTGTTTCCTTCTAGTCTCTTTTAAATAATTTGACATCTATAGACTATCTATAGTATTGCTTGTGTGTGCTTTATTCATACTTACACATATGATTCTACAACTTGCTTTTGTTAATCGACATTGCATTTCTGAAGCCTATCCATGTTGATTCATAAAGAGATCTAGTTCATTTCTTTTTTCTGGATGTTCTATTATATGAAACGCATTGCATTTATTTTATTCCTTTTCCTTTTGAGGAACATTTATATTTTCCCAATGTTTTGCGATTGCAAATAGAGCTACAGTAAACACCCTTGCTCAGGTCCTTGAACATGGGCCCCCTCTACTTAAGGACTGGCAAGGGGTGACTTTCCTGGGGATGCAGAAAATGCTGTAGCCAGCATTAGGACACATTTCACCGGGCCCAGGTCTCCCACTCTCTTCCTAACAGGCGTCTCTGATCAAAATAAAGATGGATCCATCCAGTACAGCAGGATTGGGTCAGCAGTAAATTGCAAGCCATCAACTTATATAGATGGGGTGCGTCAATATATTTTGGCTTTCGGTAGAAATGCCCTGACACAACAACTTTCTTGTCACACACAATTTGTTAAGCAGCTGCATCCCCTTTGCAAACAGCATCCTTTTTCTTTGCTAGAAGGGGCAGCTTCTGGGTGGCAGGTTTTCAATTTCTCTTCTCTCTGTTGTTTGCTGTGGTAGACATGAAATTTAAAGCAACATCTCAAGGCAACAAATGTGTGGCCCAGAGATGGAGAAATGGCACGGGAGGCCAGCAAGTCAGATACACAATGTGGGGGTTGGAGGATGGGTTGGGGCGGGGAGGGGACAATGCATTAGTGAGAAGCAGAAGGATGCAGAGAGAGTGCAGGGATTTTGAGACCTGAACAAAACTGGATTTGAATCCATAGTCAGCTATTTGTTAAGTGGGTAGCCTTGGGACACTTATGTTTTCTGTTTCCCTCTCTGTGAAATGGTAAACAGTAGCACTTACCTGGAATAGCTGTGAGGATTATAGCTAATGTTTCCAAGTGGCTGGTACAGAGTGGCAATATATAAATGATAGGTCTTATGACACAGTGAATATGATTTCATTATCTGACTTGATTACAAGAGTAAGTAAAAGCAAAAAACCTCTTGGCCAATACGAAGGTGGTCTCAGCATTTTCTGTCCCAGAACCAAAGACTATTCTTTTATTTCATGGATGGAATTCCAATACCTGCCGTGTTCAAGACTGCCTCATGGGAATTATGAGTGGATGTCAGAACTACACCTGGATTCAGGTAAGGGTTTGAGACTCACCACACATGCATGAATCTTTTCTTGTCACTGAGGATCAGTTTGTTCTCCTACATAGCAAGAAGGAGAGATTACAGCCACCTCATGACATTGTGGTGATGATTAAATACAATTTCTCAGGCTGCACCCTAATCAACCATTTGCCCCTCCACTCCCTACCTCAGAGTGAACTTCCTAATATGTAAATTTGATCGTGTTACTCCTTTGCTTCAACCCTTCAATGTCCTCCCATTGCATTGCGGCGAGGATACGGTTCACGCTCCTTAGCTGGTACTCCTGCATCCCCTAACTCTGCCCATGACCTGATGCCTGCTCACTCCTACTCTATCTCATCCCTCTCAACTCCCTGCTGGGACCTGTGCTCAAGGCCCACTGTAGTGTCTGGAAGCTTCAGGAGCAAGCGAGCTCTCTCACACTCATGCACAGTTGCCTGTGCTGCTCCCTCTACCTGGCACACCTTTCAATCCCTTAGCCATTCGGCAAACACCCACTCACCTGTAGAGATTCAGTCCTAGCACTCTCTCTTCTCGAAGCCTTTCCAGGCTCCATGCCCCACAGAGCTGATCATTCCCTCCTTGTTTGCTGGCTGCCCCTGTGGCATCTCTTGCAATGGTACACACAGCATGTGCTCACATGTCGGCATTCTTTGTGAGAACATAGAGTCATCTCTGTATCCTCAGAGCCCAACAGAAATCTCCCCCCAGGGGCACAGTGCTATAGATAGGTTTGCTACAGTTCCCTTAAGTCCTCCATTCCGGAGACATTTTCTTGGGTCTTGAATGCTTCTCTGTGTACACACAGTACAAACAAGGAAGGTTTTGGCAGCTTAGTTATTCTCTGGGCTAAATGGAGATTCTTGGTCATCCTAATAGCTGTTACTTATTGAGTGGCCAATGGATAGTGAATGAATGCTCATCATGCTGTGGTTCCTAATGGCAACTCAACAGAACTGAGACCAGAGGCTGTGTCCCATGGGTAGGAGGTACTCCTCACACAAAGTGAAAGGTTTATTCAGATCTCATTTTTGGACTAAGTAAAAGGAATGGAATTACAGTCCCTCTTCCCACAGGAGTGTTTACATGGAGGCCAGGGACACGTGCATGCTTCAACATCTCATGGTAGGGTTTCTCATACACATGGAGCGTCCCCAGATTGCTACGTCACTGGCTCTTCTATCACTGGAGCCCAAGTTTGAGCTCCCACTAAGACATTTTCTTTAGCTTGTTTTGCACCCTATTAATGGAGACTAACAATAATGAAACAAATCAGTTAGCATTTAACTGCTGGGAACATTGTGGGGGGTGGGGGGCGAGAGAGAGTGTGTGTGTAAGAGGAGGGTGGGAAAGAACCTGAGAATCTGAAGATTTGAGGTCGATGAGTAGGTAGAGTGGGTCAATCTCATTTATTAAAATCATCTCATGAATTGGCTCTTTTTTCCTCTGTACGTAACAAACTTTTTTTTCATAAAGAATCACATGGAGGCTTTGTTCAGAATACAGAACAAATATCCTATTCTTCTCAGCATGACAAAATACATTTAAACATGCCAGTTTCTTACAGGAACTTTTGTTGAAATCAGCCGCTTGGTTCCACAATAATTTGGAGAGTTGATGATAGTATGTTAACAGATGCATGCAAATTGCCTCAAGAGACCTTCCTCATTCAATAGACATGCAACAAAAAGATGGTCAGCATCATGTGGCTGCACCTTCCCTGTCATATTATTGATCAGCGAATTATTGGTAACTGTCACGTACCTGGAGGCAGGCAAACTGAGACAGCCTAGGGCAGCACAGAGAAGAAATAGCTCCACCAGCGCCCTCCACGCCGATGTCCTGGAATTCTTCATTTTCCCAATGTGACAGGAGATGCCACAGAGGCTGCTAGACCCATGACAAGTCTGTGCTGTGAGTGCACTGTCAGCTTCTGTCCCCAAGAGCAAATAGCTCTGCAAAGTAAACAGAAAGCCACTTGTGACTGGAAACTCAGACTTTGCACAGACCAAAAACTTACCTGTCACTCTGGAAACCAACCAGAATAATGAAAAATCTGTAGCAGCATGGTGTTTATTCCTTTATAACTTTGGGGTAAGCTGCTAAGTGGACAGGCTATTAGTGAGGCTGCAAGGACTGTGGGCTCTAGGTCCAGACAGCCTGCGTTCAAGTACATTCTCTGTCACTGACCGGATTGGTGCAAAAGTAATTGCGGTTTTTGTCATTGCTTTAAATGGCAAAAGCCACAATTACTTTTGCACCAACCTAATAGCTTTGGACTATGGGCAAGTTGCTTTACTTCTGTGCCTCATTTTCCTTATTGCAAAGTGGTGAGAATTAAACAAATTAATATAAGGAAATGATTAGAACAGGCCTCTGTTGGGTGCTCAGATATGTAAGCTATTGTTACTTAGTAGAATTCAGGCTTTGGAGTCAGACAGGCCAAGGTTTGAATTCCATGTTTGCCCCTTTCCAGTTCCGTGATTTTGAGCAAGTCAGTAAGAGGCTGTAGGGCTCTAGAGCTCATGTGCCTGAGTTCAAATAGCTTCTGTGTGATTCACCAGCTGTGTGGCCAGAGAAAATTACTAACCTTTTCTGGGCCTAAGTTCCTTCATCTATAAAACAGTGATAGTAATAGTTCCAACCTTACTGGGTTGTTGTGAAGATTAAATAAATCTAAGTATTCAAAACATGTTGAGCATTGCCTGGCACATTCTATGTGCTCTCTATATTAGTGAATTGATACTTTTATTGACTGTCTCTGATTCTATTTCCTCATATGTAAAATTAGGAGGACTATGCCGACTTACCACTCACAGTTGGGAGAGTCAGACCAAATACCAAACGTGTAAATGTTGAATACATAGGCATTATAGAAATAACTGCATGATATTTTGGGAGGCCGCGGCAGGTGGATCACGAGGTTAGGAGATCGAGACCATACTGGCTAACATGGTGAAATCCTGTCTCTACTAAAAATGCAAAAAAAATTAGCTGGGTGTGGTGGTGGGCGCCTGTAGCCCTAGCTACTCGGGAGGCTGAGGCAGGAGAATGGCGTGAACCAGGGAGGTGGAGCTTGCAGTGAGCCGAGATCGTGTCACTTCACTCCAGCCTGGGCGACAGAGTGAGACAGCATCTCAAAAAAAAAAAAAAAAAAAAAAAGAAAAAAGAAATAACTACATGAAAACAATTATCTAAATATATATGTGTTGTTGTTATTGCTTGTATCCCAAAAGATGCAAATGACTGAGATTCTCCAACCTACCTTCCTGAAAACCAACCCTGACTCCCCAGAATCAACATATTAAAGTCCAAACTGCACCAACCTGGCATTTACAAAACCAACCTGCAACACATAAAGGGCTGAGTCCATGTGTTGGATGGCGGTCCTGTTGCTTTTGCTATTGCAATGTGGGTGAGGAACCTCACATAGGAGAGGCAGCTTGCAAGGTATGAGGGTGGGCTAGTAGAAAGAACACAGACTGGATTTGTTTTCCTTAAACACAGTTACAGAGTTCCTCTAAGACTCTGTTTTCTCATCTGTGAAATGGGGATAATAATTCATTACTGCCTACTTGATAAGTTTGTTTTGGGTTTGAATGTACAAAATGGTAAGCCTCCCCCTCCTGCCATCCCTGCAGAGTAGCTGGGTTGGGGTTGGAGAATCAAATAAGGAAGTATAGTGAGGGGATGGATGGGAAAGCCACAGAAGATGGTAGTCTTCTCACATTGTGTCCAAAACACAGAACACAAGTTCTGTGCTAGATCACCCAGAGTGCATTCCAGTTGTCGTAAGCCTAAGTACAAGGCAACATGTCACCGTTGTCCCAAAGGATGCAACTGACCTGAACTTTGACACAATTGATTGTGGTGGTTAATCATTTGTAAACAAGCAGAAAATTGTGTTTCAAGAAAGATCCATGTCCTGTCTGCTATCTGCCTGCCTTTAAGAGAAACCAAACCCTTAGAAGACAGGGCTCCCCTTCGACCTTTGCCCTCCTCAACCTGAGGTACTCACGGAGGAGCCTGCAGGCTTAGAGAGGACAGTTACATGAGTGAATCCTGAGCTCTCTCACCTCCAGGATTTTTGCATGCCGTTCCCTCTGTCCAGAGTATGTGCCACTTAGCTAAATACGACTCATTATTCAAATTTTATATTAATGTCATTTGTTCAAGAAAGCCTTCCCGATAGATTCTCCTGGGCTTTTTCCCGCTCCAGGCTCTCCTGTCTCCTGGAGTTCCAACCTCATTGCGCCCCCTGGTGGTTTCTCAGTGCAGCTCACCTGAGATCCTGCCTGGAGGACGGCAGCGTCAGGCTGTAGTGAAAATAATACACATATTTTTCAGGGACGGTTCTTAGCAATTTAACGGTTTCCCCATACATCATCTTATTTGATTTTGACAATAAGCCAAGAAACTTAGTGTAATCTTCCAAGCCTCTGAGACGGGGTTTCACAGCTGTCTCCACAGCTGGTTAGTAGGAAATCTGTGGCTAGACACACTTTTTTTTTTTTTCCTGACTCCTAAACGCTCCTTTTTCTAATTCTGAAGCTTCCCCTTGCCCTTAGGATGTGCCAGCACTGCTTTAAGTCTACTACAGTTATCACACCACACCACTCTTCTGGTCTAGCTGCTCTTACTCAGGGCTATAGATCTCATCTCTGACCATGGGAGAGCCTTGAAACTGATCATATGTCTCTAGGCCTTTAAACTATATGTAGCAATTTGTAACTCTAGGTCTAGGGATCCACTAACAGTTTGTTGTTTTTCCAACTTTTGTTAACTGATTTTCCAGCCTCCACCCAGTTCCACAGTCAATGCCACTTTTCATGTTTCTGCTATGGCAGCACTCTACTCCTGGTACCTATTTTTGTATTAGCTTTTGCTGCATAACAAATAATCCCAAAATTGTAGATTAAAATAATCATCACTTATCAGCTCACAATTCCTTGGGTCATCAAATAGGCCTAGACTAAGACGGGTGCCGGCCTTGCCTTGGTTCAAGCAACTGGTAGGTCAGCAGGAGCCTGCTTGGTCCAGGATGGCCTTACTCACCTGCCTGATGATTCATTCTGCCTGTCAGTTAGTGTTGGCTGTTGGCTGAAGTGATGAAGTACATGGGCCACATGACTCCAAATAGACTAACTCAGGCTTGATCTCAGGGTGATCTAATGGTTTCAAAAAGCAGCAAGAAAAGACAAGCCCCAATGCACAAGTGCTTTCCAAACCTCTGCTTGCCTGAGGTTTCTTACTGTCTTCTTGGCTGAAGCAATGGCCAAGCCCACATTCAAGAGCTGGAGACAGAGCTTATACTGGTTGATGGGAGGAACAGCAGAGTCACTTTGCAAAGGGGCATGCCTACGATTTTGGAAGGAATTCGTGGACATTCGGCAATTTATCACAAACATGTGACACTTCCGGTCTGAACCACTTAAGAGCCAGTGTGCCCTCTCCATTTCTGTCTTCTGTCCTGTAGATTTGGAAGCATGTGTTGACAGAACACTGTCTTACAGTGAAGGAAGCCTAAACCCCTGAGTCACTGGATGGAGGAGAGCCGTTGCTGACCCATAAAGGACTTCATGTGAGTTAGAATTCAATTTTTGTTGTGCTGTGTCATTGGCATTTGGTGGTTTATATGCTGCTGCAACAATACCTACCCCATTCTGACCAATATACTTTTAACACACTCTTACATTGCATTAAAAATTTGATGTGTGTATACATTTTCTGGGGAAAATCCATAACTTTCCTGAGATTCTCAAAAGGACTTAAGATTTAAAAGAAGTAAAACAAAACAAAACATTTCTTTGAGAGATATAACTTTTTCAGCCAACATACTGATCTGTCTCCCTTTGAAGATCATGTGACATAGTGTGAAGTATTTGAGGCGTCAGAAAGACTGAGGTATCTCATTTCTCCCGTGAGTTAGTTTACATCCTGGACAAACCCCTTAAGCCCTCTAAGCAGTAGTTTACTGAGTTTAAAATGCAGGTTTGTTGATAAAACACTTCAACAGTCATTTGTTGAGCACCTGCTAGATGCCAGGTGCAATGCTAGGTGACTGGGTATCAAGATGAGTATGCAATGGACCTTCCCTATGAAAGCTCACAGCTTGGTGAGACAGGCAGGCACAACAATACATCACAGCAGTACAGTGTGACGATGAGAGAGTTTGCACAGCATAGCTTGTGCATCAGCCAAGTGTGTGTGGGGCCATTGGAAAAGCATTCTCAGGAATGAAGTGACACTTAAGGGTTAAAGAGAAGTTAGCAAATCAAAGGGAGGGCATGTGGCATTACAGAGAGAGGGGTCATCAAAGTTATGATCCAAAGGTGAGGAAGCTCACTGGGTTTGCGGAAACCATATGCCATTCAGTGTTGCTGTAGCTAGAGTTCAGCATGAGCAATGGAAAGAAATGAAACAGGAGAGGCAGGCAGAAGCCATATCAGGTAGGGCCTGATGAGCATGCTAATGACATGGATTTTATCCAAACTGCGAGAGAAGCTATTGAAGGGTGTTAGGAGGGGAAGAAGGGGGACTGCTTTCTTTGAGAGATTACTGTTGCTACAGTGTAGAGAATGGATTAGAGGGAGGCAAATTGGAGCCAAGAGACCTGTTAGGAGGCTGTCCTAAGGGTCCACTGAGAAATGATGCAGGCCTGAAGTAAGGCAGTGGTAGCAGAAGAGAGAGTAGAGATGGAGAGGAAGGCATAAACTTAATACCTGTCTTATATTATTGAAGGAAGAAAATAACACACTCTCAGTTAACAGCGAAGGGCTTTGTACACTACACAGCTCTGTGCAAAGCTGGAATTATGATGACCGAAGTTATGGTTCTCTACTAAGGAAGGTATATTAAGTCCCCGGGGTTGAGCCTGGCAGCTGTTCAGGGTGACACTACCCTACACAGCACGCATTTCCCCCTTCATCACCCACAGCCCCATGGATTACAGCATGGGCTTGTCCACCTTCAGGTGAGCTCCTTGTCTTCCAGGCTTACCTTCCCTGGATCCTGGAGGACAGAATCTATGTCCCTCCTATTGTTCTAGAGCCTTAATCAGTGTCTGGGAAATGCTGACGTCTACTGTTTCCACTGTAGGTTTTTCCTTGCGGCCTGGGGAACCTGATTTTCAAAAGTCCTTAGCTGACTGCTGTGATAACTACATCACCGAAGGTGGTTATGCGTATTGGAATGCCTTATCCATTGCATGGGTATTATCACCACTGTGGTTCAAAATTTTCCCAGAAACAAGTGTGGGTGGGCTGAGTGGGCAACAAGGTTATTGGAGGGCTATCTGGGGAAAATAAAACCCTAATGAGAAAAAGAAGTGACTCTATTCCCTATTGGAAAAATAAGAAGGAAAAAATTAACAGATAGATAATGATAGCCAGCAAAATTATCCTCCTGTGGCAAAGAGAATTGCCAGGTACAGAGCCCAGATCCCCTTCCTCTGAAGCTACACTACATGCCCCAGCTTACCTTGCAATTATACTTAGCCCTGTGACTGCAGTCTGGTTAATGGAATATAGAGAGAAGTGGCATGTACTGTTTTATGTGACCCATGGTAAACCTCCAGTGTGTAATCCTACACTCTCTTTTTTCCTCATATGCCAGCTATATGTGGAGACCCCTGGTGATCTTGAAAGTTAGTGTTGAAGAAGGTAGAACCTCTGGCAGCCTGGGTTCCTACATGACTGCTTGGAGCAGAATCTTCCCCACTCTCTGCTGATTAGACTATGCAAGAATAAGAAAGAAATTTCTGTTGTATTAGGCCACTGAGATGTCACTGTTTTTCTGTTATAGTGGCTAGCATTACCTAAACAAATACACTCCCCTTCCCCAAATCCTCATTCTCCGCCTCACAAAACTGGCAAGCATTCACTAGAAAGGAGTCACAGGTTGAAAATCGCCTTCTAAGTGTTCGCTGTCTATGACATGGATGTGGTGGTGGCAGGAGGGCAGTGTCTATTTAGCAGAGGAGGCTAACTATCTATTCTAGGGTTTTGTTTGTTCTCTGTGTTGACAGATAGGGAAATTCTGTGTCCTTTATTATGTGTATTTCTGTATATAAAGAAAGGATATCTATTTATCTGTAGACATGCACAGGTGCCCTGTTTCTTCTATTGTGCATGGTCTTACAAATTATTGGTATTTCTCTCTGGCTGTAAAAGAGGCTTAGATGTAGAATACTGTGTAAGCCATGTAGCTCAGGAACAGATAGTGGTCTGGTTTGATTGTGTCCCCATCCAAATCTCATCTTGAATTCCCATGTGTCATGGGAGAGACCCGGTGGGGGGTAATTGACTGATGGAAGCAGGTCTTTTCCATGCTGTACTTGTGATAGTAAATAAGTCTCGCAAGATCTGATGGTTTTAGATCTCTTCTCTTGTCTGCCACCATGTGAGTTATGCCTTTCACGTTTCACCATGACTGTGAGGCCTCCCCAGCCACACGGAACTGTAAGTTCATTAAACCTCTTTATTTTGTAAATTGCCCAGTCTCAGGTATGTCTTTATCAGCAGCATGAAAACGGACTGATACAGATAGGATGTGTACTAAGAACTGTTGGTCAGCACTGACGGTGACCATGAGCACTGTATAACCAGGTGAGAACGGACTGATACAGATAGGATGTGTACTAAGAACTGTTGGTCAGCACTGACGGTGACAATGAGCACCGTATAACCAGGTGAAAACGAACTAATACAGGCAGGATGTGTACTAAGAACTGTTGATCAGCACTGACAGTGACAATGAGCAATGTATAACCAGGTGAATGCAAAAGGTCAACAGTGTGCTCCAAGGCGAGGCATTCAGCAGAGTGCTGAGAGGAGAGCTGACCTCGCAGATGTTGTCTCCATCATTTGGGATGTGCTCGCCAAATACAAGTGAGCAGACTGAAGAGAGAGTTCTTTAGGTACAACTTGACTTGGTGCTAGTTATTTAGGGCCAGGTGTGGGCATGATATGTTTAATACTGGAGGTACAGTACATCATATGTTCTATTAAGTCCTTTTTTGGTTCCCAAAAATCTTTGAATATTTTTTTTTTATCTTTGTCAGAATGCTAACTTTTATTTATTTATTTTTTAAATTTTATTTTATTATTATTATACTTTCAGTTCTAGGGTATATGTGCATAACGTACAGGTTTGTTACGTATGTATACTTGTACCATGTTGGTGTGCTGCACCCATCAACTCGTCAGCACCCATCAACTCATCAGCACCCATCAACTCGTCATTTACATCGGGTAAAACCCCCAATGCAATCCCTTCCCCCACCCCCCTCTCCATGATAGGCCCCGGTGTGTGATGTTCCCCTTCCCGAGTCCAAGTGATCTCATTGTTCAGTTCCCACCTATGAGTGAGAACATGCGGTGTTTGGTTTTCTGTTCTTGTGATAGTTTGCTGAGAATGATGGTTTCCAGCTGCATCCATGTCCCTACAAAGGA
>NW_016806642.1:12572449-12582283 GCF_001698545.2 Rhinopithecus bieti | reverse complement strand
TTTTTTTGTTGTGTCTCTGCCAGGCTTTGGTATCAGGATGATGTTGGCCTCATAAAATGAGTTAGGGAGGATTCCCTCTTTTTCTATTGATTGGAATAATTTCAGAAGGAATGGTGCCAGCTCCCCCTGTACCTCTGGTAGAATTCAGCTGTGAATCCATCTGGTCCTGGACTTTTTTTGGTGGGTAGGCTATTAATTATTGCCTCAATTTCAGAGATGGAGAATTGCTTGAGGCTAGGAGTTTGAGAGCAGCCTGGACAAGACCCCTGTGCAAGACCCCATCTGGTGTGGTGGCACACACTTGTAGTCCTAGCTACTTGGGAGGCTGAGGTAGAAGGGTTGCTCTAGCCCTGGAGTTTGAGGCTGCAGTGAGCTAGGATTGTGCCACTGTGCTCTACCCTGGGACAAAGAGTGAGACCCTTTCTCTAAAATATAGTAAAGACATAAAAAAGACTTAGAATGAACTTCAAGAATTGGCAGGTACAATGAGCAAGATCTTTCTTCAAAGGATTTTAAGACCCTCGATGAATGGAAATGATGTAATCCAAAAATGGGGCATGAGAGAGAAGAGCGGGGACCCTCTAAAGATGATCACCAGATCTCACAAGCAAACCACAGCAAGGAGAACTCGGTCCTGCCTGACCAGAGGCCATTCTCTTTGCCAAGGAAGACATCAAATCTGAAATCTAGCATTTCTACAGTTTGTTGTACATTTCTGCTTAACTGTGTGGTAAATCAAACATATGAAATTAGGCTAGGATTGCACACATATTAAGAGGGTGACTCTTCAGGCAGAACGTCTGTTGGTGGAGCCTATCTCTACAACTTACTGAATGTGTGGCCATGGGCTGTGTTACTTAGCATTTCTGTTCAGGACTGTGAAAGTGCTTAGCACAGTGCCACACATGATAGGAAATGGTAACTATTAATATCATCATTGGTTATGTTCTGGATGTTAATTTCATAATTTCTAACTTAAACAGCCTTCCAACCAGACAATTGACTCAATGGGCTCCTGTATCTATCCATTGATGTGAAAAGTTTAGCAACCAGAGTCCTTTTTTCAGAAGGGGAGATTTATTTCTGTCTAGATGGAGTCAGCATCCAACTTTGCAGAATTCGCTAGAGAGGAAAAGCCTGACTTCATAAACCTGGCTACCTACACATGGTTCACAAACAGCAGGTCAAAGTCAAAGATGAATACAGGACACCTAAATCATACTGATTGATATGGTTTGGCTGTGTGCCCACCCAAGTCCCATCTTGAATTGTAGCTCCCATAATTCCCACATGTCTTGGGAGGGATCCAGTGGGAGGTAACTGAATCATGGGTGTGGGTCTTTCCCATGGTCTTCTCGTGATAGTGAGTAAGTCTCATGAGATCTGATGGTTTTATAAAGGGAAATTCCCCCACATAAGCTCTCTTGCCTGCTGCCATGGAAGATGTGCCTTTGTTTCTCCTTTGCCTTCTGCCATGATTGTGAGGCCTCCCCAGCCATGCTGAACTGTGAGTCCATTAAACCTCTTCCCTTTATAAATTACCTAGTCTCAGGTACGTCTTTATTAGCAGCACAAGAACAGACTAATACACTGACTGACCAACCCAATTACCTTTTTGTTGTTGTTTGATATAGAAACAATACATTTAAGGAGTCTTATAAGTATATATGTAGTGTTGATTTTGTTTCAAAATATTGTTATACTTTACAAGTTTCTGGTTCTCCTGAATGCACTAGCCTACGAACTCTAATACATGTTTGGATAGCTGCATTTGTCAAAGTGTGCAACTGTTATTCCTCAGAGGCCCCTGACACCAGAATCTCTATATGTGAGCCAGGTATAGAGGAGTTCCCTGTCTTCTTAAGGAATGACATGAGAGAAAGGCTACATGCACAAGCTCTACAGCCCTGACACATGGTGCAAAAGTGGGCTACCACACTTACTAGCTGTGCTTCTTAACTTCATTTTTCCTGTCTGGAAAATAGGGCGAATTGTGCCCACCTTATGGGGCTTCTGTGAAGATCAAATGAGTTACCATACATAAAATGTTTAGAACAATTCTGGGCACATGATGAGTACCTTATACAAGCATTAGCTATTATAATTATTCAGCTTCTACATCAATGTGGAAGTTTTTAATTTTATTTCATTAGTTTTGGGGGAAGAGTTGGCTTTTGGTTACATGGATAATTTCTTTAATGGTGATATCTGAGATTTTGGTGCACCTGTCACCCAAGCAGTGTACACTATATCCAATGTGTAGTCTTTTATCCCTCACCACTCTCACCCTTCCCTGCGAGTCCATTGTATCATTCTATGCCTTTGCATCCTGGTAGCTTAGCTCCCACTTATAAGTGAGAACATAAAGATATTTGGTTTTCCTGAGTTACTTCACTTAGAATAATGGCCTCCAACTTCATCCAGGTTGCTGCCAATGCCATTATGTGGAAGTTTATCCCAGTTCTCGGGCCACCCCTGTCTGGACCCTGACTCTGAACCTCAAGGACTTCCTTAAACAAGTGTGAGAAGAGGGCAGAGAGGTAGCCTTTTCCAGTGTAGAGATCTGCCTGATGCCTAAAACCTAGCCCCAGATTTGAGATTCTTCTATGAGACTGAATGGAGTTGGAGGAAATATTCTGTGATTCATGCTACAGAATCAGGTTTCGCCCATTCTTGACACTTGCATACCATCTGTGTGTGTTCTGGGGCAGGTGGAGTCTCCCTTCTGAGTCCCTGGTTCTCACCTGCACAATAAGGTAGCAATCCCTGTGGGAAGGAGCCCACAACCACTTCAGATCCAGGCAGATTTGCTGCTGAGGCAGGGCAAGCCTAAGTGCCCACACATCCAGAGTCACCTGGATTCCCTTAAGGTCTGGAAAGTAGACAATGCCCAGAGCCCAGCTACTAGAAATGGGGCACAAGGACCCAAAAAGCCTGGCAGCCAAGCTGACTTGTGTTCAGATGCTTGCAGAGTAAGTGGCTGGGGACTGTTACACCCTCCAAATCTTATGACTTGTGTCCTCAGAGGCTGGGAGTAGGACAGCCTGTGAGTGTGTTCTGCAAGCACTACACGTCTCTGAGGCTGGCTTGTCCTTCCCATGCAGGCTACTTTCCAAGCCCTCTAGAATGAGCCAGGCCTCTCCAGTCTGCTCCAGCATCTGCTCTGACCCTCTGCTCCTGTTAGCACCTTCTCCTGTTACTCCTACCATCCATGAGTTCTGTTAGTTGGCTATCCTTTGGTGGGAGGCCATTCCATCTAATGGTCATGACCCAGTTGTAGTACTTGCCTATGGTTTGGGGGTTTGTATTTTTGAGAGGCAGTGCCACCAATACTCTGTCCCTCGCCCTGTGAGGATAGCCTGTCTCCACAGGAGGAAGGTTGTTAGCAATCTTATCCTCCCTAACAGGTGGGGTTTGGAGATAGCTTTGTCTTTTCAACTCAAAACAGGCCTCTTCATGGAACCACGGCCTTCCTTTTGGATGCAGTATAGGCACTGGAGGGGTAATGGGCTGAGTTTGAATCTCAATTCTGTCATTTGTTAGCTATCTGACTTTGGGCAAGTTACTTTGCGTTTCTGATTCTCAGTTCCTTCACTATAGAGAAAATTGTTCTTGTATGGGGGTCATAAGGATTAGGAACAATAAATGTAAATTTCCTGCACAGTGCTTGACACACAGTAGGTGTTCAATACGTGCAAGGTGCTACTTCTATCATAACTATCATTATTATCATCTGTGACTCTACATCCATGTCCAGGACTGCCAGAGGAGGGTAACACAGGTAGATAATCATGCAACCATGAAGGTTAATCAAAAGGTCATTTTATCTTAGAGTACTTGAGGGACAGACTTCAATCTCACATTTAGCCATATCTCAGAGTTTTGACCTAAAACCCTCATCAGAATATTCGCTAGAATTCTTCCATCCTCTGAGATCTGCAAGAAAGCCTTTCCAGATAAGTGGGAAAACGAAACCCTCTGAGCAGAACTCCACAGCTTTGAAACTGCAGCCTTGGCCCTGCAGTCCCACAGGTATCCACAAAGATAGTTGGCATCTTCAAAATGCTTAATAATTTTCAGCCACAGTGATAATGACCATCACAGCATAAGGATAACAATAGCAGGTTTTAAAAGGACCGTATATTGACCACAAATAGGTGTAATCACACACTCTCCATGGTGCTGCTTAGGCTATCATTTTTCCCATGCAGCCCTGACCCAATTGCAGAAAGAGAAATTCTGCAGAATTTTGAGAGAGTGAAAAGTGCCCGTCTCCCGGGCTCCCTCACCATTCCTGAGCTCTCAGAATGAGTCACCAGGAGGGTGCTAGTGTGCAGGAGACAGTGGCCAAGTCTACATGGCAGCTGCCTTGCCAGGTTCCTTGTCAATACCTGTTGACATTTCCCTGAGTAATCATTCTGGGCACCTCGGTATATTTTTTCATATCACTGGATAGATTACCGGGGCTCTATTGATTTTGTGGTTTCATGTGTGAAAGATCTAATCTTAATCCTCCGTTGTTCATTTTCCTTAACCTTTTAATAACATGATACGGAGGGAACCTGTCAGAATGGAAATTGTTTCTGAGGCATGCTGTCATAAATATATGCCACACACTGTTTTATTTTATAGGTGCAGCCATATTTTTTGAAATAATAATAATGATAACATTTGGATAGTGTATTGCGGTTTACAAAGCACTTTTCCTTATCAACTTGTTTGATCCTGATGGCAATCCTGACAGGTAAGAGTTATTTTATTTCCTTTGATCTATTTATTCTCGGAGCCTTTCCACAACATGAATTTTTATTATTATTCGCTGTGTCACAGATGAGAAACCTGCATTGCCCAAGGTCACACAGCTTTTAAAAATAAGGTTCAGAGTTAGAGAGATCTGCACTCAAACTCTGACACTGCTAGGTTGTTGCTGTATCACCTTGAACATAAGACTTGGGCTCTCTGCGGCTCATTTATTTATTTACAAAATGGGGGTGATGTTGTCTTTCTGGGATTTTGCAGGGATTAAAGATGATGTGGGCAAACCATCTGCACAGTACCCGGCACTTAGGAGAGGATCAACAAAAGCTATTATAATCAAAATGATAATAATAGCAAGTATTTGAGAAAGGCAGGGTTTGAGTCAGGACTTCATGTCAAACCTCAGTTCTCCGTTCACTTTGTTGGAGAGCAATTAGAATCTGCTCTCTCACATGCATGCATGCTTGCTCTCTCTCATTTCTTTCCTTAATTTGTAAAGCCCCAGTGAATGACAATAAACTAAGGACTCTTGAGATGAACACTTGGAAGTCTCTGTTGATGCTTGGGGTGAAGTACAAGAGCCATCTGGGCAGCAATGCCCTTGAGTCTTTCTCCCTGGAGCAAGATTCCAGCCAGTGATCTGGAAATCGGCCTGCAAAAGTGCAGTTCCCAGCCCCGGAGGCAGGCTGGCTACACCTGTGTCCTGAGTTCAGAAAGGCTGATGGAGGCATGCAGATGTTCTCACCATAGTTTAGAGAACTTACATATGGAGAAGTTATTAGAGATTGTGGACTTGAGCCAGAAAACCAGAAGGACTGGGGCTTTATTCCCAGCTTGAGGCTTTGAGAAAGTCATTTTCTTTACCCATGCCCCGGCTTTCTCATCCTTAAAATGACAGTGTTCACTGTAATTTGTGTTTCCCAGCCCAAATTTAGCTGAAAACCAAAAACTACTTAAATCCTGCCCCCTCCCACATCCCATTTCCAGTCCTAGAATGATGAATGGGGTGGGTGAGGAGAAAATGGCAGCAGGGCAGGGGTGTATAAAAGGAAAAAGAAATGTTCATATTAGGAAATTTGAGTTCAGATGACTTCTAAATTTCTTCGGAGGACTCACATTCCATGGCTTCAGCTTTCTGGAATTGAAGCTCAGTGCCATACCAGCTGTTTCACAGCTTTCTTTGTTAGCACTTGAGTATTGCTCATCAATGCAGGTAAGATGGAAACAAATAGACCCCCAGCACAAAATGACATATTTTTCTCTCTCTTCCCCTCCCCTCCTCTCCTCTTCCATCCTTCCCCATGAGTAAATGCATACTCTTCTAGATTAAATCCTGGCTCTCCACGGATAAATCCTTAAATTTCCTGACTTGTGCAACTTTAGTACATGTTGTTCCCTGTGTCACATGGGCTTTCTACTGGGGTCCTCATTCTCCATCTGGTAAACTCATGTTCATCTTTTCAAGATCCATCTCAAATGTCACTCCTTCTTTGAGAAGCTTTTTTCAGTCTGCTTTTGTGTTGCTATAAAGAAATACCTGAGGCTGGGTAATTTATGAAGAAAAGATATTTAATAGGCTCATAGTTCTGTAGGCTGTACAGGAAGCATGGGGCTGGCATCTGCTTCTTATGAGGGCCTCAGGAAGCTTCCAATCATCGTGGAAGGTGAAGGGAAGCAGGAATATCACATGGGGAGAGCATGAGCAAGAGACTGATTGGGGGAGGCCCCAGACTTTTCAACAACCAGATCTTGTGTGAACTAACTGAGCAAGAACTCACTCATCACCAAGGAGGTTAGTGCAAAACCATTCATGAGGGATCCTCCCCCATGATCCAATCACTTTCCAGTAGGCCCTACCTCCAATATTGGGAATCACATTTCAACACGAGACTTGGAAGGGGCAAATATCCAAACTGTATCAGAAACTTTGCCTGACTATCCTAAGAAAAGAAGCCATGTCTTACTTTGGCCCCATAGTAATATATGTAGGATAGTATTTGCTGGTATTTGTGACACTGTGTTGTAATTCCTTGGCCACCTGTCCTTCCTTCTCCCTCCACCTGAGCATTCCTTCAAGGAGAGAACCATGTCCTCTTTCATTTTGATATCTCTAGCACTTGTAGGGATGTCCTTCTATTATGATATTAGTTTGCTGATTGGAATGTTAATAACCCTGTCAACACAGCTTTTATTCATTTATTCACTGATTCATTTATTATTCCTAGACTCAGAATATTTTACAACATTGAAAAGGGCATTACATGTATCACCCAGCCTCTTCATTTGTTCAGAAATTGAGGCTCAGAGAGATAAAGTAACTTACCCGGTGCTACCCACCTTAGCAGAAGTAGAGTTGGTAGTTAACTGCATGACCTCTCCTTCAGCCCAGGGTCTTTTTCTCAGTCCTACATGTCCTTTCCAGCCCACCTACTACGTTTCAGGCACTGTGCCATGTGTAGGGAAAGGATATTAATATGATACATTTCCTGCCTGCAAGGGGTTTACAGTCTAGTAGGAAAGCAGAGACCTTTTCCACATACTGTAAATGACCTATGAAGATTTATGCCTGATTCACTGATCCCCTGACCGTCTCATGAGAGTGGATCACAGACTGCAGCCCATGTCCTTCCAGGGACTCGACTCTGCCTCTCTTGCTCTGAGCTGCCTCGTGTCCCTGGCCCTGGACACATCCCTCTGTATTCTAACTTTGAGAGCTGTTTTGGATTTATCTGACTCTTCCTCTTGACATTTTAGACCCGGGCTCTCTTTCATGACCCTGAGGCTTTTCTCAAGCTGTCTCTCTCTGTCTTGATAAAGGCTTCCTGCTCAGTTTCCAGCCCCATAAACCCCACTGCTGCCCTCCCCACCATCCCTCTGGCTAGTCCCGGCACCCACCATGAAATTAACTGGAAGCTGGAACAATTAGAGAGATATTTCTGTGGGTCAGCCTTCTTTGTGCCTCTGGCATGTTGGTTTACTTTTAGAGGAGAATGACTCCACTAAAGCACATCTTTCTTGAGATTATGGTTTCCAGTACAGCAAAAGTGTAGCACCATTTGCAAGGCGCAATCTTCGCTCTACCTAAAATGCCATCAGCACAAAGCATGGATGGCTTTGTAGATTGTTACTTTTTGAGTAAGCTCATGTGGAGTTTGATAAAACTCATTCTTCATGATCCACAAGTCAGATGTTTCTACTGAGATAACATATTATTATTATTAGTGTTGAATTTCAGCCATTAACATAACTGATATTGGCCAAGCACTTCCCATCCTCTGGTTAGGTAACTCTGGAAAGAGCTGGGGCAAGGTATCATAGCAGACCATGGCCCAGGAGCTTCCTAAAGCCAAGTGGATCCCAGGTGAAAATGAGAGGACAGTCACTTCTCCCTTCCTTTCTTCAGGAAGCATGGAATAGCATAAAGAACCAGAACTTTGGAATCTGTGAGTACAGGGATCTGGCTGTACCATTTACCTGGAGAGGGTGTTTATCGCTTTTGAGCTTCAGTTTCTTGCTTTATAAAACGGGGGTGAGAATGCCCATATTATAGGGGTCTTGTCAGAAAATGAAAAAGAATGCAGATACGCTAACTCCCCACCCTAAATACCATCATATATACATGTCAATATATATGTATATGACCTGGTTGTAAGGAGAAGGTGGAAAAGAACAGGCTTGGTGGAAAGGAGAAAATATGAATAGCAGATAGGGATAATTGTGAGCTGCCTAAGGAGTGGACTCCTGGACTAGCCATGTAGAGGTGAAGAGATACAAGGGGCTTGTCACAGGCTGGATAGCTATGGCTATGGGGAGGGGACAACTAGGTCTGGCCTTGCCCAGCAAGGAGTCAAGCTATGATTTCTGGGGTACTAAGGACTGAGTTGAAGCAGAACTGCAGCCTGATAAGACAGTGAGATGATCCAGTGCTACACAGAGAAGGGGTCTGGTCCTAAAAAGCTTGTCAGAACCCCAGGCAGACCCACTGGCACTCTGGGTAGGACATCCTGCAGCATTGGAGTGGACATCACCTACTGGAATTGAAACATGATTACTAAGAATGGGCTCTCGTGGCCAGGATCCAAAAGGAAGGCTGTGGTTCCATGAAGAGGCCTGTTCTGAGTCAAGAAGACAAAGCTATCTCCACACCCCACCTATTAGGGAGGATAAGATTGCTAACAACCAGCTCTGTGGTCAGAACTGGCTCAGCTGCACAGGGTAGTGCTATTGGCAGCTGAACATAGGGCGGGGAAAGAAGAGACCTATGAGGTGTTCCCAAACCCCTCTCCAACTCACCTTTTGGACAAGAAAGCCCATCAGGCTTCTGAGACATCTAAGCAGGAGAACCAGTAACTGCTCAGAGTACAATTTAATGATGGCATTCCAGAAAATTCACCACTTACTGTAGTTCAATTCCTCCTTGTCTATTTGAATACCTGGGTGGAAATATTAGACTCACCCAGGCTCAGTTCTACAGGTAACATGGAGCCAAGGAGGGTCTTAGAAGAGCAGAGTAGATGAGCAAAGCTGTATCTCTTAGACACTGCTTAAGATGCATTTCAGGGGGCGGAGCAAGATGGCCGAATAGGAACAGCTCCAGTCTCCAACTCCCAGCGCAAGCGACACAGAAGACGGGTGATTTCTACATTTTCAACTGAGGTACTGGGGTCATCTCACTAGGGAGTGCTGGACAATCGGTGCTGGTCAGCTGCTGCAGCCTGACCAGCGAGAGCTGAAGCAGGGCGAGGCATCGCCTCACCTGGAAGCACAAGGGGGAAGGGAATCCCTTTCCCTAGCCAGGGGAACTGAGACACACAACACCTGGAAAATCGGGTAACTCCCACCCCAATACTGCGCTTTAAGCAAACAGACACACCAGGAGAATATATCCCACACCTGGCCGGGAGGGTCCCACGCCCACGGAGCCTCCCTCATTGCTAACACAGCAGTCTGCGGCGATCTATCCGCAAGGCAGCAGCGAGGCTGGGGGAGGGGCGCCTGCCATTGCTGAGGCTTAAGTAGGTAAACAAAGCCGCTGGGAAGCTCGAACTGGGTGGAGCTCACAGCAGCTCAAGGAAG
>NW_016806642.1:12557391-12570798 GCF_001698545.2 Rhinopithecus bieti | reverse complement strand
CCAAACACCGCATGTTCTCACTCATAGGTGGGAACTGAACAATGAGATCACTTGGACTCGGGAAGGGGAACATCACGCACTGGGGCCTATCATGGGGAGGGGGGAGGGGGGAGGGATTGCATTGGGAGTTATACATGATATAAATGATGAATTGATGGGTGCTGACGAGTTGATGGGTGCAGCACACCAACATGGCATAAGTATACATATGTAACAAACCTGCACATTATGCACATGTACCCTAGAACTTAAAGTATAATAAAAAAATAAAAAAATAAAAATAAAAAAAAGATGCATTTCAAAGGGGAAAGACAAGGCGACCTCTTAGGAGGCGTGTTCTGCAGTGCTAGTGGGGATGAAGAAGAGAGGCTAAGGGATAAGCATGGCTAAGGTGCGATTATCAGAATCCACCTGTAAAAGTGGGGAGGAGGCATGGATGGCAGGGACCCGGCAGACATCAGGCAATACTCTGTCCCTCACCCCGTGAGGATAGCCTGTCTCCACAGGAGGAAGGCTGCGATGCTTCACTTACCCACTCTTCCTTGCAATGGAGACACCCAGAGAGTTTGGGGTAGTAAGAAAGGTTAAGATTGAGAACTCAGCCATGTATATTGGCCCAGACAGAGCCTTGGAAGGGAGAAAAGGAGAGGGTCACAGCAACTTGTTCCATAACCAAATTTCCAGTCACTTCTCCTCTACTGGACCCCTGCTTCTGCATATGTAGGTGGGATCCGTGGTCACTGCCACTTCTTAGAGAGGGTCACAAGGGAGTGTAAGGAGTGCCAGCAACCAGGTGGGTGGGCATGAGAGCAGATTTCCCTCTGCTCCTCACCAGCGCTGGATCTCACCACTTCATTGATATTTAACAAACACAAAGGTGGAATTTACTGTGTGCTAGGCACTTTACAATTGCTAGCTCATTTATACCTCATTACAGTGCTAACCTCATCTCAATTTTACAGATGAGGCTACGGCAGCTCAGAGAAGTTAACTCACCCAATGTCTCAGAGCTACAAAGTGATAGAACTGGAATCCCTATACTTTCCTGCAGGAACATTTTACCTAAATTTCATGTACACACATGTTGATCTATCTTGATCTATGTGTGCATGAAAGATGATCTTTCAAATCTATGGTTCAGTGAAAGAAAAGTTATATGTATTGCACAATACTACTTATATTTCTTTAAAAAGTGAACACCTATAAAACAAAAACTATGTATGTCTATAGTAAACATTTGTGAATGTAAATACCTATGAAAATCTGGAAGGGCACACTGAATGGATAATTGTTTGTCTCTGGGAAAGAAACTAGGATAAAACGGTAGGGTCAACAGTTAGTTTTCTCTGTAATGTTAGTATTATTATATTAAGAATGTGTTTATGGTCATGGTGTAATTAAAAATACATTTTTTAAAACTAATGGAAAAATAAAGTTAGCAAAGTAAGATTAGAAGCATAGAAGCAGACATGAAAGTTTTATATCTATGTATTTTATGTCAATGTATTTTATATTTTCTCTTTCTTCTTTCTTTCTCTCTTTCTTTCTCTCTCTCTCTTTTTCTCTTTCTTTCCTTTCTTTCTTTCTTTCTCTCTCTCTCTCTCTCTCTCTCTCTTTCTTTCTTTCTTTCTTTCTTTCTTTCTTTCTTCTCTCTTTCTCTTTCTCTCTTTTTTTTTTTAGATGGAGTTTTGCTCTTTGTTGCCCAGGCTGAAGTGCAATGGCATGATCTCGGCTCACTGCAACCTCCATCTCCCGGGTTCAAGCGATTCTCCTCCCTCAGCCTCCCGAGTAGCTGGGGCTATAGGTGCGTGCCACCATGCCTGGCTAATTTTTGTATTTTTAGTAGAGATGGTGTTTCACCATGTTGGCCAGGCTGGTCATGAACTCCTGACTTCAAGTCTTCCAGAGTGCTGGGATTACAGGCATGAGCCACTGCACCTGGCCTATATTTTATATTTTCTAAACTTTAAAATTTTTATATTTACTAAAATAAAGGGTGCATACTAAATAAACAGAATGCTGTTGTTCCTTTGCAAGTTGTAAATTATAAATAATAGGCTTTGTAGATTGACATAGATATGCTTCTTTTGATCACAGCATGGCTTTCATGGGTGAGATGAGGTTGGCAGTGATGGTGCTATAATTTGAGAAGAAAGGCAGACTGTGAGTGATTGGGAGTAGGAATCTCTGGGCCTTCTTCCTCCTCCAACTCACTGATGGCCATGATCTGTAAAATGTCTCTGTTTTTCAGAGCTGAGTTTTGTGTGTCTCCTGAGTTAGTAAACTCATTGGCTGTGTAAGGTGCACAAGGGTCTGGTCTCCCCCAACCCGTTTTCACATCTCTTTTGAAGAATGCATAAAGTGCGGGGTACTTGGTTTTTTTCTGGTGGTCTCTTTGTGCCTATTTAAGGATGAGAGTATGTCATTCAAACCTTGTCCAAAGATCAAACTCCCTTTGAGGAGGGGATTGATAGATTTCCACTGACTGCTTTGTCAGCGTAGTTTGAAGCTTAGAGAGAGAAATTGCTTAAGTGCTTGTCAGTTTTATTTTTGATCCCAAATCCTCTTCTTTTTT
Organism: Rhinopithecus bieti; assembly: GCF_001698545.2. Lineage (NCBI taxonomy): Eukaryota > Metazoa > Chordata > Mammalia > Primates > Cercopithecidae > Rhinopithecus > Rhinopithecus bieti. The sequence continues at coordinate 12,568,223 of NW_016806642.1, read as the reverse complement.
TCTCCAACATACATTGCCCACTGTCACCAAACAACCTCTTCTAGTTCAATGAGTAACTTCTGTTCTGGTCCTAACTAAGGAGTCAACTTAGAGTAATGATAAAGAACTTGAGTTCTAGAGTCAGACTCTGGGTGTGAATTTCTGCCCTTCCAAGTGCAGCTTCTGTGACCTGCGAGCTTTCTCTCTAAGCCTCAGTGCCATTCTTGTAAAATGGGAGCAATAATAGTTTAAATCTTACAGGGCCGTTGTGAGGATGAACTGAGACAATCTAAGTAAAGCATTTCACATGGTGCTTAATACAAATTAAAAGCTCAACAAATACTATCCATTATTATGACATCTGCATAGCATTTCATCACCTTGGTCTAAAGGTAGGGTTTGGAGGTAGCTTTATCATCTTGACTCAGAACAGGTCTCCTCATGGATCCACAGCCTTCCTTTTGGATCCTGGCCATGAGAGCTCATTCTTAGTAACGGTGTTTCAACTCCAGTAGGTGATGTCCACTCCAATGCCGCAGGATGTCCTCCTCAGGGTGCCAATGGGTCTGCCTCGGGTTCTGACAAGCTTTTTGGGACCAGGTCCCTTCTCTGTGTGGCACTGGATCATCTCCCTGTCTTATCAGGCTGCAGTTCTGCTTCAACTCAGTCCTTAGTCCCCTAGAAATCACAGCCTGACTCCTTGCTGGGTAAGGCCAGACCTAGTTGTCCCCTCCGCATAGCCATAGCTATCCGACCCGTGACAAGCCCCTTGTATCTCTTCACCTCCGCAAGGCTAGTCCAGGAGTCCACTCCTTAAGCAGCTCACAATTATCCCTATCTGTTATTCACATTTTCCCCTTTCCACCAAGCCTCTTCTTTCCCACCTTTTCCTTACAACCAGGTCTTTTTATGTTTTCTTCATAACAAAAGTGTTGTTGTTTCTTAAAACAACTTTTTTTTTTTTTTTTTTTTTTTGACTAAAAAAGGGATAGTTATTCAGTAGAGAAACAGGAAAACATTGCACATGCATCCCGGAACTCAAAATTAAATTAAATTAAATTAAAAGAGAAACAGGAAAACAAAATAAAAAATTTCAGTGCACAGAATAAAATGGAAATCACATGTGATCCTACTACCTGGATTTTTACAGTTTTTTTTTCTATGCATATATGTGAATATATGCATTTACCCAAGCAAATTAGAATCACAATGTATACATGATTGTGTGTGTGTGTGTGTGTGTGTGTATATATATATTTTTTTTCTTTTTTTTTTTTTGAGACAAGGTCTCGCTCTGTCACCCAGGCTGGAGTGCAGGGGCGCTATCTTGGCTCACTGTGACATCTGCCTCCCGAGTTCAAGAGATCCTCATGCCTCAGCCTCCTGAGTAGCCGGGACTATAGGCGTGCACCATCACACCCAGGTAATTTTTGTATTTTTAGTAGAGACAGGGTTTCATCGTGTTGGCCAGGCTGGTCTTAAACTCCTGGCCTAATGTGATCTGCCTGCCTCGGCCTCCCAAGGTGCTGGGATTACAGGAGTGAGCCACTGCATCCAGCTTGATTTTATACTTTGTTATATTGAATGATTACTAAAGAGCAGCCTGAGAAACAATGGGGTAAAATACAGGTTCTATAACATTTCAATGGTTGCATTCATGAACATTCATAAAATTACACTGATTGATGTGGAAAATAAATATAAGAATGTGGTCTCTGTCTTCAAGGGGTATATCAATGATCATGTAGTCATAGCATCTTGTTCTATGAATATAATATTTAGCCAGTTTTATATTATTTGAAATTTAGATTTCTAGTTTTTCTCTATTATATACTTAAAAAGTGAAGAACATCTTAATACATATTTGTTCACTACCATGGAAATTCCCATGTTTTAAATTCCAGTCTTATACATGGAATTGTCATGTTGAACATTATGTCATTTTAAAAGTATTTGACTTAAAAATCTTTGAATCAAACACTCAAAGTTGTTTGAGTGCCTTTTTCCTCATATCCTCACCAACATAGATCATCACTTTTAAAATTATTGGTCATCTGACAGGCAAAAGTTGTCTTGTTTTAACTTGAGTTTTTTATTATAAAAACTTGTACATTAAAATGCTTTGGGCTAATTAAAAATATTGGAAATAGAAAGTAGGTAGTAACATAACATTTCAAATAGCATACTGAGGTATAGATGATAAGTTTGTTTTCTCCCACCCCAGGCTCCTACACCCCATCTCTGGAGCTGAACGCTCTAGTTAGCTTGTGCTTAACATGACTGCATGAGGGCAAGGGCTTTGTTTTCCCAGCGTGTAGAATGATGCCTGGCACACAACAGGCACTCAACAGATGCTTATTAAATAAGCACTTTCCCGAATATAGTAATGAAAATTTTCTATGTAAATATAAACACCTACATGCACAGTTTTAATACTTTTATATTATTATTACTAGTATTATTATTATTATTTGAGACAGAGTCTCGCTCTGTCCCCCAGACTGGAGTGCAGTGGTGCGATCTCGACTCACTGCAAGCTCCGCCTCCTGGGTTACGTCATTCTCTTGCCTCAGCCTCCGAGTAGCTGGGACTGCAGGCGCCCGCCACCATGCTGGGCTAATTTTTTTGTATTTTTAGTAGAGATGGGTTTCACAGTGTTAGCCGGGATGGTCTCGATCTCCTGACCTCGTGATCTGCCCACCTTGGCCTCCCAAAGTGTTGGGATTATAGACGTGAGCCACCACGCCCGGCCAATACTTTTTATATTATTAACAAAAATGGGAACTCACCACACACACTATTGTTAAATGTCTCGACATTGTTTAATATAAGCATATTTAGACTCCTTTCACTTCTTGAAAAATGCTGCATAGTACAGTAATTTAGTTAATATCCTTCCTATTGATGCAACATTTAGTTGCTTTATATCTCTAGCTATTATTTATGGACCTTTCTTCTTCAGGAATTGTTTGCTCATGTTCTTTAGTAATTTTGCTATAAACTTTTTCTGTAAAGCTATTAGGAGCTTTATGTACATTTAGAACAATAAAGCTTTGTTTATAATGTATGCTGTAAATATTTTCCTAATTTCCCATGACCTTTTAATTTCATTTTTTTCATATAAAATTTTGGTAAACCTATCCATATTTTTATAAATATGTATTTTCTGCATTTGGTGGTATACTTACAAGGACCTTTTCTACCCCATATGAATATTCACTAGTATTTTCCCATACACTTTCATGTTTACATATATTTAATATTTAACTTATATGGAATTTAATTACCCAAATGGTATGAGGTAGAAATCTAACCTTTTCTAGTAGTTTTTGTTATCCTAGTTCTATTTATTGAATAGTCCATTTTATTACTGCTAATTAGAATATATTCAATCATACATTAATTTCTTGAGTTTATTGCTATACTTTATATTCTGTAAACCATGACTAGGTAAATAGAATAAATCACAGAATAATTTGTGAAAGTAAACACTTTAAATTATTTAGGGTTTATTTTTGAGATCTGATCTGATAGTATAAATTTATGATCATGACATTGAATTTTTTTCAAATAATCTCACATTCTTATTTCTTTCAGATATTACTTAGAATATGATTGAATATGAATATAGGATTGAAGATACATAATATTGATATAGTTGTTGCAGTAAGTTATAAATTAGAGAGAGTTGGACCTTCTCTTTCAATTTGTTCTATTTATGCCCTTCAACAAGCCTTTGTAGCTTCGTTTTGTTGTTGTTGTTGTTGTTGTTTTAATCTAGATCTTACATCTTCAGTGTTAAATTTATTCTTGGGTATTCTCCTTTTGTTACTATCATTAATAGAATCTGTGTAAGTTTCCAGTAAGTTTTCTAAAAGGTTACTTATGGCAATATAAAAAATACTGATTTTTATATATTTATTTTTAAAGTAGCAACCTTAGGTAATTCTCCTATTTGTTCTTATTGCTTCTAATAGATATTTTCTGTTAGAAAATACTATCTGCAAACACTGATGATGTTCTCATTTTAAACACTTGATTTCTTTTTCTTGCGTTAGTGCATTGCCTCAAATTTCAGAGCAATGTTAAATGATAGAGGTAATAGCTGCCACCTTGATCTCCATCTGATTTTAAGGGGATTTTCAATTTTTACTGCTAAGTTTCATATTGGCTGTTGGTTTGAGGGAGATGTTCTTTACCATGTGAAGGGAATATGACTATAATTCTAGTTTCCAGTTTTTTTCTTGAAGAGGATAATGAATTTTATCAGATGCCTTTTTGCCATCCATTAAGATGAGACAGTCTCTCTTGATCTATTAATTACATTCTGAAAGTCAACTTTATTTAGTCATGGTTTATAGCTGTGTTTAAAATTTAGGAACTTCTGATTATCCATTGAAAAGATTAGGCTATAATTTGTATTACTTTTTTGATGTTTTGTTATTCTAGATTTGAGCTCTGAATTGAGAAATTGTTTTTTTTTTCTGTTATTCAACAGTTAAATGAGCATTATTTTCTGCGTTCCTTTACAGTCACTCCAGGCATCTCAGATGCACTGGCTCTGCTAGTTCTGCTAATGCTCTGCCCTCCACTACCATCACCTCATGGTAAACTCCTACTTGCTTCTTAACACCCAGTTTAACCATCAACGCTTCTATATAGCACTCTCCCACCACTCCCATAGTACTAGCACATCCTTTATTCCAGCATTAATTCTACTATATTTTACTTGTCTATTAACCTATTTTCCCCTCTAGAATCTGAGCTTCTTGAAGCAGAGACAGTCATGTATGCATTAAAAAAATCCTCAATCTGCAGTGCTTATCAGAAGACCTGGCACATAGCACATCGTTAATAACTCTTTGTTGTGTGAATAAGTCCATAATGCATTTTTGCTTTAAATTTTGCCAGGGAAGAAAATTTGGAAGCTATGTAAACTTCTTTGCCATTCTTTGACAGTAAAATAGAGATAATATCACTTACCGCCCTTCTTCACACCTGATAGAGTTACTGAGCTGGGATAATAGATGGGCAAGGATAAGGTGAAAGTGAAAGAATTAAATATAAAAATCCATAATAGTGATTAGACTTTCTTTGATATTAACAACAGGTAAAGTGCATTGAGCGTTTACTATGTTCCAGGTATGAAATTATCAAATTTATTTCTTATAATAGCCTGTAATTTTAGGTGAGTAAATAACATTTTAGAGAGCTTAAGTGACGTGTCTGAGGTGAAACAACTGGCGAGTCAAAGACTTTCTGAAATCAGGGTCTGCTATCTGGAAACTATTCTATATTGACTCACCAGTGAAGACAGTGTGCTCCACTGAAATGAGAAAAGCAACAAACAATAAGCCCAGGGTGAAAATTTGGTTACATACCCTGCTTCTCAGGTTTTGCTTAAGTTTAGAGCCTACCAGGAAGAAAGAAAATGATTGTCTGCCTCCTTGACTTTTGCATCATTCATCTTTCTTCTGATGAAAGTGGGGCTAATCGCTGAGTTAGGGTTCCTTTATTTTTAGTCTACACTATGTTGCTTTATCCTAAAAGGATAAACATGGGCTGTGTGATGGCTGACCACCTTTCTTGTTCCTTCTATGAAGGTCTGAAAGGGCACAAGACAGGTAAGAGGAAACAGCTTTCCTTTAGTAAATAAGTTGCTAGATTTCTGAGCTCGTGGCCCTGAGTTACACGTGAATGACTTTGACCTGTAATCTGAAATAAGACAGACGTCAGGGTTCACCTCCCCCACCATTCCACTTCAAAGGTGAGGTAAGGTAGAGTTGCTAAATGTACAGTATGAAGGGCATCTGGCATTTTATTGTTGACAGTATGCCAGCTCTAAGACCTGCTTATTCCATCTCCAACCATTCCTGCTTGTTCCCCACTCCAGGCTGTGACCCCCCAGAGTGAGTGATAGAAGTGGCAAGAGGTTGTTCAGAAGATTAAAGACCCAAGTCACCAGAGGCTGCCATCTCGCAAGAATATTTAGACACTTTTCCACTTGGCAGTCATTAATATTCTTCAGCAAAGAGTGAAAAGAGAGCCTGTTCAAAGAGGCTCCCTCTTCAGATCTCTGTACCTTGGAAGATAAAGTGAATGAAAGGGTTTTGTTTTGAAATTAAATATTCATTGGATTGAGTTAGAGCTATTACTGTTCTTGAGAATAAAACTGGATTTTTCCTTTGTTTTAAAATAACTACAGTCATTTTACGTTAAGAATTCATTTCTGTACCAAATTGGTCAGGATTAACGCATGGTGTGATTTTTCTAATATAATAGACACAACAGGGAAATGAATACAGAAGGGCTCAAAGTATTTTATAGAGGGTATACGAGCAATTTGACATTGCAGAAAAGCTGTCAGAAAGAAACACCATGGAATAGAGGAAAGAGGCTGGGAATCCAACCCCAGGAACTGTGACAGCCTCTGGGTGAGATCTTTGGCTCTGTTAATTGACAGATGTTGTGGAACATATCTGAGTTTCTGTTTTCTAATCTGTGAAATGGAGAGCATATTCTTTTCCTCTTGGGGTTCGTGTAAAGATTTGGAAACGGTAGCTAGAAAATGAGTGGCACGGACAAAGCAGGAGCACAACAGTGGCAGTGATGATCCCCGTTTTCACATACATACCAAGACTGGTCACTAAATGGCTGGAAAGCCATTTACATCTGTTTACGCTCTCTCTCTTTTTAATCTTCCAGGCACCATTGCTCACATTTCCCTTGAATTTAAACATCTTTTAAAAGCATTCAAAGCTTTGAAGGTTGATTTCAACGAAACCTGTTTTTATTCTAGGCGTTTTTCCGACTGTCATTCTGAGTAAAACAAAAAACATTTATTGTCAAAACAACAAGGGCTTACTCTCAAGCACAAAATGAAAGCAGATATGTCTGCCTGATTTATTTTGGCATCCACCTAGCAGTTAAATAGGACACCTTTTAATTTGTCACTTCTTTAAGATTCATTTATGTTGGCAAAGTAAATCCCCAGTGCCTGGTTTCAGCTAAACTTCAACGAGTTGGGTAAAAGAGTTTATTCTTTTTCACTCAGACACACAAGCTTTGAAAGGTGCCAGTTAAAGATGGAACTATGAATTGAGCAGTGTAAGACAGTAACATCTAATGGATTTTTATTTTTACTTTGAATGGGAGGAACTTAGAAATTGAACTTATTACCGAAGATCCACTAGCAGTCTGAGAAGAGACACAGAAGGTCAATGTTTTTCAAAAAAACCTGGGTAGAACTATTTCAAACACTGACTATCCAGTTATTTTAAAATTAGACTCAAGTATGAGTAAAGAGACCCAGTATTCAAATCTCAACTCTGCCATTTGCTGGCTGGGGAAGTTACTAATTTATCTGAATCTCAGTTTCTTTATCTATAAACTGGAAAATATCTATCCCTTCCAGGTTGTTTAGAAAATTAGCTGAGGCAATGAACATAGAGCAGCTAGCACCTGCCTGGCACATACTAGTTATTCAACATGTGCAAGTCACTGCTTTTATTAAGAAAAATTTCTGGCTTGCCGCGGTGGCTTTTGCCTGTATTTCTAGCACTTTGGAAGTCTGAGGCCTGTGGATCGCTTGCTTGATCTCAGGAATTTGAGACCAGCCTGGGCAGCACAGTGAAACCCCATCTCTACAAAAAAATACAAAAATTAGCCAGGCATGGTAGTACATGTCTGCAGTCCCAGCTACTTGGAGGGCTGAGGCGAGAGGACTGCTTGGGCCCAGGAGGCAGAGGTTGCAGTGAACCAAGATCACACCACTGCACTCCAGCCTGGGCAACAGAGTGAAACGCTGTTTCAACCAAAACGAAACAAAAATGAAAACAAAAACTTCTGCAACATTGTCTAACAATTCAGTCCAAGATTTAGCATTTCTCACTGTATGGAAGTTGTTTCTTCTGTCTACTCCAAATTTACTTGGCTAGAATCTAGCCCATTTTCTCATTTTCTCAAAGTTAGCAATAACATCTGTTTAATACCTTCTTTGTAACAAGGCCAGATTGAGGGCTTCTGTTTATGCAGTCATTAACACAACCATTTTTAAACAGTGGTGTTTTTTTGCATCTCAATGACCTAATTGTAATCTGGCTGATTATTTGATTTAGTTACAAAAGGAAATAAAAATCACACACACACACACACGCATACATACATATGTACACAACACCCACGTATATTCATTTTTTTTTCTGTTCTTCAATACATACAATCCAGCTTCAGTCCTTTTTATTTTGGTGTGGATTTCTAAGGGAATGTAAAGAAAGATAAATACTTCCTTTCTGAGTCCCTTAAAGCAGATGACCTTCAAATGAATGATGGGGAACTCTTGACACTCTAGATTAATCTCCGTTTTCCAATCAATAGTTTAATTGGTTTTTTGTTTTGTTTTAGGGGAAGACACAATCCACAGGGCTAGTTCCAGAGTCTTTCCCAGTTTCAAAAGTCCCATGCTAACTGTGGTCCAAATACCACATCTACCCAGGGCTTGCTTTTTTCCTGCCAACATCCTCCTTCCTGTCTGTGGCTGCTTTTCCAAGCATAGCAAGTACTTGAATTCAACTGAGGGCTGACAAATTGACCTTACTCCCCAATGAAGCTTGCTCTTTTTAGCCCAGGGCCAGGAAAACAGAGGCTGTCACTTGGTCAGATGGAATCTTAGGCAAAGCAATTTCCTCTTCCAATCCAAGCCTGAATATCCAGTGGAAACTTGTAGAATAAAGCCAGGCTAAGGTGTTGTTCTCAAACATGTTTATTTGTAACAGTTTTACATGGTGTGTTACAGAAATTAATGGAAAATTTCTAAAAATTTTGCTGTTCTGTTGAATGCATTGTACATAAAGTTAAAAATAATGTGTCCATATATGTTAACAAACTGTCATCTGAGGTAAAGTTAAAGTAGGTCTAGAAATGTACTGCAACAGTCATTTTCTCTTTCTCATCTTTATTAAAAAAATATGTGTCAGAACGCAGAAATTGAAATGAACCAAACCCACAGAGTAAACATTTGTTTAAAAGAAGGTGCCCGGTACATTACATGATGGGGTTTCAGGAGACACTGGGATGAGTACGAGCTATCAAAAAAGTTTTGCGGCATGTAAAGATTGAAGAGCTATGGAGAATGGGGACAAAATGACAGGTGGCGTTTCCCTGGTTTCAAAATTTAAAGTGACAAATTTAGTGCTAGTGGAGGATGAGGAATTAACAGGTGTACACATGGGTTTTCTATTGATCTAACCAGAACTGTGCAGATTCCCCATGGTCTTTTGGTATTGGCACCTCAGCTCTTGCTTGGAAATTTCACTGTATTCCTGGGACAGGATACGGTGGTTCCGGGCTCACCAAACAGTGTTTGGAAAAAAAAAAAAACAGAATGCTGCCAATGAGAATATGGATGGCAGTTGAAAAATCTTGACTTTATTTCCCTCACTTTAATGCATCACTTGGGCATCTTCTTGAAGTTCAGAGCCAGTTATATTTTCAATCATGTTCAATGAAGGAGGACAAGTCCCCTGGACTTTCACCTTCTGCTAGGAAATTAACTCCAGATGGTATACCTGAAACAGCAACATCAGCCAGAGTTCCCTTTGAATGTGTCAGAAGCAACTCAAAGAATTGGTATAATGGTGTGATACTGCAAGACAAACTCAAGACAGCCATATTGAGGGAGAAGATAGCACCACTTGTTTAGAATCAAATCATAGACAACAAAGCAATTTAAGCAATTTCCCATGGGAACTGCCTATCTTATCAAATCCCCAGAAAACAATTGAACTGGTCTCAAGCCAACTCTTACAGTCATTCCACCTTTCCCGTCTTCCCCTTCATGTGAAAGGGCTACCTAATCATAAAATGTTTGCTCATTCCTTGAGAAACTCTGTGGACCAACAGGTGATAGCTACAGAGGGAGGCAAACGGCCCTTCTCACTTTTCTGGTTCTTCGGACCTTCCACATTAGGATGACATTGACATATATTCTTTAATAGACATTTGGTCAGTTTATCTAACTGAAAAAAAAAATTAGACTCCTGTGACCTGATAGTGTAAAATGTGGGCTTTAAATGATAACCATTACCTTGATGTATCACTTTTCTCTTTGTGAACAAGTATACAATCATTTTCAAATCAATCTCCCAAATCATTTTAGTTTCTATTGATATGAAGAACCAAATACAGGCCTATTCAAATCAATCATATCAATGGAAATTCTACTTTTCAAATCTTAAAACCAAATAATAATTATCCCCAAATCCAATTAATCACATGAATCTTTAAAGTTTTCTTCTTAGTGTTAAAACACTAAATTCAACATACTGTAACTGCATAGGAACATCAGGAAAACACACTTGACCTGTATAACAATTCTCTGTAGGGCAAAAATATATAGATTCTTTATGAAAATCATGTGCTAAACATACGAACCAAACACTGCACTTTTTGTCTCATAAGTGTAAAAAAAGGAAGCTTAGCCTCTTCTGTTTCACGTACAAACAGTCCAGTGATTCATATGGGGTAGGTGGGAGTGGGGAGGTGGGAGAGTTTCAAAATCTGAATTCTTCAGAATGTGAATTGTCTTTTTCTTGTGTTGCACGGAGGGTGGGGACTCTCGTGGAAAGGCTAGATGATGGAGTCACGTGCTCCCTTCCCGTTCACTAGCTGCTGATTGGCCAACTGCTCGTGCCAGCGGTCCCTGCACTCCAGCTTCCTACCATATGCTCCAGAATAACATCTGGAAAGTGAGCCCCATCCATCAAGTTTGTCACACCTTGCACTCAATCTGCTACCTTCTCTACAGTGTAATGGCATTATTAAAAAGCATTTTCATTAACATTTATATTTACAAA